>NC_086017.1:21097727-21400757 GCF_029281585.2 Gorilla gorilla gorilla
TTTTGCTGATTTTAGAACTTTCTATCAGTAGAATTATTTAATATGTACTCCTTTTTTCCATCAACATTTTGTCTAAGATTCACCCACACTTCAAATGGGTTATGAAGACTGAGAAAGGCTTATACAAGCACAGCAAGTGTGAGAGCATTGCAGGGATGGAGATATAAAAGAGCAATGTGTGCTTGACCAGAATTAGTTTAGTGTGATTCAAGCATGCAGTCTGAGAGGGCAACGGCAGGAGAGGAAACTGATATAGTCAAGAGTTGGCAGTGTTGAATTTTACTTGGACTTTTTGCTCTTGGAAAACAGTAATGTTACTGGAAAGGGGTCCTGGCTGGGTGCAGTGGCTCACATCTGTAATCCCAGCACTTTGGGAGGCTGAGATGGGCAGATCACTTGAGGTCAGGAGTTTGAGACTAGCCTGGCCAACACAGTGAAAACCCGTCTCTACTAAAAATACAAAAATTAGCTGGGTGTGGTGGCGCATGCCTGTAATCCCAGCTACTTGGGAGGCTCAGGCACGAGAATCGCTTGAACCCAGGAGATGGAGGTTGCAGTAAGCCGAGATCGCGCTACTGCACTCCAGCCTGGGTGACAGAGTAAGACTCAGTCTCTCTCTCTCTCTCTCTCTCTCTCTCTCTCTCTCTCTCTCTCTCACACACACACACACACACACACACACACAAAAAAGAAAAGAAAAGAAAAGAAAAGAAAAGAAAAGGGGTCCTGATCCAGACCCCAAGAGAGACTTCTCGGACCTCACACAAGAAAGAATTCTGGGACAGTCCATAAAGAGAAAGAAGGTTTATTAAGAAAGCAAAGGAGGCTGGGTGTGGTGGCTCACGCCTGGAACCCCAGCACTTTGGGAGGCCAAGGCGGGCGGCCCACCGGATGTCAGGAGTTCAAGATCAGCCTGGCCAACATAGTGAAACCCTGTCTCTACTAAAATATAAAAAAGTAACTGGGCTTGGTGGCTCGTGCCTGTAGTCCCAGCTACTCGGGAGGCTGAGGCAGGGGAATTGCTTGAACCCAGGAGGCGGAGGTTGCAGTGAGCCGAGATCACGCCACTGCACTCCAGCCCAGTGACAGAGCAAGACTCTGTCTTGGAAAAAAAAAGAAAGAAAGAAAGAAGGAAACCCCATTTGTATTAAAAAAAAATACAAAAATTAGCCAGGCATGGTGGTGTGTTCTTGTAATCCCAGCTTCTAGGGAGGCTGAGGCAGGAGAATTGCTCACCATCTTCTAGGAAGGCTGAGGCAGGAGAATTGCTTGAAACCAGGAGGCAGAGGTTGCAGTGACCAGAGACGCACCATTGCATTCCAGCCTGGGCAACAGAGTGAGACTCCGTCTCGAAAAAAAAAAAAAAAAAAAGAAAAAAAAGGGAGTAAAAGAATGGCTACTCCATAGGCAGAGTGTGGTGGCATGGGCTGCTTAATTGATCATGCTAATAGTTACTTCTTGATTATATGCTAAACAAGGGGTGGATTATTCATGAGTTTTCTGGGAAAGGGGTGGGCAATTCCTGGGACTGAGGGTTCCTCCCCTTTTCAGACTGCATAAGGCAACTTTCTGATATTGCTTTGGCATCTGTAAACGGTCATGCCAATGGTGGGAGTGTCTTTTAGCATGCTAATGCATTATAATTAGCGTATAATAAGCAATGAGGATGACCAGAGGTCACTCTCGTCACCATTTTGGTTTTGGTGGGTTTTGGCACGTTTCTTTAGCACAACCTTTATCAGCAAGGTCTTTGTGACCTCTGTCATACCCCGATCTCCAGTTTTATCCTGTGAGTAAGAATGCCCAACCTCCTGGGAATGCAGCCCAATAGGTCTCAGCCTTACTTTACTCAGCCCCTATTCAAGATGGAGTCATTCTGGTTCAAATGCCTCTGACAGTAAAGGTTAAGAAATCCTTCTTGGCCGGGCGCAGTGGCTTATGCCTGTAATCCCAGCGCTTTGGGAAGCCGAGGTGAGCAGATCACCTGAGGTCAGGAGTTTGAGATCAGGCGGGCTAACATGGTAAAACTCCGTTTCTACTAAAAATACAAAAAATTAGCCAGGTGTGGTGGCATGCACCTGTAATCCCAGCTACTTGGGAGGCTGAGGCAGGAGAATCGCTTGAACCCGGGCGGTGGAGGTTGCAGTGAGCCGAGATTGCGCCATTGCACTCCAGCTTGGGCAACAAGAGTGAAACTCCATCTCAAAAACATAAATTAAAAAAAAAAAGGCTGGGCACGGTGGCTCACACCTGTAATCTCAGCACTTTGGGAGGCTGAGGCGGGTGGATCATGAGGTCAGGAGATCAAGACCATCCTGGCTAACACGGTGAAACCCTGTCTCTACTAAAAATACAAAAAATTAGCCGGGCGAGGTGGCGGGCACCTGTAGTCCCAGCTACTTGGGAGGCTGAGGCAGGAGAATGTCATGGACCTGGGAGGCGGAGCTTGCAGTGAGCCAAGATTGTGCCACTGCACTCCAGCCTGGGTGACAGAGCGAGACTCCGTCTCAAAAAAAAAAAAAAAAAAGGAAAAGGAAATCCTTGCTGGGCAAGGTGGCTCACACTTGTATTCCCAGCACTTTCGGAGGTGAAGGTGGGAGGATCACTTGAGTCCAGGAGTTCAAGACCAGCCCTGGCAACATAGCAAGACCCAGTCTCTACAAAAAATGAGAAAATTAGCCCGGCATGATGGCATGCACCTGTAGTCCCAGCTACTCAGGAGGCTGAGGTGGGAGGATCCCTTGAGCTCAGGAGGTTGAGTCTGCAGTGAGCTATGATCACTCCACTGTACTCCATCCTGGGTAACAGAGGGAGACCCTGTCTCAAAAAAAAAAAAAAAAAAAAAGATAAAGAAAAAAAGAGAAATCTTTCTTAACCTTTTTGTGCTTCAGAAAATGTTCACTACAAAGAAATACCCATTCTCATGTCACTTAAATGACTCATGGTTGCCTCCCTTGTTTACTGTGGCAAGGTCAAACACAGTCCTTCTGAATTCCCATTCTTTGCCTCATAAATGATTACAGAGCTGCTTGTCTCCATTGACCAGTTGGAAAAAATGCTTATTAACCAAACTTGGTTAAGCTTCTTTCCTTTCCCCAGGCTCCTTACTTTAACCTACTCTCAGCTTGAACTAGCATACTGTCTCACATGTCTGTGTGAAGAGACTACCAAACAGGCTTTGTGTGAGCAACAAGGCTGTTTATTTCACCTGGGTGCAGGTGGGCTGAGTCCGAAAAGAGAGTCAGTAAAGGGTGGTGGGATTATCATTGATTCTTATAGGTTTTGGGATAGGCGGTGGAGTTAAAAGCAATGTTTTGGGGGTAGGGGGTGGATCTCACAAAGTACGTTCTCAAGGGTGGTGAGAATTACAAAGAAACTTCTTAAGGGTGGGGGAGATTATAAAAGAACCTTCTTAAGGGTGGGGGAGATTACAAAGTACATTGATCAGTTAGGGTGGGGCAGAAACAAATCGCAATGGTGGAATGTCATCAGTTAAGGCTATTTTCACTTCTGCGGATCTTCAGTTGCTGCAGGCCATCTGGATGTATACGTGTAGGTCACTGGGGATATGATGGCTTAGCTTGGGCTCAGAGACTGACACACACAACCCCTACTGAGAACAGGTTGGCCTCAAGATAAAACATTCTCTAATCTACTATCTGATCAAGCCACCCCTTCATCCCACTTCCCATATTCGGTTGTTTCTAGCCTTGTTTACCTGCCTTTGGGGAGGGTGGGGGGTGGGGGAACCCTCTTTTTCCCTAACCATTGAAACATCTGCGGATTTTTTGGTCAGAGTGATCTCACTATTGCAATAGTCTCCCTCTGCTATTGCACAGTTCCTTCTCTCCCACCCCTCTCACTTCTTGCAGTAATCCTTTCTAATAAGTATCCTTATTAGTCTGGATTTGTTTTCTTATTTGCCAGAATCAAACAAACTTCAGATTACGTTCCTGGCCCAAAAGCCCTTTAACTTTCAGCAAGCCACCTAACTTTTCTTAGATTCTGTTCTTTCATATATAACTTGGGGATGTTTCAGGACTCTTGTGAGGATTAGAGATGTAAAACCCTGAAAACATGGTGGCTAGTCAATTAATAGCAGTCATCGCTCTTGTTGTTATGAGTCTAGAGTGGTATATCAGAGTTAATTTGTGAAAGGCCTTACAGGCCAGACAGAGAAACTTGTCATAATCACTGCTGTATCTTCAACACCTGCCCAGTGCTTTGCATGCGCAGAGTATCTAACCAAGTATTGAGAGGGAATAACTTTATCTCACTGACAGTGAGGAGCTGTGAGAATGATGGCTGGTTTAGAAAAGGCAGGTTGGTCACTGTCGACGTTCACTGGCCTTTTCCTACTAAAATTCTCATCTCCTGGCTCTCCACACCTGCCACCCTGATGGCCCCTGTGCTGCGTTTGATGCCGCCTCTCCTGGAGAATGGCCATGGTGATCATTCCTGTCATCCTCTGAAATCAAAAGAGAGAACGTGGGCACTTTCTTAAAAGCCTGAAGGGAATGTAGACATTCCGACATCTGCTAAGGGAGACGCTCTCCATCGCTTCCCCCGGGGGCGTCACCGCCCCCTGATGCCCCGCCCTCCCCACGACTCAAGTTCCTCCCACTTAGCTTGGTGCTAGGGGCGCATTTCCCCGGCTTGCCACTGCTCCTTTGCGCACGCGCGCCGCTTCCCAGTGGCAGGCGCGGGCAGGACCGCGTTGCGTCATCGGGGCGCGCGCCTCAGAGAGAGCTGTGGTTGCCGGAAGTTGAGCGGCGGTAAGTGAGCCGCGGCAGGCGAGGGTGTAGTGGGGTCTTGCTGGGCCGGTTTTGGAGGCCTGGAGTCAAGGGGCGAGCTCGCCAGGGAGGGCGAGGGTCACAGGAAGTCTCAGGATCCTCCTCTGCCAGCTTCTGGGTGGTCCTTCCTCCTCCAGGGACTCACTGATTCCGGCTGGCGCCCTTCGTCTGTAGCCGCGTCCCCTCAGACTGGTTCAGTCCGGGGTCTTCTGACTTGGAAGCTCGTGCTGATTTCCTAAGTTAGCCCCTCCTGTCCTCTTGGTAGGCAGTGCTCAGAATCTTCAGTGTTGGAACACGGGAGATGGGACATTTGGATTCCCAGCCTGGCTGTGTCTGGATTTGCTGTCTCTGGCACGTTCCTTCCCCATCTAAGCTGCTTTTCCATCTGCAAAATGGGAATGATAATCCGCCATTTGTTAAGTGAGGAGGTTAAATAAGTTTACTTTCTGAGAAAGAAGATTCTCGATTCCTTGGTTACAGGGTTAGAAACTAATGCACAATAAGAATCAATCCGGTAAGGTAAATATAGGTGTTAGAACATTTGTCAGAAATAGAGTCAAACTTCTAATTTTACCGAAATGAATTTTATAAGTACAGTACTAACGTACATGATGTTGGAGAAGTACAAGCCAAACCGTGTGTGTGTGCACGTGCGTGCAGTTTCCTGATTTTTAAACACTGGCGACTGATGCCATTTTTTAAAAATTGGCAAGTAATTCTGATTTTTAAAAACATTGGCAACTCAGTTTTTACAAAACCCTGTTCAACTGTAACCAGTCATATCTGGTTACATATCTGTCAGTTTGGGACCTCTGGATCCCAGACTCCCTTTTTCATTGACTACTTAGATTTTTTTCTCTGACACCTCTGCCCACTGGCCAGATTTCTTCAGTGACAGGAAGCTTTCTACTTCTGGTTGCTCCTGTTTGGTCCTCCCCCAGTTCTGACTCTTAGGTTGAGCTGAAAGCAGCTACTCGGTAATCTTAGCTCACTGTTCCTCCTTCAGGCTCTTGGAATCACCCCTGCATTTAATTGCCCTATACATCATTGAAAGCTGCTAGTTTGTCTTCCTCTTCTCACCTTTTCTTCTCTAGGCTAAGCATATTTAATGTATTTGCTCATAGTAAACTTAACAGTGACAGCAAATTTTGTCATGTTTTGTTATATCCCCAGCATATAGAGCAATGCCTAGCATATTATATATGCTCAATAAATATTTGTTGGATGAATGAATAAAACAAATATTTGCCTGTTATGTGCCTGGCATTATTGTGGGCACTGGTGATCTATCAGTAAAATAAGAAGAAAAATAATCCTGTTTCATGGCACCTTCTAATAATAGTGGTGGTGATGGCGGTGGCGGCATTGTCAGTAAGGGTTGGTAGGTGTTTCCGATTCTGAAACGTACAGGGTCATGGGATGGAGAGTAATTGGGGGGAAGCATAAAAGCTAGCTAGTCAGGGATGGCTTCCCTGAGGAAGTGACCTAACACTTGAATAAAGAAAAGTCCAGTCTTGGAATGGCTCATGTTGCTAAACTGCTTTCCCATCCTCCAACGCTGCTCCAGTCTTGTTAAGCTGCTTGCAGGTGTGTGTCACCTATAGCCCTTTGCTTCTGCTGCTTCGAACATCTCCCCTTCCTCTTCCATTTATCTTGGCCAACTCCTTCCTGCCCTCATGTGACATGATTTTGAAATCCTTTAAGAGCTGAGTACTGGACTTTCCATTACTCAACCACAGGTTCCCTTTTTCGTTCCCAGCCAGCATCTCATTATAGAGAATAAACATTTATTGAGCTTCAGCTGTGTGTCTGGCACTGTGCTGCAAGCTGGGAATACAAAAATGAGTAAGATACACATCCCTGTCCTCAAAGAGTTTATTCTTTTTTTAAGTCAAGGAGATAGCAACGGTATGGCATGAAACTATTGCGGAGGTTTGGTAGAGGAGGACTTAGGGTACGCATAAGTCAGGCTGACTCATCAGAGAAGGTTTCAGTGAGGAGGTGCTGCTTTAGCCAAGACCTGAAGGATGAACGAGATTTGACAGGTGAAGAGTGGTTCGAAGTGAGATGAGCAAAGGGCTAGAGGTGAGAATGCATGGCCTGCTTGTGGTTCACCGGAGTGGCAGTTTGGAGGTGTAGGATGAGAGGTGACTGGAAAGGTAAGCACCAGCCACATCGTGAAGGGCCCTGTGGACAATAGCATGTTACGCACACATAGACTTTGGGATCCAAGATAGCTGCATACCAATATTCCCATTGCCACTGAACTAGTTTTGTGACCCTGGGCAAGTCACTTCTTTCTAAGCTTCAGTTTCCTCATCTCTAAGAAGGGGAAATAAAAACTGTACGAGGTGATATGTTACTCACTTGGCACTGGTAGATGATAAATACTCAATAAACAGTAGTCATTAATATTGCCAGGCCCAGAAGTTTGGACTCTAAAATGTGGGGGCGGGGGTGGAGAGCAGGACACTGAAGATTTTAAAACAGATGCGACATCCTCTCATCTGTTTTAAATTACCCAGGCAGCAATGTGGTGATTACACTGGACAGAAGAAGACAAGCAGGGGACCAGTTGGGTATAGTTGCAGTGATCCAGGTGACAGGATGAAGATCTGGATGAAGGCAGTGACAGTGGAGATGGAGAGGGGTGGGAGGAGTTGAGAGATTAAGGAGGTGGAATTTGCTGGACTTGGTAACTGATAGGATGAAACAGAGGAAGGGGACAAGAATCAGGATCCTGATGGTGGGAGGGCAGAAATGAATTTGCTGTGTGGAATTGAGCAGTAACAAAATTCTTTGACTAGCGTCTCTAATAGATTAACCCTGACCTCTGATTTTATTTGGAAGTCAGTTTGCCTCTGTCGTCCACTTCTACCCATGGAAATGACGTTCGCTAATGTCTTCCTCTCCTCTTTTTTTTTTTCTTTTTTTTGAGATGGAGTCTCACTCTGTCACCCAGGCTGGAGTGCAGTGGCACGATCTCGGCTCACTGCAAGCTCTGCCTCCTGGGTTCACGCCATACTCCTGCCTCAGCCTCCCCAGGAACTGGGACTACAGGTGCCCACCACCATGCCCAGCTAATTTTTTTTTTTTTTTTTAGTAGAGATGGGGTTTCACTGTGCTAGCCAGGATGGTCTCCATCTCCTGACCTCGTGATCCGCCTGCCTTGGCCTCCCAAAGTGCTGAGATTACAGGCGTGAGCCACCGTTTCCTCTCCTCTTTCTATCTCCTGATCTCCCCACCCTTCTCCAGTGCGATTAAGGCCTGATTGTATAATCAAGGGAGAATAAATACTGGAGGTGCTGCTCTGTTAATTGGTAGTCAATAGGTATTACCATGATCTTGGCAGACTGAGGAACAGCCTATTCACTCCATCTCAGAGTGATCACTTTTGGGATTTCCTCACACCTTCATCCCAGTTACCATCCTTGAACTTGCTCTGGTTTGTCAGCCTCTCTTTGAGTGTGTGGTACAGAAAGGAAATCCTCTTTCCTTGAGGACTCTAACCATGCAGAGCAAGACTGCACTTTTCTTGTGGTAACCTAAAGCCCTGCCAGCTCCATTATAGACACATTGTGCTTTTGACACTATTACACTAGTGTGCCACCAAATAGGCCCTCAGCGTGGCTCAGCCCTCCCCATATCCTCAGGCAGCTCTCTTGTCCATTTCCCTTTATGTCTTCCTCATATTCATTCCTCTCCTCAACCTCCTACCTTGACTTTTGCTCCACTAAGTTGCAGCCATTAATTAAGGCATCTCAGCTTCCTCTTCTATCCTTTACCAACTGATCTTTAGCTGACCCTATCCTTTTGCCTTTTATTCTAATTCTGTGAAAGAAATGGTGTTTTAAGACTAAGTCCTCTATTTGTGCTTGAGATCCCGTCGCCTCCTTTGCCTCAAGGGCTGGGTTCCATCATTTGTTCATTTTCTTTTCTGTTTCATCAACCCTTCTCATTTAAATATTCTCTGTTTACTCTCATTTTGGAAAAAACAAAAACCCTCCAATTAACCTATGCTGCACCCTGTCACACCTCTTTTACCCAGCCACCTTTCTTGGAAGAGTTATCTAGAGTTGCTTCCTGTACTTCCCTAAGTCATCGCTAAACTCCTGCTCTCGTCCCACCACTCCCCAAAGTCATCAGACCTCGACATTGCCAGAATACCTGACCACTTTTCCTTCTTATCTTTCTTGGCACATCTGACATTGCTGACCTTGCCCCTCACTTAGGAAAACCCAGTCCTACTTTGTATTATCTCTCTGGCCATTTGTCCCTCAATTTCCATTGTGGGCTCTTTTCTTCCCCTTTGTCCCTCACATGCCAATTTTTGCCAAGACTCTGCCCTCTACTATATTCTTTTCAACTGCAGCTTCAAACTTGTTTATATGCTCATGACCCCTGTTCTGTATCATAGCCCGAATCTCTCCTGAGTGCTACCCTCAAACTCAAACAAGTCTAAAACTAAGCTCCTCATCTTCCCTTTGAACCTGCTGTTCTTTCTCCATTCTTGAATCTTGCCAATTCCCCTCCTTCCATTTAGTCATCCAAAACAGAACCCTGAGAGTCATCTTAGACTCTTCCTCTGGTACTAGCCCTCCTTTCCATCTTCCAAGTCCAGGTAGTCATCAGAGTTCTATAGATTCGACTTTGTTGCTATCTCCTGACACACATCTCCTCCATTTCCTCCCTTGCTCCCTCATTTCAGGCTCCCCTCCCTTCTTGCCTGTCTTTCTGCACAGCCTCCCAGCTGGTTGCCCTGCCTCAGCAGTCTGGTCCTCACTGCTGTGGATTGCCTTTACTAAAATAGAGATCTATGCAGAAATACAGTTGCATAGCTTTTCACATAAGGCTCTTCATGATATGGCCTTTGCCTGCTTTTATGGCATGGTCCATCTACTCTGCCCCATGTGCCTCTCCTTGCTGCCATACAGAACTCTATCAGGGGAACCCGCCCCCAATATTTCAACATATGTTCTTTCTATTTTCCATAAGTGTCAGCTGGCTGAGAAATAAAGAGAAAGAGTACAAAGAGAGGAATTTTACAGCTGGGCCTCTGGGGGTGACATCACATATTGGTAGGACTGTGATGCCAACCTGAGCCGCAAAACCAGCAGATTTTTATTAAGGACTTCAAAAGGGGAGGGGGTGTGCGAACAGGGAGTGGGTCACAAAGATCACGTGCTTCTGAGGAAACAGGACAAGGACAAAATCAGAAACTCCTGATAAGGGTCTATGTTCAGCAGTGTATGTATTGTCTTGATAAACATCTTAAACAACAGAAAACAGGGTTCGAGAGCAGAGAACTGGTCTGACCTCAAATTTACCAGGGTGGGGTTTCCCAATCCTAGTAAGCCTGAGGGTACTGCAGGAGACCAGGGCATATTTCAGTCCTTATCTCAACTGCATAAGACAGACACTCCCAGAGCGGCCCTTTATAGACCGCCCCCCAGGAATACATTCCTTTCCCAGGGTCTTAATTATTAATATTTCTTGCTAGGAAAAGAATTTAGTGATATCTTCCCTACTTGCACGTCTGTTTATAGGCTCTCTGCAAGAAGAAAAATATGGCTGTATTCTGCCCGACCCTGTAGGTAGTCAGACCTTATGGTTGTCTTCCCTTGTTCCCTGAAAATCACTGTTATTCTGTTCTTTTTCAAGGTGCACTGATTTCATATTGTTTAAACACACATGTTTTACAATCAATTTGTACAGTTAACACAATAATGGTCCTGAGGTGACTTACATTCTCAGCTTACAAAGATAACAGGATTAAGAGATTAAAGACAGGCATAAGAAATTATAAAAGTATTAATTTTTGGAACTGATAAATGTCCATATTAAAATGAAATCTTCACAATTTATGTTCAGAGATTGAAGTAAAGACAGGCATAAGAAATTATAAAAGTATTATTTGGGAACTGATATATGTCCATATTAAAATGAAATCTTCGCAATTTATGTTTCTCTGCCGCAGCTCCAGCCGGTCCCTCCGTTCGGGGTCCGTGACTTCCCTCAACAGAACTCATTTGTATTTTCTCAAACATACCATCCTGGTTTGTTCATTCATTGTTTCAGTCATCAACAAGTATTTATTGGGCACCTGTGAGGTGCGAAGACTGGTGTTAGAAAAACAATGACGAATAGGGGAAAATGAGAAGCTGGCATGGTTCCTTTCTCATAGAATTTTTATTTATTCATTCATTGTTTCAGTCATCAACAAGTATTTATTGGGCACCTATGAGGTGCTAAGTCAGGTGCTAGAAAAACAATGATGAATGGGGGAAAATGAGAAGCTGACATGGTTCCTTTCTCATATAATTTTTATTCTACTGAGGAGGATAACTGCATACGTGCTATGAAGGTAAGGTAGTTGGTGCTCTTTGAGGACTAGAATACAGGAGGATCGACCTAATCCAGAGCTGAGGGAGTCAGGGAAGGCTTCCCTCAGAAGTGATGATTGAGCTGTGATTTGAAGTGAGCAAAGAAATTCACTAGATGATGGGTATGTGGAGGTGGCCAAGAAAATTCTAAGCTTATGCAGAGGCCATGGGGTGTTTCTGTAGTTGACGATGTGGAGCTGAGTCAGCTTCCTCCCTTTGCCTGGAAAGTCCCCACTCCCTACCTCTAGCCTCCTTATCCAGGGGTCCTTGCATGGGGCTAGTGCTGCCATCTAACCCTCCCTTTCTCAACCATCAGGGGCGGGTTTAGAAGTTTGTGGAGCTGTTTTATTTTGCTTTGTTTTGTGATATTGACCAGAGGGCATTACCGCATTTATTGAGAGAGAGCCAGAGATGCTCAGCATTCTGCAGTGTGCAGGGGTAGCTCTAAACAAAAAAGAATTGTTCCATCCAGCATGCCAGTAGGGCCCCTGTTGAGAACCTACTTGGATGTTCTTAAAACCTTGGCTTAAGGGTTTCTATAGGATATTCTTAAAACCTTGGCTTGGCTGGGTGTGGTGGCTTACGCTTGTAATCCCAGCACTTTGGGAGGCCAAGGCGGGTGGATCACAAGGTCAGGAGTTCGAGACCAACCTGACCAACATAGTGAAACCTTGTCTCTACTAAAAATACAAAAATTAGCCAGGCATGGTGGCGGGTGCCTGTAATCCCAGCTACTCAGGAGGCTAAGGCAGGAGAATCGCTTGAACCCGGGAGGCAGAGGTTGCAGTGAAGCCAGAATTGCACCACCTCCCTCCAGCCTGGGTGACAGAGCAAGACTCTGTCTCAAGACTCCGTCTCAGAAAACAAAAAATAAAAAGCAAACAAACAAAAAAACCCCACCTTGGCTTAAGGGTTTCTGTAGGAAACACTGTTGCCTCATCAGTCTAATTTAGATGTCCCTCCTCCTATAACATTCTGTACAAACACCAGGCTATACTGTATTTGTTTTACCTCCAAATTGCTATACTCCGATTCCTCTTCTGTTTTGTTGTCTGTTTTGGCTTCAAAATTGTTAGCTCTTTAAAGGTGGGGACCATAGTTTTTTTTTTTTTTGCTATTGAACCCTGAAATGTAGCACAGGGACAAGTATGTAACATAACTGTTTATTGAAGAAATAACTAATGGAAGCCCCAATTTCATTTCTTTTCTTTTCTTTTCTTTTCTTTTTTTTTGAGACAGAGTCTTGCTGTGTCACCCAGGCTGGAGTGCAGTAGTGCTATCTCAGCTGACTGCAACCTCCGCCTCCCGGGTTCAAGCAATTCTCAAGCTTCAGCCTTCCGAGTAGCTGGGATTACAGTCGCCTGCCACCATGCCCGGCCCTTTTTTTGTATTTTTAGTAGAGACGGGATTTCGCCATGTTGGCCAGGCATGTTATTGGTAAACAATATGATATTAGTCCTGCTTTTTGAGTGTCTCCTATGGGCCAGATGTATGCATTTTCTAGTTGAATCTTCACACTAATTCTGCACGGTAGGTGGTATCCCCATCTAACAGAAGAGGAAACAGACTTGGAGAAGTTGAATGACTTGTCCAAGGTGGTGTGGCTAGAAAGTAGCAGAGACAGGATTTGAACTCAGGTCTCTCTGGCTCATGAACCTATGCCCTTTCCAGTCTAGCAGACCATCTGCCTTGTCCAGTTGTTTTCTTGAACTTAGATTTAGGGCCCTAGATTTACCGCTATGAAATTTCAAATCTTGTTAAAATAGGCCTGCCATTCCAGATGGTTGGAATCTTTTTTTATCCTGAATTTTAGTCACTTGTATTGCCTGTTTCTTCTTTTGTCATGAAATTGATAAGCAAATCTATATCATTATCCAAGTTATTGGTAAAATATGGTAATAAGAATACTTTATTGAATATGTTTATTTGCCTGTTCCCCCTGCTCTTAGCCCCAGCACAGGGTTCAGTGCACATGAAATACTTAGTAAATGTTGATAAATATTCATTCATGTGGATAAATAAAATAAATTGGACAGGCCCAGAGACTAAGCCAAAGACCTACTGCTATTAGCTCCTTTCTAATTAACATTATTTAATTCAGTAACCAAGATCCTTTGAATAAGATTATTTTACCAGTTCTTAATCCCTTTAATTATGTCAGGATCCAATTCCTGTATCGTCACCTTGTCTACCAGGATTTCTAGAGCAGCCTTGTGAGAGACATTTCTGAGACCTGTGTGTCCTGTGTCTATGATTCTTCCCTGATCAAGGTAGGAATGCAGTTACTCTGTCATGCCTTTTTCTTAGAGAAACCATATTGGCCTCTTGTGATTACTTAGGGCTGCCTCATACAGTTATGCAGGCTGTGCAGTGCACAAGAGGCCACATCAAAGGGGGTTCCATTTATATCATAGGTATTGTGGGTGCATTTTTGTAATGACAGTGGCAGAGAAGGCTACTATGTCTTGAGCTAACCTAATCAGTATATTACAACATTTCTCTAACTAAAGGAAGTAAAATCTTGAAGCAGGGGTGTAATTTTCTGATTGTACAAAGGTGCTAAGTGGACTAGAGTGGCCCATATGGGCCTTTCCTGGGAGCAAAACTTCTGTCCAGTGGTCTTTAGAACCCATCTTTATTCTTATCTTTGAAAAATCAAGCTGTGTGTGGTGGCTCATGCCTATAATCCCAGTACTTTGGGAGGCTGAGGCAGGTGGATCACCTGAGGTCAGGAGTTTGAAACCAGCCTGGCCAATATAGTGAAACCCTATCTCTACTAAAAATACAAAAAATTACCTGGGCATAGTGGCGGGCGCCCATAATCCCAGCTACTTGGGAGGCTGAGACAGGAGAATAGCTTGAATGTGGGAGGCAGAGGTTACAGTGAGCCGAGATCGTGCCATTGCACTCTAACCTGGGCAACAAGAGCGAAACCCCATCTCAAAAAAAAAAAAGAAAAGAAAAGAAAAAAAGAAAAATCAAACATTTTGAAAATCGGAAATCAGGCCTTTGCTTGGCCCAGTTTTAAAGTACTTCTCCCGTTTCTCAGGATTCTTTAAACATCACCAGAAATGAAAACCACAGAGATGTTATTATTTAGAAGCAAGCCTTCATAACTCAGCCAGCTTTTAGGAAACCATCATAGATTTTAGTTGTTGGTTGGCATAGGGCTCCACAGTGATTCAGACAAATCCAGGTGGCTGTCTCTCAGATGAACAGAGAAATGGGCAACACTGTTGATCAGTGGAGGTAACAAAAGGACTCAGAAGGAGGCACACTGCCCTCCGTCTTCCTGGCATTATTGCTTCCTCTCTCCTCTTTCCCACATTTTCTCAGCTGTCACTGTCCCTCCCATGTAGGCGTCTCAAACCCCATAATGCTGGTATCCAGTGCATCCATTCTCAAAAACTGAAGCTGATGGACACCAGATTGCATGTGAAGGTGAAGGATATTATAGCAGAAGGAAACCAAAATAAAAGAAAAACAGCTCCTGGAAGTAACCAATGAGAAGGACAGATAAGAGTTTGAAGACTGTGGATGTGACTGCTTGTTCCCTGGTTGACCCACTGAAGAAGAAATCATGTTGATTCAGAGTTGGCTTGGAGGTGAGGAGGACAACTCACCCATCATAGCAATTTTCCTAACTGTCAGTGTGATCAGCTGTTACCACAGAAATCACCTGAAAGCACAGTCACAAACCAATTTGGCTGACTTGATGATTTGATGTCTTGTGGAGATGTTAGTTTTGCTCAGGGACATCTTGACTCTAATGCAACTTTTAAAAGGAAGTGAGGTTTCTGTACCCAGCTGGTTTCCCTGTAGGAGTCCTGAGTTCTCATCTTCCGGTAGAGCCTACTCTTTCTTCTAAGTTTAGAACTTTTTCCCTTCTTTTGGAAGAGAAGGCTTTAAACCTCCCTCTTTAACAGCCTTGCAGATTGTTTCTGAAACTCATGAGGTTGCAGAAGCATCATTTGTCTATAAAATGTGCATTGGCTCCATATGCCAAAGCAGCCCCCTCCCGACTCCTGGTGATCTCTACCTCCTTTTTACACATCAGCAGCTAAGAACATATGCTGTTTGTCAGCGGGACTTGGTCATGTGGTTTGGTGCTTATTTTAATGACTGCCAGAGCTTGCAGCCCTGCAGCTGGGAAAATGAGAATAGAAGCCTGCTCTGTGTGCTCCATTTTGGCCCAGAGAAGGCACTTCAGGGCCAAATTGCAGTTATTCTGGCACTTCTGCTAAGTGAATGGCCCCACATGGGCTCAGAGAAATCGGACACTGAGTGCTCGCTGCCCTTTAGAACTTGTTCTTTTGGACTTCTTGATGACCTGTAGTGGGAGACTGACCATTTCCTTTTAATTAAGCCTCTGTTGTGCTTGCAGAGCTCTTTTGAGGGAGGTAGGCTTTAAATGAGGCATGTTTTAGGCAGAGGAAATTTTCATAGTGAGCATGGGGAAGGGGAACCACATTAGTCAGGCATTGTTGGCTAATATGGGGCAGTGACAAGAAAAACTACCAGCAGCTACCATTTATTGACTGCTTGCTGTATGCCAGGCACTGTAGCAAGCACCTCACAAACATTTAGCCCTCCCAGCAAGTTCTGGAGTAGGTATACCTGTCCTTATCTTACACCTGAATAAATCCAGGTGCAGGGGGGTGAAGGAACCTGCCCTAACCTGCCCTAGGCTTCTCAGCCAATAGGGGGTGGAGGTGGAATCCACACTCGGGTTCATCTGTATAAAGACCTGATTCCTGACTGCATTACATTACCTCTCCTTTTAGCATCCTTTCCCTGAACCATTAAAAACTCTCCTGCTTGTGGTGGACATGGTGGCTCACGCCTAGTAATCCTAGCACTTTGGGAGGCCAAGGCAGGTGGATCACCTGGGATCAGGAGTTCGAGACCAGCCTGGCCAACAAAGCGAAACCCTGCTAAAAATACAAATATTAGCTGGGCATGGTGGCGCATGCCTGTAATCCCAGCTATGTGGGAGGCCAAGGCAGGAGAATCGCTTGAACCCAGTAGACAGAGGTTGCAGTGAGCCAAGATCATGCCATTGCACTCCAGCCTGGACGACAGAACGAGACTCTGTCTCAAAGAAAAACAAACCAAAAAAACTCCCCTGCTCTCCTAAAACAAACAGACAAAAAACTAAAACACAGAAAAATCAGAGTGTGATAATTTTTAGCATTGTCAGGCTGGTTTATGGAAACTAGAGGCCTGTGTGTCTAGCTTCCCCTAAAGACAGGTTCTTTTTGTTTTTGTTTTTTTCTCTCCCTCTGTTTTTTATTTTCTACAATTACTTCTTCACTTTAAAGTGAATTACTTCTTCATTTAAAAAATCCTGTATTTCTTCATTAAAAAATATCCTACGCTTCTTCATTTTAAAAAATCCTATACTGGCTTGATTATTTGCTGTGTCCAATCCTAGAGGGAGAATGGTTGGGCAGTCTCACTCCAGGAAGCACTCCTGCTTCAATTAATTCTATAAGCAGCCAAGCCAAAATACTTCCATCCTTAGCTTCTTTAATCACAAAATGCCAGAAAACTTTATGGAAATGATTTCTCATTTAGGCTCCTTATTTAGAGTAATGAATTGCTTTTTACCAAAGCTAAATTTAAGTAGGTCATCTGTTAACTGTTGGATGAATAAATGAAGGTTCTCTCCGTAGGACTGGTATAGTTTAAAGATAGGGGTTTTGTTCTACTTTTTTATTTTATTTTATTTTTTGAGACGGGGTCTTGCTCTGTTGCCCAGGCTGGAATACAGTGGTGCAGTCATGGCTCACTGCAGCTTGGATTGCCTGGGCTCAGGCAATCCTCCTGTCTCAGCCTCCTGAGTAGTTGGGATCACAGGCGTGCACCACCACTCCATAATAATTTTTTAAAATTATTTGTGGAGATGATATCTTACTATGTTGCCTAGACTGGTCTTGTCTGGGCTCAAGTGATCATCCTGCTTTGGCCTCCCAAAATGCTAGGATTACAAGTGTGAGCCACTGTGCCTGGCCGTTTTTTTTTTTTTTTTTTGAGATGGAATCTTGCTCTGTCGCCCAGGCTGGAGTGCAGGTGCGCAATCTTGGCTCACTGCAAGCTCCACCTCCTGGGTTCACGCCATTCTCCTGCCTCAGCCTCCCAAGTAGCTGGGACTATAGGCGCCCGCCACCATGCCCAGCTAATTTTTTTTTTGTATTTTCAGTAGAGATGGGGTTTCACCGTGTTAGCCAGGATGGTCTTGATCTCCTGACCTCATGATTTGCCCACCTCGGCCTCCCAGAGTGCTAGGATTACAGGTGTGAGCCACCTTTTTTTTGTTTTGTTTTTTAAAAAAGCCCGGCCTTTTTTTTTTTTTTTGTAATTCCTTCCTGTGACAGATTCTCACCCTGTCACGCAGGCTGGAGTTCAGTGGCACAATCACGGCTCACTGCAGACTCGACCTCCTGGGTTCAAGTGATCCTCCCACCTCCCACCTCAGCCTCCCAAGTAGCTGGGACTACAGGCTCCTGGCAATTTTTTTTATTTTTTGTAGAGATGGGGGCCCACCGTGTTGCCCAGACTGGTCTTGAACTCCTGGGCTCAAGCAGTCCTCCTTCAGCCTCCCAAAGTGTGGGGATTACAGGTGTGAGCCACTGCACCCAGCCCTATTTTACTTCTTTATTCATGGATAACATACATAAAGTGCACTGATAGCAAATGTTTAGCTTGTGGCTTTTTACATAGGTATATGCCTTGTAACCACCACCCAGCTCAAGATACAGAATATTTCCATCTCCCCAGGAGACTTCCTCGTGGCCTTCTCAAGTCAGTAGCTCCACCTCACCCTGTAATCACCATTATAGCTTCTGTCAGGTTGATTGGTTTTGCCTGTTGAACAAAGTATAAAGCTGTGTGTGACACACAGCTTTTATCTTAATAGTAAGATAAAATTATTCTTACTATTTTATTTTGGAACAGTTTCAAACTTACAGAAATTCTATAAGAATAAGACAGATAGCTTCTATTTATCCATCTCCCAGAGACTCCCATTCAGTTTTTGTCCCAATAATGTCCTTTTATAGTAGAGCATCATCCCAGGATCACACGTGGTCCCCAGCTGTCACGTCTTTGTGGTCTCTTTCAATCTGGGACAGCTCCTTGTCTCCCTTTGACTTTTAAGACCATGGCACTTCTGAAGACTATAATCCTGGTCATTTTGTAGAATGTTTTTCAACTTGGGTTTATCTGATGTTTCCTCCCATGAGATCCAGGTTGTGTATTTTCATCCAAACACCACAGATGCTGTGTTCTTTCCATGGCATTCTATCAGATAGCACACAGTGTCTGTTTGTCACGTTGCTGCTGGTGTTAACTTTAATCTCTTCATTAAAATGGTATATTAATGACCAGATATTGTCACTAGTAGCTACCAGAACGCTTTCAGAAAGAAACATTTATTCTTGACTACTTTCATATGCAGTTGCATAAGGTTTTATTTGCACTGATTTGTGCATGCATGTTTCCTGCCTGCTAAGGTCTTAGTCCTGAAAAAACAATAATAGGTTTAGAGACCTAAGTTATATGGCATATCGTCGTATGTTCTTCATGATTCCTTACTCCATATTCTGTGGTAATTGGCTTCTGGAGTTTGTTCTCATAGTCATAGAAGTTTGGGTTATTTCTTGCTTTTGTTTCTTTTCGGGAGGATATCTATAGAAAGTTCCTTGTTTTTGTTTTTGTTTTGTGGTTTTTTTTTTGTCTTTTCTTTCTTTCTTTTCTTTCTTTTTTTTTTTTTTTTTTTTGAGACAGGTCTGGCTCGATCACCTAGGCTGGAGTGCAGTGGTGCCATCTTGCCATCTTGGCTTACTGCAGCCTTAATCTCCCAGGCTTAAGCGATCCTCCACCTGAGTCTCCCAAGTAGCTGGGAACACAGGCGCATGCCACCGCCATGCCCAGCTAACTTTTTAAATATTTTTGGTAGAGATGGAATGTTGCCCATGTTGCCCAGGCTGGTCTCAAACTCCTGAGCTCAAGCTATCCTCCTGCCTCAGACCCCCAAAGTGCTGGGATTGCAGGTGTGAGCCACCGCACCCAACCTTTTTTTTAATTATTATTTTATTTTTAAATTAATTTTTTCTAGAAATGGTGTTCTGCTATGTTGCCCAGGCTGGTCATGAACTCCTGCCCCCAAGCAGTCCTCCTGCCTCAGCCTTCCAAAGTGCTGGGATGCAGGTGTGAGCCACTGTGCCTGGCTGATAAAAGGTTTCTAAAATTCATCCTAGTAATGTTTGAGAGCCACTCACAAGGGACTAGGGACATTGAAAGGAATATGAGCCAGGATCTGTATTTGTAGAGTTTACAATCAAGTTTGGTGGAGGCAAACAGGTAAGCAAAGAGTTGAAAAACAATACCAAATGTCTAGGTGGCCTAGAGCCAGGAGTGATTAAATATAGCTGCCAGGGGAGGAGTATGAGGGGAATGAAGACAGGCGAGGCACCTCTGAGAAGGCTTTCCTGAGCAGGTCACCTCTGAGCTGCTCTGTGAATGCCAGGCAGTCACAGAAGCAAGGTGAGGGAGAACAGGGAACGCTTTTCAGACAGAGGGGCTGTGGGTTCTAGGCCGTGGGGCCCTGAGAGCCGCTGTTAAGGAGCATCAAGTCAGAGGTGAGGAGTGACAGGGCCATGGGGTAGAACTAGAAAAGTCGGAAGGCAGCAGCAGGGGTCTGGGAGAAAGCATAAGGAAACCATCAGAGGTGTAGTCATATGCCTGCTTAGGATGTAGAATGCTGCTGATGCAGTCTTTCCAGAACGTTATGAGCCTTAATAAATATCAAATGAGCTTCGTCTTGGCTTAATGATGCTGAGAGATGTGTGACTGTTTTGAGTAGACTGTATTTATCAGTTCATAAAGAAGTATTTGCAGCATTACAAGGTGCCTATTGCAGACCAGCAGATGTGGCCTTAGAATCTGGCCTTCGCCCTCAGCAGCCCTCACTGATCTTTACTGCCCTTTAAAAAGATTATGCCAAAAATATCACTCTTCCTCAAAACAAAATACACTATTGGCACCTTCAAAGAATCAAAAGATAACAGGTTTGGAAGATCATTTAGTCCAGGAGTCAGCAAACTATAGCCTGTGGATCAAGTCCTGCCCGAGGCCTTTTTTTGTGCAGTCCAGGAGCTAAGAATGGTTTTTGCATTTTTTTAAGGGTTGTAAAAAAATAAAATACACAGCAGACTGTTTGAGGCCTGCAGTGCCTTAAAATATTTACTATCTGGCCTTCTTCAGGAAAAGCTTGCCAGACCCTGGTCTTGTCTGACTGCCTGATACAGCAATCCTTTGTGCAGTATTACGTGGCAAATAATCATCCAATATATGCTTGAACACTTCTGCTAATGGAGAACTCATTATCTCTCTGATCTATTTCCTGTTTGGACAATTCAAGCTATTAGTAATTTTTAAACTCGGCTGAAATTTATCTTACTATATAGCATCCATCCATTGGCCCTTTGTGGGAAAAGAGAGCTATTATTTCATTTCAACCTTTACTGAGCTCTTAATATGATCCAGGCACTGTGCTCGTCCTGAAGAAAGATGAGTAAGACATGGTGCTTGTTTCAAGGATCTCCCAGCTATGATTTCTTGGAACCAAAGCAGTTGAACTGCTAGTCTTTTATCTCTCTCTTTGTCTTCTTGCCATTGGGTTAGGACTTTTTTCTTTAATTATTTTAGTTATTTCTGTATTGTTGTTTTATATACATAATACAAACTTTAAGAGGCAAAAAAGGTCAAGCAGTGAAAATAAGTCTCCCCACACTCCTCTCTCCTGACCTCCTAGCAGCTTTCTTGGGAGGCAACCGCCACTGCACATTTCCTGTGGGGATTTGATCTTAAAAAATCAAAGATTTAGATCCATTTGGACAGAAACTTTTGGTAAGTACTCATTCAGTGACATTTTCTGAGCTCCTACTTGTGCTGAGTGTGACTGAGTTTTATTTTCATTAAAGTCTGAAATTTGCACCAAGTTTGGGTGGTAGACACAGCCCCAGGGGGATTGTATTGGTTAACCACACACGCTGCTATTTCAGTTTAATCTTGACTGAACTTCTTGGCTACTGCAGGCTTTCTTAACACCGCTAGAGTTCTTGCTCATTGCAGTGTTGAATCCCTATCAAAACCTTTCCTGTTTAATTGGCAGTGACACAATCCCATCTTGTGTAACTCAGGATGTTTCACATCCTGAAATAGTTTGAAATAAAATTGAAACACACTTACATTGATGCCTATGTTAATTTCTTTCCTTGACTGTGTCTGAATATAATGTTGAAGTGTGATAGAAACAATCCTTTATTTTTCTAAGCTAAGCAGAGGCCGAAGTTTCACTTGTACTGTCCAGGGTTATACAGGCAAGCCTTACTTTTTCAGGAAGTAGGTAATGTTTGGATTTAGATTAGTGACACATGAATAACTCTATCTATGACTCACTTCCCCCCAAATTCCCCTCCGACCATTACTTCTTAAATCTTCCCTTTCAGCTTAAGCACTATAGTGATGTGACATAGACGTGTATGTTCCTAAGTGATACCTTTACCATAGATTGTCCTATTTAGGTATTTCCAGAAGATTCCTCATCATGCTGATGTTGTTAAGACTTTTCTGTTTTCAGCCTGTCATGGAACAGTTTCAGCAGCTCAACATCAACTATATCCTCTTATGAAATAGGCCCTTGGGTTCTGTTCAGAATTTCCCTAAGGCCAAATAAGTCAGAAAATATTTGAAGGATGTGCCTCTTACGCAAATTACTTTTGTGCAATCATGGCTCACTGCAGCCTCAATCTCCTGGTGGGCTCAAGCTATCTTCCTACCTCAGCTTCCCGAGTTGTTGGGACTACAGGTGCGCCCTGCAATGCCCGGCAAATTTTAAAACTTTTTTTGTAGAAATGGGGTCTCACTATGTTGCCCAGGCTGGTCTCAAACTCCTGGGCTCAAGCCATCCTCCTGCCTCAGCCTCACAAAGAGTTAGGATTATGGGCATGGACCACTGCACTGGGCCTTTTTTTTTCTCTCTCCGTAAAAGTAGTTTATTTGTTCTGTTTACAAAGTACGGGGAAGGAATAAGGGCAATACCTGGAACCCCTTTGATCGCACATCTTCCCAGTCTCTGCTTCTATAAATAACGTTTGTACAACAGCAAACTCATATTGTCCCCATGTGTTTTCTCACATCCTAGTAGCTGCAGTCTATAGTATAGACCGGGTAGGAAATAGATGCCTGATTCACAGGGTAGGGCTCCCCTCCAATTAGTGTTCCAGCTCACTTTTGCTAATATTGAAACAGAAGTAACTAGTTGTTCTTAAAAACTCTCTCATGAACAATTAGGTCATAGGCAAATTATGTCTGCACAACTCCTAGAATTGTTTCAAATAACTTTATAGAAAGGCAGTGACTAAGGCCCTTTCCTCTTTCCCATCTTTCTAAGTCCCAGGCTGCCTTCAGCACCTGGACTGCCGCCTGGGTCCCCCACATCCCAGCGCGGTGATGGAGGAGGGGCAGGCCAGGCCAAGCATGAGGAATAAGCAGTCTTTACTGGGCTCAGACCAGGAGCCCATGGTCTTGAGGAACTCTGTATTTATCAGTTTTCTTCTCCACGTTCTCTTCCGCCTGTTTCTGCAGCCTCATGGGCTGTTTTTACTTCTGGTAGTGGATCTTGGCCTTCTCCTTCCTCTTCTCCTCCAGGTAGCTGTCACTGCCTGGTACTTCCAGCCAACCTCATGAACAAGCCACCCCCAGGTAGGCAGACTTTATTTTAGGCTTCAGACGCACAACCTTGAAGGCACCAGGAACCACTATCTGCAATTAATATACAAAATGTCTGTTATCTTCTCTTTTTTTGAGATGGAGTTTTACCCTTGTTGCCCAGGCTGGAGTGCAATGGTGCAATTTCAGCTCACTGCAACCTCTGCCTCCCGGGTTCAAGCAGTTCTCCTGCCTCAGCCTCCCGAGTAGCTGGGATTATAGGCATGCACCACCATGCCCGGCTAATTTTTGTATTTTTAGTAGAGACGGGGTTTCGCCATGTTGGTCAGGCTGGTCTTGAACTCCTTACCAAGTGATCCACCCACCTCAGCCTCCAAAGTGCTGGGATTACAGGCGTGAGTCACTTCACCCGGCCATGTCTGTTATCTTTTAAGTAGTCATCCTTAGTCACTTTTACCCAGCTACCGAAGTGCTGTAGAATAGAGTTTTCTTTTTTGTCTTTGTGATTCTCTGGCACTGGTAAAATTCCATCTTGATGTCCTTAGCAGGTCATCAAAATTATGATGAAAACAAGTTACATTTGTCCTTGAAGAGAAAGTTGTGGATGACACATATGTAGGGACTCGATGATCTGTCACACAGAGGATTTTAGATGAAATCCTTTTGTACCACTGTCTGCAACTGTGTTGATTTCCTTCCACATTGGATGATGGCTCTGGCCAGGGCCTTTTTGTTTTGACTGTTGGAGAGGAGGTTAGCTTGTGAATGTTTTTCGAAACAATTGGTTATTTTTTTAGCATGTGTGAGGCTGATGGGCAGTAGAAAGTTCCTGAAAAGAAGTTTCTTCCTTCAAGGCAGTGTAATATAGTGACAAGAATAGGGGCTTTGAAGCTAGCAGACCCGGGTTATCATCTCAGCTCTACCACTTCCTGTGTGACTCTGGGCAAGTTACTTAAGCTCCCAGTGTCTCAGTTTTCTCTTCAGTAAAGTAGGCATAATCTTACTACTGGGGTTGTCAAGGGAATAACATGTAAACTATTTAGTGTAGTGCTTGGTACAGAATGAGCATTTAATAAGAACAGTTACTAATATGACGGTTACTACTGCTGTTATTTAAATAGTTTTTAACAGTATTATCAAAACAGCAAGCGCAGTTCATGGTGGTAAATGCCCTAATGGAAGTGTTCATTTGTCACCATTGAGAAGGGAACTGTTAATATCCACTGACTGTTACTGACAGCTTCATAAGGACCTTGTGAAATGAGAAGTACTTTTCCTGGTAGAGAGGGGAAAGGTTTCCTAGGAACATCAGCCATGCAGAAGATCAGGAAACTAGCAGGCTAAGGCTGCAGCACCTTATTCTCTGTGTAGTAAGGCCAGTAAGCTTTCGTTTGTTTGTTTAAACAAGGGAGCCACCTGTGCAGATCATTCCTGGTGGCAGTTTGTCACCTTGTTTGGAGGAGATGGGCCAAAGGCAGTGACCCGTGAGTATATCACTGCAAGAGCCGAGGTGTGAGATGATGGAGCCTGGCACGTAGCAGCGGGAATGGAGAGAAGGCAGGCAGACCTAGACAGGAAGCATGAAGTTGCATGAGGAGCATGGGCTTCAGAGTGGCGTGAATCTGGAAGCTGAATCCTGGTTCCCCTACTTTCCTAGCTGTATAGCCTTGTGTGAATTTATTTTTTTCTTTCTTTCTTTCTTTCTTTTTTTTTTTTTTGGAGACAGAGTCTCGCTCTGTTGCCCAGGCTGGAGTGCAGTGGCACGATCTCCATCTTGGCTCACTGCAACCTCCGCCTCCCGGGTTCAAACAATTCTCCTGCGTCAGCCTCCCAAATAGCTGGGATTACAGGCGTGCACCACCACACCTGGGTAATTTTTGTATTTTTCGTAGAGATGGGGTTTCGCCATGTTTGTCAGGCTGGTCTCGAGCTCTTGACCTCAGGTGATCCGCCCACCTTGGCCTCCCAAAGTGCTAGGATTACAGGCGTGAGCCACCACACCCAGCCTCCTTGTGTGGAATTAGTGCTTTATTGCGTTGAGAGAGAGAAAAATTGAAGATGACTTTGAAGTTTCTTCCTTGAATTAAGGTGATACTATTAAGCAAACTAGGAAATACAGAGAAAGGGGCAGAATTTAGGGAAAATATATGTTGAATTTTGGATTTGTTGAATTTGAGATTCTGAGGAATCTAAGTCCTGGCTTTAAAGGACACTTCAATATATGTTTAGAGGTTAGAGCTAGAAGTACAGTCCTGAGATTCATTGGCATATAGACAGAAATTGTTGTAGAAAGTGAATGATTTGGCCGGGTGCGGTGGCTCATGCCTGTAATCCCAGCACTTTAGGAGGCCAAGGCGAGCAGATTGCTTGAGGTCAGGAGTTTGAGACCAGCCTGGCTAACATGGTGAAACCCCGTCTCTCCCAAAAATATAAAAAATTAGCCGGGTGCGGTGGTGCATGCCTGTAATCCCAGCTACTCAAGAGGCTGAGGCAGGAGAATCACTTGAACCCAGGAGGTGAAAGTTGCAGTGAGCCGAGATCGTGCCACTACACTCCAGCCTGGATGACAGAATGAGACTCTGTCTCAAAAAAAGAAAAAAAAAAAAAAGAAAAGAAAGTGAATGACTGGCCGGGCGGGGTGGCTCACATCTGTAATCCCGGCACTTTGGTACATCAAGGCAGGCGGATCACTTGAGGTCAGGAGTTTGAGACTAGCCTGACCAATGTAGCGAAACCTGTCTCTACTAAAAAATACAAAACATTAGGGCCAGGCGTGGTGGCTCACGCCTGTAATCCCAGCTACTTGGGAGTCTGAGGCAGGAGAATCACGTGAACCCAGGAGGCAGAGGTTGCAGTGAGCCGAGATCATGCCATTGCACTCCAGCCTGGGCAACAGAGCAAGACTCCGTATTGAGAAAAAAAAAAAAAAACATTAGCCGGGCATGGTGACACACACCTGTAGTCCCAGCTACTTGGGAGGCTGAGGCAGGAGAATTGCTTGAACCTGGGAGGCCGAGGTTGCCGTGAGCTGAAATTGCACCATTGCACTCCAGCCTGGGCGACAGAGCAGGACTCCGTCTCAAAAAAAAAAAAAAAAAAAGAAAGAAAGAAAATGAATGACTGAGGAGAGGGCTGAGCATGGAAGCCTTCAAAAACCAACAGTAGAAGAAAATGCTAGCTGCATTGTAGAGGAAAAGAGGGAAAGGGAGAGATTAGAGGCCCAGGAAACAACAGGAGGCTGTGAGAGTGTTTCTACACGTGTGCCTCAAATCCTCAAATCACCTGTTTTCTTTTTATTTTATTTTTTTTTGAAATGGAGTTTTGCTCTTGTTGCCCAGGCTGGAGTGCAACTGCAACCTCTGCCTCCCAGGTTCAAGAGATTCTCGTGCGTCAGCCTCCCAAGTAGCTGGGATTACAGGTGCACTCCACTACACCCGGCTAATTTTTTTTATTTTTAGTAGAGATGGGGGTTTCACCATATTGGCTAGGCTGGTCCTGAACTCCTAACCTCAGGCGATCCCCCGCTTTGGCCTCCCAAAGTACTAGGATTACAGGCGTGAGCCACTGAGCCTGGCCAAATCACCTGTTTTCCATTGGGCAAAATTATAAAAATTCTTTCAAAAGCCAAAAAATATTTAATAGGAGTTGAGGGTGCATTCAAATACATTTGAGGTGATTTTGAGGTGGGGCCTCCAAAAATAAGTGCCAGTGACCTAGGCATCAAAATAGCACCAAACCTACAGCAGCGTCACCTGAGGCACTAGGCAAACTCCAGACTCCTGGCCTCCATCACTATCCCTTCTCTTATCGAATCTTCTTTCCTCCACAGGAAGTGGGAGTGAGACCCAGGCATCCTCATTTTTTAATGAGTGCTCAAAGGCCGGGAGCAGTGGCTCACACTTGTAATCTCAGCACTTTAGGAGGCCTGGGTGGGCAGATCACATGGTCAGGAGTTCGAGACCAGCCTGGCCAACATAGTGAAACCACATCTCTACTGAAAAACAAAAATTAGCCGGGCATGGTGGTGCACACCTGTAGTCCCAGCTACTCAGGAGGCTTAGGCAGGAGAATTGCTTGAACCAAGGAGGTGGAGGTTGCAGTGAGCTGAGATCGTGCCACTGCACTCCAGCCTCGGCAACAGAGCAAGACTCTGTCTCAAAGAAAAAAATAAATAAAAAATAAATAAATATGTGCTCAAGATGGTGAATGTTTGAAAACGCTTGGTCAGGCACTATCTGGGGTGTGATGCTGCAAGCCATACTGAGGCAGTGGAGAATTTTAGGGACAGTGATGTGTTGTCTTTTGTGATCAATGAAGCTTATCAATTATATAGAAAAATAATTATTATAATTCCCACCTCATTCCTTCTGTTTGCTTTTCAGTTTTTTTAAGCCCTCGTTGTGAGTCTTTCATTCATTCAAAATTGGATTTCTGTTGCCAAAACATCTTTTTAAATGTGGAAAGCATATTCAGCCTGTTGAAAAACAACAAACCACCCATTAGGAATCCAATGGCAAACTAACCTGCCCCACTGGAACTTGCTAGGGACACAGTCAGTTACTCCCGTCTGGTGATTCTGCCTTTTATAGCCTGTTCTCTTTTAAGCAATCTACAATGAAATTGCATTTTAGAAAGCCACCACCGCACTCCTTTTAAACATTAAATACAATGGCATTGACCAGTCATTTTCTTTGATTCCTAGTGTCCATTCATCATTACTCTTCTCAAAGTTTTTTACTGCTTAGAGTTGGTAGATACATGTACTGTCCTGGTGTTCCAACTACAGCTTTCTTTGTTTTACTGGTTCTATTTCTTTCTTTTCTTTTTTTTTTTTTTTTTGAGGTGGAGTTTCGCTCTTGTTGCCCAAGCTGGAGTGCAATGGCACAATCTCGGCTCACTGCAACCTCTGTCTCCTGCAGTTCTCCTGTCTCAGCCTCCCAAGTAGCTGGGATTACAGGCATGTGCCACCACACCCAGCTAATTTTGTATTTTTAGTAGAGACGGGGTTTCACCATTTTGGTCAGGCTGGTCTCAAACTCCTGACATAAGGTGATCCACCCGCCTTGGCCTCCTAAAGTGCTGGGATTACAGGCATGAGCCACCGCGCCTGGCCTACTGGTTCTATTTCTTTTTACTCCCTAACTGCGGACATTCTCTAGGACTTTGTGGGGCTTTTCTTTCTCTGAGTAACTTCTAAGAACTGATCATTGTCACCTGTGTTAGCTGTTCTCTCAGTATCCATGTCCAGTTTTCTTGGCTTATCTTTGCCCTGCTGTTGTCCACAGCTGAAAATGTCTTTCATTATTACTCTTCTGAAACTTGCTTTGCCTCTCAAGGGTGTTCTCTTTCACTCAAGCTGCCATTCTCCTAGCCATTTGTGGCTTGACACCCCAAGAGCTTTATTCTCTCTTTTCATTTCTTGAGTCCACCAAGATACCAAGTTAGGTCACCTTTTATTTTAAATCAGCCCCAACAAGGGTCCCCTCCTTTTCACTTTTACTCCTCTGCTCTAATCCAGGTCTTCATAAATTTTTGGGCTTTTAGCTGATTTCCCTGCCTGCCTCTTTCAAAGCCTTTTACCCACTGCAGAATCATATTTACCATGCAGGACTGCCACTGGCTTCCCCCTCCGAAATTCGTTAGCCTCACATTTGAGGCTTCTCCATAGGTGTTCACCCATGTCACCTGCTCAGCTCTGTGTGTGCTGCTCCTGCACAGCACAAACCCTCCACATGAGGACAGCTGGTTTCACGTGTCCCTATTTCTGCCACGAGTATTCCTCTGCTCTTCTTGTTCCTTCTGCCCTCCACCCATCTTCCCCCACCCCTTACCCATCCTTTTCAACATCACTCAGTGCCCATCTGCTTCATGGTGTCTTTCCCAGGGCTCTGCCCCACATTCATCCCATTCTTCTTGATTTGAATACCTTTTATGTAGGAGCACTAACTTTGTATTTCATTATACAGTTTCTATCAATCCAAAGCTCCTTATCTCTAATTCTAAATCCAACAAGTTTGGAAAACTGAAAGCTTTTTAATAGTCTTGGCACAAAACTCAAGCAAAACCTCCCTGAGTAGATATGAGCTGTTTTTAAAAAATATATCCCATTTGGCCAGGTGCAGTGGCTCATGCCTGTAATCACAGCACTTTGGGAGGCCAGGGTGGAAGGATCACAAATCCAAGAGCTCGAGACCAGCCTGGGTAACATGACAAGACCTGGTTTCTACTGAAAATACAGAAAAATTAGCCAGTCACGGTAGCCCATGCCTGTAGTCTCAGCCACTCAGGAGGCTGAGGTGGGAGGATTGTTTGAGCTTGGGAGGCTGAGGTTGCAGTGAGCTGAGATTGTGCCACTGTACTGCAGCCTGGGCAGCAGAGCGTGACCCTGTAAATGTATCCCATTTACAGTGACTGTTCATATGTTCTGCTGCAGAAATACTTGTATGTCTGGTTGTGGGGTAATTGGACAGAATGGAAAGTGAAGGGACCTCATCAATTTGCTTTTTGGAGCTGCCAGATTTCTTTAGTATTGTCATTCTCAAACTGGGGTATGTTACCCCTGAGAGTATGGAGGGATTATAGAAAGTTACAGTATACGTATGCATGATTGCCAGGAAGGTCAAATTTATTAGATGATTTGAAGGGGGAAATGAAATAATAAAATATATATCATGGCACAAAATACAAAATTTCCATGCATTGAAAAGATAAAATATGAGATTTCAAAGAAATTTAGGCACTGTGGGAGGTGGGGAGAAACGTATCCTCATTATCTGCTTCAGCTAGAGGTGTTAAAGCACTGCTCTCAGACAGAATTCTGACAGTTTGGGTTGTTGCATTTCTGAGTGGCTGGATTTAGGATTTTGTACTTGCAGAGTTCTCCAGGACCACACAAGATGGCAAAAACTTCTGAGACAGTGTCTGTGTCGAAGAAGGAATAACAGTAGTGCATCAGTCAGACTGACTCAAGGAAGGAAGAAGCATAAACATTAAGGCCACAAAGGTTACTTAGAAAAATCACTGTGTCATTGGTGAAACCCTGTCTCTACCAAAAATACAAAAAATTAGCTGGGCGTGGTGGCATGCGCCTGTAGTCCCAGCTACTTGGGAGGCTGAGGCAGGAGAATTGCTTGAACCCGGGAGGTGGAGGTTGTAGTGAGCCAAGATTGCGCCACTGCACTCCAGTGCAACAGAGTGAGACTCCACCCCAATTAAAAAAAAAAAATCACTGTGTCATGAGGAGAATCAGCTTGACAACACAGGCCAATTAGGATGGTTTTCACAGTTGTGTCTTAAGTGAAATAAGCCAGTCACAAAAACACAAATACTGTATGTTTCCATTTACATGAAGTAGTCAAACCTGTATAGACAGAAAGTAGAATGGTGGGTGCAAGGTCCTGGGGGAAAGGAAATGAGGAGTTATTGTTTAAAGAGTATAGAGTTCCAGTTTTGCAAGATGAAAAAGTTCTGGAGATCTGTTTCACAACATTGTGATTATACTTAATACCATCTAACTGTATACCTCAAAATAATCAAGATGGTAAAGTATATGTTATGTGTTTCTTACCACAATCCAAAAAGAAGTTGTGTTTCAAGGTAGCCTGTAAACATCTCATTACTTTTTGTTTGTTTGAATTAAACTTTATTACAAATGTTCTTTCTCACCAGGTTTTGCATGGATATGTTATTTTGCTGTGTTCTGTTTTGTTTTTTGGTAGGCAAGAAATAATGGCGGCAGCTACGGGGGATCCTGGACTCTCTAAACTGCAGTTTGCCCCCTTTAGTAGTGCCTTGGATGTTGGGTTTTGGCATGAGTTGACCCAGAAGAAGCTGAACGAGTATCGGCTGGATGAAGCTCCCAAGGACATTAAGGGTTATTACTACAATGGTAGGTGATTGTAAATTTCATTTTCCATCATCTTCTGTTATCCTCACTGTCCTCCAGTATAGTGTCAGCTTTCCTTTAGAAAGAGACAGCCTTGTCTTTTATAATCAGTGCTCTTCACTAGTTTCTATTTTACTTCCTGACTTTTTGATCCCAGTTCATTTTCATTTATTTTCTCTTGTTGTGGGGAAAAAGAAAGGGAGTAGTGAAACTCAAATTATTAATCCAAATAATACCCATTACTTAGCATTGATGTGGGAAGAGATTGGAAATATTTTTTCCATTGAATCTTTTTTATATTCTTGGCAAATGTCTCATATTCACAAGAGCTCTGTCACATTCTGCCATTTATCTATCCATACGTATATTATCTATGTAGCATAGATAATCAGAAATTGGATGGGGCGCCTTGGGCTCAACAAAGAGAAGAAAACTATTCATAAGCATTTTTGTTATGAACGCTGCTATTTCTGACTTGTCATTGAAAATGTGATAATGCTTCTGTCCAGGTGACTCTGCTGGGCTGCCAGCTCGCTTAACATTGGAGTTCAGTGCTTTTGACATGTGAGTATTTATTTGTTCAAAATCTGAAGTAAAGAATACCACTTTTGGCAAGCAATAAGCATGCTTACCTCCCTCACAGGTGGACCACAGGAGGACTAGGGAAGTTCCCGGTGAGCAGAGTCAGCCCCCGTCATGATTCTCTTATACCTCCCATAGAGATGAGTGCTAGATACTTAGGTCTGCCTGGTTAATTTTTCACCACCTATTTATCAGAGCCAATTAGGCGCCAGGTGCCATCTAGATTGATTGAGACATAGATAATATCCCTCTTGATTTTAATTGTAGTTAATATTTTGTGATCTTTTCTTGATACCTCTCTTGATTCATTCCTTTAGTCCATGGGCATTGTCCATGGGCATTGATCAATGAATGTTTATTAGTCTACTTCTGTATACAAGCCACTGTGCAAGGCATTATAGTGCTATACAAAGGAATATGATAGATATATCCTTGAAGAATTTTTAAAAATCTGCTTGGGAGCTGTGGGGAGTTGCTGGAGAGAAGAGACACACTTTTTTTTTTTTGAGACGGGGTCTCACTCTGTCACCCAGGCTGGAGTGTAGTAGTACAATCTCAGCCCACTGCAACCTCTGCCTCCTGAGTTCAAGCTTTTCTCGTGCCTTAGCCTCCCAAGTAGCTGGGACTACAAGCTCACGCCATCATGCCTGGCTAATTTTTGTATTTTTTTGGTAGAGATAGTGTTTCACCATATTTGCCAGGCAGATCTTGAACTCCTGACTTCAAGTGATTTGCCTGCCTTGGCCTCCCAAAGTGCTGGGATTACAGGATCGAGCCACCACACCCAGCCAAGAGACACATTTATTGAGCACTTAATTAGGCATTTTCATAAACATCTGTTCTTTCAGACTCACCAGGTGTGATTTTTCTCTCTTTTTTCAGATGAGGAAAGCATGGGATGAAAGGTAAAAATGGCTTGCCCAGGGTCACACCTGGCCAAATTTAGAAAGCAGGGGCGAGAGAAAAAAATGTATTTATAAATGTATTTCTGAAACCCAGTATGAGTAGCTACAGGGATTTTGCTATCTTCTACAGAAATAGAGAAACCAGGAGGGGGATACAAATTTAGGAGGAGACAAGTTTGGTTTAGAATATGTTGAGTTTGAGATGACAGTGTCTGCTAGAAATGTCCAGGAGGAACTGGAGTCGGGGAGAAAGGATCAGACTAGATTTGGGAGACATCCAGGTAGAGGAGAAAGAGAATAAAGATAGTCTCCAACTTATGGTGGTTTAATGACTTTTTGACTTTACGATGGTGAGAAAGCGATACACATTCAGTGGAAATTATACTTTGTGGACCCATACAGCCATTCGGTTTTTCACTTTCAGTACAGTATTCAATAAATTACCTGAGATATTCAACACTTTATTATGGAACAGGCTTTGTGTTAAGATGATTTTGCCCAACTCTAGGCTAATGTAAGTGTTCTGGGCACGTTTAAGGGAGGCTAGACTAAGCTGTGTCTGGCAGGTTAGACGTATTAAATAGAGTTTTGATTTATGATTTTTTTTCAATTTATAATGAGTTTATCAGGACATGGTAAGTTGAGGAACATCTGTATAGTATAAGAACAAAAGGCGCAAACAGTGAATGGCTCTAATTAGGGAGGTGAAAGATGATACAGAACTAGCGAAGGACACAGGGGTTGTCAGAGGAAAACCAGAAAAGTGTTACAGAAACCAAAGAAGGCAATGCTTTCTGGAGGGAAAGAGAAACTAACAGTGTCAGAAGCACAGAGGTCAATGCGAGGGCCACTGTGTTTGTTGATTAAGTCATTGTGGTCCTTAAGAATTCAGTTTGAGAAAGAGGGTGGAGCTGAAACCAAGATGAGGGCCTTTAAGATTATTGAGAATTGAAAAAGGCTACAGTGTTTTTTCTGCTTTATTGTACCTCAGCAGTATCAAGATGGGGAATTTTAGGAAGGTGAAGAAGTCTTATAGGTCTTTCTGGCTTTTGAAAGTGGCAATGGTCAACTATTAGGATATTTAAAATAAAGTGTCCCTAGAATTTTTTTTAATCTCAGAAAATCAATACTTTTTTTCCCTTTATCTCAATCCAGTTGCAAAATTTGAAAGCACGATGTACATCCACAATGATGTTAGTATTTGTATCTTTAAAAATGTATGTGTTGGTGTTTCTTGTTCCCTTCGGAGCTTTCTTGCTCCATCGTAAACTGCTTGTGGTTACCTGTCAAAAGAAATAAAATCCTAATAATATCTCTCTTGTTTTGGCAAACTAACTTATTTTGGAGCCAGTAAGATATGATGAGGAAAATACTGGAAATGTACAAGCATTAAATTGTCTGAAGATGGTACGGGGGAGCATCAACAGTCTGTTTTGTGTAATCTGGAGAGCCTCATATTTATCTCAGACTAACCTCACTCCTATCCTTATCCTTCTACTGGACTGTTTGTTTTATAAGGTTTTAATAATTTTATTCTTTAGAATAATTAATTAGAAAAATGCAGTTCACAGAAGTTAGGTTTGAACTTACTACAAAATGTGAGCATCTTAAACTTAATTAATCTAAAAATTTTGGTTGAAGGAGATAAGAAAATCTGTGATCCTGCAGCTGTGACTTTCACACAAATTGCTCATTTTCACTCATCATATTTTTTCTTTAACCGTTGAATACCCTCAGTGTGCAAGGCACTGTGGTAGACAGTGGGAAGTGAACAGAAATAAGATGTGGTCCCCATTGTGTGAAAATAGCCCTGGATTCGAAGTTTGAAGATTTGGAATCTTTGGCTAATTAACTGTGCTACTTCAATAAAGCTCTTTTAGCTTTCTCAGCTTTTGTTTCCTCATCTTTAAAATGGGTTCTTGCTTTCTAATGTTCTTTCCAGTTTTAAAAGTCTGTCACTTTCTGAGTCCCTATTAGGATGGCTGAGAAGTTTAATGAAAGTGCTTGGGACTTCTCAGAAGGCCTGATTTCTTTGTTCCAAATTATTTCCTTTATTATTACCCCATTTTTGTTTTGATTGCTGTATATCTGCATGGGTTGGTAGAGAAAGTCTTTATGAATTTATTTATCAAAGAAGGAATATCTACAATGTGCAGATGTGTGTGTGTTAGGAATACAAAGACTTATGAAATATGTTCTCCAGAGCTCCTCTACTGTATGAGAGAGAGAAGTAGAAGGCAAATATTTGCATTATAGTGTGCTCAGTGCTGTAATAAGCATGGAGAGGTAATCATTATTTCAGGAAAACTTATTGATTGCTTCCTCTGTGTCTTGATAACAGAATGTGCTAGGTGCTGGGCATACAGACAGGAATGACATACAGTTGAATAGCTAACAATCCCAGTACTCACTTATAGATGTCAAGAGTATCTCAGCTTTGCATAGCACTGGATAAGTCTCTTCTACTCTGTGCCCCTGGTAGTCTTATGGATCTCTAAGGATCCTGTTCTCTGAATTGTATTAGACGAATTGTCAGTCAAGTAGTATTTTATCAGGCACCAACTGTCTTAAACTGGAATATGCTGTCTTGAGTTAGGGTATCCTGCTGAATCAGACCCAAAAATGTAAGGGCCCAAACACTAAGAAATTCATTTCTTGCTCATCAAATAGCCCAGGGCTGCTGGTCCAGTCTTCTTCCATGTTGTGGCTTCATGATCCCTGTGGACTTTGCATTGTGTGCTGATTAAGACAGTTGTCACTTTCAGATAACAACAGATTAATGAGGAAAGACAGCCAAGGTGCAAATAGGTGGAAGAGACACACCTAGTCTCTTAAAGGCCCTGGCAGGAAGGGACATGCATCACTCCACTCAAGATTCTACTGAGGAGAACTCGTGGCCTCACTTGTCTTGCAAAGAAGACTGGGAAGCGTGGAACCCAGCTAAAACGTTATGTGTGCTTTCTGTTTCTGTTGACAAGGAGGAAAATAGATTTTGATTGACAATCTCTATACCTATGTGAAGCTGAGAAAAAAAAAGAATTTTCTGCCGGGCGCGGTGGCTCACGCCTGTAATCCCAGCACTTTGGGAGGCCGAGGCAGGCGGATCACGAGGTCAGGAGATCGAGACCATCCTGGCTAACATGGTGAAACCGCGTCTCTACTAAAAACACAAAAAATTAGCCGGGCGTGGTGGCGGGCGCCTGTAGTCCCAGCTGCTTGGGAGGCTGAGGCAGGAAAATGGCGTGAACCCGGGAGGCGGAGCTTGCAGTGAGCCGAGATCCTGCCACTGCACTCCGGGCTGGGCGACAGAGCGAGACTCCGTCTCTAAAAAAAAAAAGAATTTTCCTTTCTCTGGGCCTCAAATGATCAACATTTGAATGAAGAACATTTCTGTGGGTTTCTTTCCCTTGAGGAATATTTGTCTTTATTCATAAGAAATTTTCTTTTCGGCCGGGCGCGGTGGCTCACGCCTGTAATCCCAGCACTTTGGGAGGCCGAGGAGGGCGGGTGACGAGGTCAGGGATCGAGACCATCCTGGTTAACACGGTGAAACCCCGTCTCTACTAAAAATGCAAAAAAAAAAAAAAAAAAAAAAAAAAATTAGCCGGGCGTGGTGGCAGGCGCCTGTAGTCCCAGCTACTCGGGAGGCTGAGGCAGGAGAAAGGCGTGAACCTGGGAGGCGGAGCTTGCAGTGAGCCGAGATCGCACGACTGCACTCCAGCCCGGGTGACAGAGTGAGACTCCGTCTCAAAAAGAAAAAAATGTTTTTCTTTTCTATGCCTCAAGTTGGACCTAATTAGAGAAATAGAAGGCATAATTCTTGCCCTCAAAGAACTGAAAAGGTAGTGAAGGAAGTAGGAGTCTTAGGCACACTCGTGTGTGGGGCAGAGGCTGTGTCTTTCTTATTCTCTGCTGTATCACCAGCACCCAACACAGATCTGGGGTGTACTATTTGCTCAATAACTGCCTAATTGAATTACAAGCGGTCTAAGCGCATGGCTGTCAAAATGACATGTGGTGTGGTTGATGGAAAGACACCAGTGGACTGTGTTAGAGGATGTTACAAACAGAAACTCTGCGATTGCTAGGGAAGTCAGGAGATGACAAAGAAGCATGACCCCCAACTGACTGTGACTTTCTGGGTTCCCAGCGTTCCCTGTGGGCATGTGAAGCTATGTGCGAAGTAGATTCCTCCAGGTATGATGAGCACAGGTGCTCTTCCAGAGGATTTATTCCGTTCTGACCACCTGCCTGCCTGTTGGCCAAGTGTAAATAACTGGTGCAACACAGCCCCAGCACTTTCCTGAGTCATCACTGTGAGACTGAATGAAGTGAAGGCCAAGTGTCTAGCTGTAATGTCCCCAAAGCAGGTCCAGTCTTCCGGCCTTTGTGAGATCCATTTTTACTAGGTTAGTATACACATTATCGCAAGTTCACTGTTGGCCTTAGTATGTGGAGAAAATTTCTAATTTGAATTCTTTTTAGCAGCTATGTTGAGATATAATTCACATACCATAAAATTCACCCCTTAGTTTAAAGTGGTACAATTCAGTGGTTTTTAGTAGATTCATAGAGTTGTGCTGCCATTACTATTAATTCCAGAACATTTCCATCTCCCAAAAAAGACACCCTTAGCAATTACTCTCCATCCCCCCTCCTCCATACTCACCAGCCCTAGCCAACCATAACTCTACTTTCTGTCTCTGAGGATTTGCCTATTCTGCATATTTCATGTAAGTGGAACCATAGGAAACTAAACTAGGAAGTGTCAGAACCAAGATTTGAACTGAATTCTCTTGTCTCCAAGTCTCAGGCTCCTTCCCTCTCATTATCACTTTTTAAATTCGTTTTCCTGCCACCTCCCATGGTGGAACTTTAGTCATGAAAGATGCTTCTCCTTTGAAGCTTCCGATTGTCCTGGCTAATTAACTTGCATAAGTGCTGATGCTCCTAGGAGCCTAGCCATCTTGCAGTTGCTTGAGTTCTTGGTATGCAGTTTTCTCCTTTCACAGAATGAGGCTTTGGTATGGCTCTCACACATCCGGGAAGTTTGGGAAGAAGGGTACCTTCCTCTTCTGTGCTTGTGTCCAAATTAGATCATGGCATCCTTCCTTCTGTTTCCACATCCTGTTTCAGCAGTAATTTCATAAAGCCAAGTCTGAATGTAGAAGGCCTAGTTTACCAACTGCTCTGCTTTCTTTGCCTTCCCTCTGGGCTTAATCTTTTCCCTTTGTGATTTCTCTCTCTTCAAGACCAGCTTGGATGTCCTCATCTCACCTGGATGAAAAATATTCTTTTATTGGAGGAGCATGGTGACAAACAACTTGTGATTTGCTGACTCATACCTCCCAAGAGAAGGTTCTGGCCATTGAAAGCTAGCTTTCCCTGAGGACTTGGCATTTGAGCCTGATAGACGGCATTTGACAGAGCCATGTCATTCATTGCACCCCTTCATACCTGTTCTAGGTTTAGATTTCTACTCCTTCAGCCCCATAAACCCAATTTTACATGGACTTTAAATGAAAAGACATAGGTTCTTCTAAACTATGCAGCTGTCATCAGTGCAATCAGTAAAAAGGCATTCTGTCTGCATTAGCTGTGACAACATTAGTAGGCTACTAATGAAATGAATATTTTCATTTAACATCTGTAAACTCTGAAATGCAAGTTAATCATTTCAGAGAAGAGACCAGATTTGTCCACATCTGAATTCGTATTCAGAGTCAACTCCTCTTCTCTTCTCCTGACTTTGCCTACTCTGAGGACTGTGAGGCCTTTGGGGGCAATGTAGAGTGTGTAAACCTGGTGGCACGACAGATTGACAGGTAGCCCAGGTGTGAGACATTTTGTCTGTGAGACTCAGACAACCGTCAGGGGCTTGCCCAGCAGCAGTTTTGTGCAGAGCCCTGTTTGGGGTGGGCTAGGTTGTGGGGCAGTCAGGAGAACACGTACTTTCTATCCTCAAGGAGCTTACTGTCCTCCAGCTGGGTGGGTATGACTGTAGTTCTTGAAAATGCTAGAAAATATTATGCTGAGTTTTATGTGCCAACTCTTAGCAGAGAAAGTGGAGATAGCTTTCCGGAAGAGGAGAGATTGATTGGAGCAGGCAGGACCTTGAAGCCTGGGAGGGTCTGAGAGGTGGCGTAGGCACAGCACAGTACCTTGGACTCAGCTAGTTCTGGTTTTAGATTCAAGCTCTGCCTATTATTATGTGACCTTAGGCAAGTTGCATAAAACTTTAAATGGGGGGAAAGAGCTGTTATGAGAATTCAAACTGTGCACAGCTCAACAAACAATATTTCCCTCAGGTTAAAGATGGGAAAGAAGAACAAATAGGAAATGAACTTCTCTTTGGGGGACAGTAGAAGAACAGCATCCTGATAGGTTAGAGTATAGGGAATATATAGGCTTTTAGGGGGGAATGGTGCCTGTTTTTTAGTTCTTCAGTGATGATATTCATCTTTTTCCAAGAAAACATACAGTTAATCTTCTGTTTGCCCTGCGGAGCAATACCCTTTTTATCCCACTACGGTGGTGGTTGACTTGTCTCTCCCTGGCTGAGTCCCAGCTGTGCCTGGCTAACCGTGTTTCTCTTGTATCTAGGAGTGCTCCCACCCCAGCCCGTTGCTGCCCAGCTATTGGAACACTGTATAACACCAACACACTCGAGTCTTTCAAGACTGCAGATAAGAAGCTCCTTTTGGAACAAGCAGCAAATGAGGTTAGCTGGGAAAACGTGATGTATGTGTCATATTTCCTGTGGTCCTGGCAGGTGCAGTGTTTGTGATCAGGCACATGGGTCTGCTGCAGAAACTGGCATATGAAGGGAACTTAAAGACACTTGTGGGCTTTGGTATATTTCTCCAGAGAGAATACTCCCAGCTGTCTCCTTCTGTATTGGCAGGAAGGTCAGGGAGAGGACATCCAGGCTCTCACCTGGGATAGGCTGGAAATAACATGGCAGGGCAGAGGTTAAGTAATCAGTTTGCGGCTCATCTCCAGCCAGCATTTTGAAGCAGCCAGACCTCTGAGAGTTGTGTTCCTGTGGCTGAATGCCTCTAGGCACTCTGTTTATTGTGCCTTGGAGAGGCTTGGCAATCCTGTGCACCATGGCGGTAGAGGAGATTATCATGTAGTCTCTCCAGTGTCTTCACTTATCTAATCTACTGTATCTGATTTTCAAGGCCTCTGTGGCCTGGCCCTGTTTTCCTCTTTTCCTTTCTGACCTCTTTACTCTTGCCCTTGCATTCTCTGAGTCTGTCATAGCAAATCACATGTAATTCCTTCCACCTACTTTCTGTTCTATCCTCTCTCCTTGGGAATACAATATCCTCTCTGCCTGGAATGTCTTTCCTTTGCTTCTTTACATTGGAGTTAGTGAGAGGAATTAAAATGGGAGGTGGGGGCAGTTTATCCCAATCCTGTCTAACCGCTGTAATCAAGGAGTCTTTATACCAGTCTTTATCACGACATGAATCTTGTTGGTGTGGGTGCAGTGGTCAGGTCCTGAGGCAGGCTTCCCTCACATCCCTCGGGATGGACGCAGCTGTGACTCAGGAGAGGATGGTCGTTTTTCTTGACCTGTGGCTTGACTGCTCCTGGGCCTCCTGCTTTGGCTGCACATTTAAAAGGGAGTCTCCAAAGAATTGGGTCAGGCCTTAATCATCTTGGAAAAAAGCAGGTTCCGCCCCCACAGGAATATCCCACCCCTCAACTGGGGCCCAGAATTCTCCTAGCAGCTTCTGCCCCATGCCCCCTCGGCTTACCGGAAACTGGGGGCCTCTCTTCAGTGGTCCAGCTCCTCCAAGGCCAGTATATCGGTAGCAGGAACTTACTTCTGCTTACTTATTTCCCTCTTCCACCCATACTTAGGGAATGATTCTTATTAGTGCAACTGTTTTGTCTTGCTTAGTAACACCAAGTTTAGCTACGAATCTTAGCTACAAAAACATCTTGTGATCCACAGCTGCTGACCAGCACCAGCGTTTGCTCCTAGTCTCAGTACTTGCTGAGTATACATAAATTTGAAGTTTGTTCTTCTTTCTTCATCTCTCAGGGCAAGATAATCTCAAATAAGACTTCAAGAAACCCCTATGTGTATTTCACAGCATTTCCTTTGAGAGCCCCTCCCAGGCTCTTTACTCTCCCCGTTCCCCAGCAGAGTCTGCAGAGAATTCCTCCCATAAATTCTACCTACTTCTGTGACAGCAAATCCTACATGGTGGTAAAGTAGGATGGTAAAGTAGGTGGTAAAGTACGCCAGTCTCTCTATCTAGACTGCGAGTGTCTTGAGGGTAGGGACTGACTGTGTCTTTTATTTCTGTAACCCTGATGTGCCTGGTATATAGTAGACAATAAGTAAATATTTGCTGAAGGAGATTGTGAAGGCATGAAAATGGCCTGGTTGCCCCCTCGGTGCTGAGATCTGCTGAGAGGAGGCGCCTGGGCTCCCTCACTTGGCTTAGATGTTGAAGGGAGTGTGGCTGGGAGAGAGGCAGTGTGAAGTCGGCAGAGTGAGATAACAATCCACTTCATTGTTTGGAGTAAGTGGTGCTGGGCCTGTAGGAAAGAAGAGCCTGGTGCTTTTCAGCTCCACACTTCACCTGAGAGTGAGAAACTCAGAGATGCCCGGTAACCTGCCTTGACGCTTTTCTTCTTCTTGCAGATATGGGAATCCATAAAATCAGGCGCTGCTCTTGAAAACCCTGTACTCCTCAACAAGTTCCTCCTCTTGACATTTGCAGTAAGTAAATGGGCTCTCGGTTGCACCGAGGTTGGTGAAATCCCCTGGCTTAGCCCAGTGTACCAGTAGAACAGTCTGCTCTTCTCTCCGAAGCTACTACCTTCTGTTAATTAAATAATAGCTGTTAACGAAACGCTCATTTGATTAGTGGCCAGATAGCGCTGGCACCTATTACCAGTGCTAACTTAATTCACCCCTATGGATCATACTGGCAGTAATTGCATAGTTTATATAACACAGGGCATGATAAAGTCAGGTTCAGGGAATGTGGTTTCATTGTTGCTAACGCCTTTGTTAAATACCATCCTAAATACCATCTAAATAAAGGAAAGGTGCTTCTGGATTAGAGGAGATCACACTGCATAGCTTGACCACAAAATTGCTTGTTGATTTTTTTTTGTTTTTTTAAAGACAGAAACATGTTTTCTGTAAGCGAAATCTAATTAAAATGAACGTTAAGGGCAGCCTTGAAAAGGAAATCGTATTAGGGTAACATGTGCTGCCCAGTGAAGAAGGGGTAGGATGTAGATGGAAGGACCTGGCCTTGGTGAGGGAAAAGTAGGGAAAAGGTAAGGGTTGATTATAGAGATACCAGCTGTGCATGCATGCGCGTGTGTGCATACACACACACACAGATACCAGTTATACACACAGGCACGTGCACACACACAGCAGCACACAGATGTGTGTATATATATCTGTGTATATAAAACTAATTTATATCCTTTATTATTATATTGACTATATAACATTCTGTCAAATGTATGTTTCATAGATTCCTGTTATATATTTAGGTGGTTTCTAATATTCACTATTATAAAAAATGCTAGTCTGGGCACAGTGGCTCATGCTTGTAATACCAGCACTTTGGGAGGCTGAGGCAGGTGGATCACTTGAGGCCAAGAGTTTGAGACCAGCCTGGGCAACACCTTGTCACTTCAAAAAATATAAAAATTAGCCGGGTGTGGTGGCGCCTGCCTGTGGTTCCAGCTACTGGGGAGCTGAGGTGGGAGGATCATCTGAGCATGGGAGATTGAGGCTGCAGCATGCCATGATTGCACCACTGCACTCCAGCCTGGACAACAGAGTGAGACCCTGTCTCAAAAAGAAAAATACTGTGGTATATTGAAAAATATATAATATTAGCCATATTGATCTTTTCTCCTGCTCATTTTACTTCTTTAGAGTAAGTTCTTTGGAGCGGGCATATAAACACAGTAATGTTGCTGTGTATTAAGTGTGCTGTTTCACCACAGCATCATCAGCTTTGGACATTAATCCTCTTTCCCACTTCTTTTTTTGGCAAGTTTTCCTTCCCCGACCTCCCACCGTTCCTCCTAGATTCCTAGATGCAGGGGAGGCCTCTGATTTATTGCCCAAGGCAAAGGAGGGTATGATAGCAATCAAACAAGGCCAGTGGGTGGCTATCTATAAGGAACACATTTTCTAACAAGTTATAATGCTTTCTATGTAATAGTGGAGGAGAGAGAAAAATGTTTAAATTTTTTGTCTGATTACTTGGCTCAATTTGGCATTAATAATCTGTCTATATGTTTGGGTAATTCTGTAGATTTTTTTTTTTTTTTTTTTTTGAGACGGAGTCTCGCTCTGTCACCCAGGCTGGAGTGCAATGGTGCGATGTCAGCTCACTGCAAGCTCTGCCTCCCAGGTTCACGCCATTCTCCTGCCTCAGCCTCCTGAGTAGCCGGGACTACAGGCTCCCACCACCACACCCGGCTAATTTTTTGTATTTTTAGTAGAGAGGGGGTTTCACCGTGTTAGCCAGGATGGTCTTGATCTCCTGACCTCGTGATCCGCCCGCCTCGGCCTCCCAAAGTGCTGGGATTACAGGCATGAGCCACCGCACACAGCCTGTAGGTTCTTTACTGGGATAAATTGTAAGCATTGCTAGTTAAAGATTTCTAGTTACTTGAACGTCAGTACGCTTTCTGTACCAAGAATTCTCATAGTAGAACATGCTGACAGTTTGCATTTAATGAGAAAAATAACATTAGCTCTTAAAGTTTTAAGGTTGCCTAGAGTCAGTATGTGTGTTGGTCTTGCTGCCTTGTTTACTGAGCATTCTTAGCCTGACTTAAAAAAAATTTTAAGTATCTACTTTTTAAAATCTTCAGACACCAAGGACTTTATGTTTAATTTAATGGAGGTCATTTCTATCCTGAAAAGAATCCTAAGAAATGCAAGCTTTTTGACTTTTGAAGATGACCTGTTAAAGTTTCTTAGAATTCGTGAGGTCCGGCCGGGTGCAGTGGTTCGTGCCTGTAATCCTAGCGATTTGGGAGGCCAAGGTAGGCGGATTGCCTGAGCTCAGGAGTTTGAGACCAGCCTGGGCAACATAGTTAAACCCCGTATCTACTAAAATTAAAAAAAAAATTAGCTGGGCGTGGCGGTCTGTAGTCCCAGCTACTCGGGAGGCTGAGGCAGAAGAATTGCTTGAACCTGGGAGGTGGAGGTTGCAGTGAGCTGAGATCGTGCCGCTGCACTCCAGCCTGTGTGACAGAGCAAGACTGTCTCCAAAAAAAAAAAAAAGAAAAAGATTTTGTGAGGTTCTTCATCTTGAATTGTTTAACCTTTTACTAAATGTCGGTTATGACAAATCATTTAAGTACAAAGAAGAGAAAATAATCTCTGGAGGTGTTTTTGCTTTCATTCTGCTGTTTTTAGGACTCATAAGACTAGACAGTTCATTAATTTCAGCTTTGCAGTTCATTTTGCCATTGTGAAGAGGGAATTTTTTCTTAGTTGATCAATGAATAGCAGAATTAGAGACCGCAGAGATTACAATTATTAGACTTTCTCATCTGTACACATGATTACATATACATTTACATTTTAAAAGTCATCTAGTATGATTTCATTTATATGAAAAGTCCAGACTAGGAAAATCCACAGAGACAGAAAATAGATTAGTGGTTGCCAGGGGATGAGAGGAGGGGGAATGGGGAGTCTCTGCTAGTATGTATGAGATTTCTTTTTGGAGTGATGAAAATATTCTGGAATTAATAGTGATGATGGTACAACCATATCACTATACTAAAAAGAAACCACTAAATTGTATACTTTTTAACATGGTGAATTTTATGGAATGTAAATTATATCTCAATAAAAAGTCATCTAACAACCATCCAATTTTAATTCTTAGCAAGATTCAAGAAGAAATATTAATTAGCTACATAAACTGCATTCATATTCAGTGGTCACAGGCTTGTAGGCAAGCTGCCAAATACCCACATATGTCTGGAATGCTACCATGAATTTAATTGAGGCCCCAAAAGCTGTAGGAATTCTGAAGCAAGAGCCATTAGTGTGAGTGGGAACAGTGTCAAAGACAGCCTCACAAATCCTTTCCCCTGGATCTCCTACCCTGGTGGGGGATCGGTCAGATACACCCGTGAAGATGTAACCTCTTCTATTCACCCATCCAGCTTACTACTTAGAGCCTCTCCATGACTCTAATCATGCACTCGCTTTATCTCTGCTCTGTCCCCAAAGTGAGCTGCCTGGTGTCTGGGACTGGGGTTTATTCATCTTATTGTCAGTGTCTTATGTTTTGCCTTGTACATAGCAAGGGCTTGATAGTTGTTGACTTAAATCCACTAAGCCATTTCCAAAAGCAATATTGTATTATTTCAGGCATGCATACGTATGTGAATAGCACAGCTTCCTTAATAACATGTAATTTATTTGATTGTGAAGAGAATGGTAACTGTTTGGAAGTTGTGCTTCTGTAGATAGTACATTAAGTATGTATGGCCAGTGGAAAAAAGCTTAAGTTTTGGAAGCAGAGTTCTGATCTCTTCTCTGCCCCTTGCCATCTTTTGTGTTGTTGTTTAGGTTTTTTACCCCTTTGTAAGATTCAGTTTTCTGTTTATAAAATGGGATAATAGTAATTACCTCCCAGGGGGGTTTTGTAGGTTAAAGGATGATGACGATAATATCAATTACATATTGCACATTTTCTGTTAGCAAGTGGCCAATAAAGTATATTATGTTTGTCATCATATTATTAGTGGTGGTATATGAGACTATTTTGGGAATACAAAAGTCCTTTATTTGATCATGAGTTCTGTTGGGGATGAGGATATTTGATAAGCTGGACAGACTTTGTTTGCATCAGCTTTGCTATCTTAATTGGCCTTGAGAAGCTACATTAATAGATGCATTTCACCTTAACTTAATGGTGCTATTCTAATAACTTATTTATACTTTTTTTTCTAGGATCTAAAGAAGTACCACTTCTACTATTGGTTTTGCTATCCTGCCCTCTGTCTTCCAGAGAGTTTACCTCTCATTCAGGGGCCAGTGGGTTTGGATCAAAGGTTTTCACTAAAACAGGTATCAACAAATAACCAAAATGCACATAAAATTGGGTTGAATGTGCAAGAGTAGTTATGTAGTTCTTTCCAAAGACAAACAGGCACTTCTCTGGATGAAGACGTGGTAACTGAAATCCTCCAAAGGTGGTACTAGGAGCAGACTTATTTAGAAAATGTTTGTAAAGTCATTTTTTTGTATATATATTTATATATGTTTTGAGACTGGGTCTCACCCCCATTACGCAGGCTGGAGTGCAGTGGCACGATCACAGCTCACTGTATTTTCAACTTCTCAGGCTCAGGTGATCCTCTCATCTCAGCCTCCTGAGCACCTGGGACTACAGGCATCCCATCACACCTGGCTAATGTTTGTCTTTTAATAGATATGGGGTTTTGCCATGTTGGCCAGGCTGGTCTTCAACACCTGGGCTCAAGCAATCTGTCCACCTCAGCCTCCCAAAGTGCTGGGATTACAGGCATGAGCCACCCTGCCTCGTCTGTAAAGTCATTTTGAAGATGTAGTGAACAGTAATTTTCCAGGTTTTCAGTGGTATTTGGTGAAATGCGAAGCCAGTAAGGGGGAATTATAGGAATATTTTGAAACACCGAAAGAATTTACCAAAATGTGGTCTTCATTTTCAATGTGGGGAAACATAAGGCAGTATACTCTGGGAAAGAGTCTTTGAAGCAAAACAGAAGGCATTTTCCTACGCTGGTACCAAGTTGCAGAACTTTTCTACCTAGAGCAGTACATGCAGAGTTAGTCGGTGACATTTGGGATAGATAATAAGTTCATTAGAGATGGTTCCCAGAAGAGCAGTTAAAATAATCAGGCTGGTAGAACAGAGACCCTAAACTAGAGAATTCTGATTGTTGTTAAGGCAAAGATTATGTGCCAAGATGATTTGAATTCTTGAAACACATCAATCACTAAAGCCCTGAATACTGAAGCCATCGTTCAGGGAGCTCTCTTGGAGCTGTTCAGGGAGCAGCCATTATTGATTAAATTTTTTTGTTGTTGTTGTTCGTACAAATCCGAGGTTGTGGTTTTGTGGAACTAATTTCCCAAGAAGAAATATAAGTAGGGAAAAACGATTTTGGATAAGGATTGACTGCTGGCAGGTGTGGGGTTTCTTTTATTGAGGACAAAAATGTTCTGTAATTATTGCTGTGGTGGTTGCATAACCCTGTGAACATACTAAAAAAACAAACAGCACATTGCATTATGTACTTTAAATGGGTGAATTGGGCCAGGCACGGTGGCTCACAACTCTAATGTAATTCCAGCACTTTGGAACACAGAGGTGAGCATACCACTTGAGCTCAGGAGTTCAAGACCAGCCTGGGCAATATCGTGAAACCCCATCTCTATAAAAAATACAAAAACGTTAGCTGAGCATGGTGGTGTGTTCCTATGGTCCCAGCTACTCAGGAGGCTGAGGTAGGAGGATTGATTGAGCCCAGGAGGTTGAGGCTGCAGTGAGCTGTGATTGCCTGGGTGACAGAGCAAGACCCTGTCTCAAAAAGTACTAAATGGGTGAGTTGTATGGTATGTTAGTCATGTCTCAGTAAAGCTGTTGAAGATTATGGAAAGGTTTGGGGTAAAATTCATCAGGGGTAGATTCATGTTGGGTTATCATAGGAGAGAAAGAATGTTTGGTTACCGCTCTAAAACTCTGATTGACAGCTTAGGGAACTACCATGTTGTAGTCCCTTTGTGCCCCTAAGACACACACCACCATGCCCCTGGAAAGTGTTATATAAAAGCTAAGTGGTATTATTTGGAGGCACTTCTATGTTCACTTGCTGTAATAGAGTAAGAGGAGTGTGATCAGTCATTTCTAGTCTTCTGGTTTTAAGGTACCTTTTTTTTGAGTTAGTTTTTAGCCCAGAACTAGATACGTAATTTTCTAGAAAATAACAACGTGTTTTCTGTTTTCAGATTGAAGCACTAGAGTGTGCATATGATAATCTTTGTCAAACAGAAGGAGTCACAGCTCTTCCTTACTTCTTAATCAAGTATGATGAGAACACGGTGCTGGTTTCCTTGCTTAAACACTACAGTGATTTCTTCCAAGGTCAAAGGACGAAGGTCAGATAAACTTTGAGTATCATTTTATTATATAGTTTTTTAAAAAATCTGAAGTTCATGTTACGAGAGACCACTGCAAAATTCAAACTTGTTTAGATTTCCTTAGCCTTCAAAGGATGTTTAAGAACATTTCCTTATCTCTATCCTCTCGCACCCCTACAGTTATCGAATCAGCTCCTCTAGGTTTTTCTAGCTCTACTACAGCTCAGAATAATTTTGATACCTTACTCTTTTTTTTTGTTTGTTTGTTTGAGACGGAGTCTCGCACTGTTGCCTGGGCTGGAGCGCAGTGGCGCGATCTTGGCTCACTGCAACCTCTGCCTTCCTGGTTCAAGCGATTCTCCTGGTCAGCCTCCCGAGTAGCTGGGACTATAGGTGCCCGCCACCATGCCCGGCTAATTTTTTGTATTTTTAGTAGAGACGGGGTTTCACTATGTTGGCCAGGCTGGTCTTGAATGCGTGACCTGCCTCGGCCTCCCAAAGTGCTGGGATTATAGGCGTGAGCCACTGTGCCCAGCCAATACCTTACTCTCTATTAGTGCTAAAGTTATTTCCATTTTCCCTCCTGATGTATTTTACCCTCTATGTTTTAATTTTTATTCCCAGAACTACCCTGCAGTTCAGGCCCCTCATATCACACTCCTGGACACTTAGAATCTTGTTTCCATGTTGTGCAACACTACTGGAGAAGAATCTCCCTTGAACTACCCACATTTAGTGTATCATTCATTGACCAAGAGCATAATGGTGTCTTCCTTCTGGCTCCAAGCTGCCTTTCCTGCCTTATCTTCCATTATTTTCCTCATAAAGCATTGCTCCAGCTAATCTTATCTATTTTTCTCCAGAATCTCCATCCCCTTCCCATCAGATACACCTAAAACTTTTTTTGTATCTTTCTTTTTCCTCATGTTGTATCATCTTCCTAAAACATGTTCTACTTGTGAAAACCCTAAGAAATTCTCTCTGTCTTATTGAAATTCTATCTCCACTGTGAAGTATTTTCATGGTGTGGCCATATATGATCTATCCCTATCTGAAGTCACTGCATTTATTCCCTGATCCTCATTTGCAGGTCCAGTACCTTGTACAAGTTTCTTTTTGTGCCATATTAGACTGTAAGCTCCAAGAGGGCAGGGCCCAAGTCTTATGAATTTGTCTGCATAGTGTCTAGTACTTGTCTGAGGCCCTCAATAAAATTCTTTTGAATGAATGAAAGAGTACTGTAAATGTCTTTTAGAAGTGATCAGATATATAGGAAGTTGTCTTAGCCATACAGGAGACTATGAATTAAAAATAACAAAGATTTATGAGTGTTATGAAGTTCTGAAATCAAATGGAATCATCTCCATAGCCATGTGAATATATCAGAGCTGAAAAAAGGAAAGCCTTTAACTGACGGTCTGGTTATTCTTTAGCCTGAACTTAGGATGACTTTTTTTTTTAAAAGCACATTTTAAAATCAACTACATTTACATTTTATTTTTCAGAGGAAGCCCACCTCCCCTTTTTTGTTGTATTTTTATTAGAGATGGGGTTTCACCGTGTTAGCCAGGATGGTCTCGATCTCCTGGCCTTGTGATCTGCCCACCTCGGCCTCCCAAAGTGCTGAGATTACAGGCGTGAGCCACCACTCCTGGCCCAGAGGAAGCCCTTTTTAAATTGAGGACTGAAGATTGAATTTTTATTAAAATTCTTTCCCCCAGGCGATTTCACAGAACCACAGCTAAATTAGTATAGCAATAAGACCGTTAATAATTTAAAGTCCAATCTAGTGTGAAGTCCTCTTGTCATAGCAGGCAGGATTAAATGGCCTGTGTTTGGAAGCGACCGTAGGTCAGGTTGTATGTGGTAAATAAGTGGTCCTCCCCAAAGTGCAGCTCTGCCAAAATAATAACAGTTTGAACAGTGCTTTACAATTAATTTAAAAGGGACTTTCACATACTTGATCTTTTTATGATAAGTCTGTGAAACAAGTGTTAGTTACTACCTGTGGTTAGTTAATTAGTATCTGCATTTTCTGTTTGAGACTCAAAGTCACACGACCACATTGTCTGATTCCGAAGCCTATGCCCTTTCTTTCTTTGTTTTTTTTGTTTTTGTTTTTGAGGCAGAGTCTTGCTCTGTCGCCCAGGCTGAAGTACAGTGGCACGATCTCGGCTCACTGCAACCTCCACCTCCCGGCTTCAGGTGATTCTCCTGCCTCAGCCTCCCAAGCAGCTGGGACTATAGGTGCGCACCATCACGCCCAGCTAATTTTTGTATTTTTAGTAGAGATGGGGTTTCACCATATTGGCCAGGCTAGTCTCAAACTCCTGACCTCGTGATCCTCCCGCCTCGGCCTCCCAAAGTGCTGGGATTACAGGCGTGAGCCACTTTGCCCGGCCACAAGCCTATGGCCTTTCTACCATTCCCTTGACCTTGGGGAAATTGCATAACTTTTCTTTGTATTAGTTTATCTGTTAAATGGTGGTAATGCCACCTCCTTATAAGGTTTTGTGAGGATTAAACATGATAATGTGAATAAAATGCCGAGCACATGGTAGATGCTCAGTATGTATCCACTTCCTTCATGTTTCAACAGCAGTGTATTCTGAAAGACAACAAATCTCTGGGGTCTCCTCTGAAGTGCTCTGGGGGATTCACCAGTGCCCTGTCCCTGAGACTAACTGCCTGTCTGCTTGTCGGATTCAGGCACACTATCCTTCACTTGGTTAGGGTGGTATCTCAGGAAAGCCTGGAATTACTCAGCACACGTGATGAACACCTCCTTATGGGCCAGAAATTTTGAGATACAGTTGTACTTGTTCTCACACCACCTAAGGTCTTCTAGAGGAGATGAGACATTGACCTGTGGAAAGTTAACTAGAAATTCAAGTAATGGAAGATAAGTTCAGAGAATTGATACGGGTGATACTTTGGTTGGTCTTCTATGCCTTAGCTTATTCTAGGAAAGATCACCAGAAGCCTTAGAGCATGACGGCCTCATAGGAGTTTTATAGCCTTCACGCTGGCTTTCCTACCTGTGGTCCTGAATGTTCCTGTCTCTCCTCCACACTGCTGTCCAAGTGCATTTTCTAACGTGTAAATTTGATCATGTAACTCTTCTACTTAAAACCCTTCTAAGGTTCCTGTTGACTTCGGGATAACGTTGAAACTACTTAGCTTGGCGTTTGAGGTCTCTTCGGTTCCGGTTCCCGTCCACCACTAGCCTCATTTGATATTTCCCAAGATACATCCTGTGCTCTGGCTACCCCTGTGCCCTCCAAATGCCGCAGCTTTCCCCCATCTCTCTGCCTGCAGACATCTCTCTGTCTCCCTTCTGTCACCTGGCTGCTGCCTCACCTACCTTTCTGATTCATTACCCCAGGAAGCACTGGCTGATTGCTTGCGCCATTTCATTTCTCTCTTCTGTGTTCTGGTAGCAGCCTCCTTCCTAGCACTGACTAGTCTCCAAAGTAATTGTTGATTTGCTTTTCTGCCTGCCCCATATCCCCAGCCTGTGAGCAACTTTAGCACAGAATCTTGTTTGTCCCCACTCTGCATCCTCAACATTTAGTGCAATGCTGGACACTTAAGAGACACATGATGTGAGAATGCTGAGAGGAAAGAGAGAGAATTGTGGACTGGTATGAAAATTAAAGAAGGCTTTTGCCAGGGGCAGGGCCGAACCCTAGAGAAATAATTTCTAGACATCATTTTCAGTGGTTCTTGCTTTTTTTGCATTAACCTTGTTCACTCTCTTTAGCATAATTCCAGTTTCCCTTTGAGCCACGACATTTCCTTGAAGGTTTTCACCCTCTTTTTTCAAAAATAGGCATTCTTTTCACTATGAAATCCTGCACTTGTGTTCTGGCTTCATGTTTTACTTGATTCTGCCCCCTCCTCCTCCTACCAGCACTTTGTTCCCTGAAAAGTCACTGCTGCTCTTTGAGCCCTGTGTCCTCATGTGTAGGATGGAGAAATGTTGGAATCCCTCTGAGTTTCTCTCTTCAACCTGTTTCTCTTCTGGGTTGTCTCATTGTGCCTACAACTCCAGAAACCATTTCCTCCCAAGTAATTCAATTTTCTCCCACCGGCCTGAACCTCCCTCTGGACCCGGGCCATATTATCCAGCCGCCTGCTTGCCTCCTTCTGCACCTTACAATCTTTGCCCCAAGGCTGGTCCTTTTCTGGCTTCATTGGCTCAGAATGATGCTGCTTCTAATTTTTTAAAGATAAAAAAGATAAAAAAATTAGCCAGGTGTGGTGGTGTATGCCTGTAATCTCAGCTACTCACCACCACCTCAATCTCTGCTATACTGCAGCAGCTTCCTAACAAGCCTCCTTGTATCTACTGTGGGCCTCTCCAGTTCATTCCCATATCATCCCCACAGTTTTCCTTGGAAAACGATCTGATCGTGTCCCTATCATAATGAAACACCTGAATGTCTTCTTCCCTGTGCTCTAAGAGTAGGGGCTAAATTCTTTAATACGGCCTACAAGAGTCTGTGGCCTGGGCCCTGTGGGCATCCAGCCCCAAGTCATTCCGTGTTCCCTGCCACAGGGCTTTTGCATGCACCTTTTGCCTGGAACTCTTTACTCTCTCTTTTCTTTACTTCTACCCCTCCCTCCCCCTACCTCCCCTTTGTTCTGTTAAGTGCTCACTCTTTCAAGGAAACCTTCCCTGACCTCTATAAAAAGGTTTATTCCTTCTGTTGCGAGCTCTTATAGCACTGTGCATCCCTTCTTTTTTTTTTTTTTTTTTTGAGATGGAGTTTCACTCTTTGTTGCCCAGGCTGGAGTGCAATGGCATGATGTTGGCTCACTGCAACCTCCGCCTCCTGGGTCCAAGTGATTCTCCTGCCTCAGCCTCCTGAGTAGCTGAGATTACAGGCATACGCCACCACACCTGGCTAATTTTTTTATCTTTAGTAGAGATGGGGTTTCGCCATGTTGGCCGGGCCAGTTTCGTACTCCTGACCTCAGGTGATCCACCCACCACAGCCTCCCAAAGTGCTGGGATTACAGGCGTGAACCACCACACCTGGTCCATAATTTTACATTTTCTTGAGTGATCTTTGATTAATATATTTTTCTCCCATTTAAATGTAAGCTCTACCAGGACAGGTACCCTATCTTTGATTTCCCACCATTGTGTCTGCATCCCATGGCATCATGCCTGGTGTGTAAAATGCAATGGAAGGATGAATTCATGCATAAATGAGTTGTGAAGACTGGAGATTGCTCATGGGAAGCACCTGGGTCAGTGCCTGGCACACAGTAGGCCTTCAGTGAGTAGAGGGTAGCTTTTATTATCAGTTCATTTTAAGTGTTCTCTTTAATGTGAGCATTCTGTTGTCTGGTTAAGGCCACGTATTTTACAAAGACTTTCCCAAATTGTCTGTACACCTCAATTTATGTCTAATGAGTTACACACATGGTTACTGGCATGACAGGAGACAGAATACAGGGGAGGTATATGATCTGCATGGCTGATTCAGAGCAGGGGTTCTTAATTTGGAGTAGGGTGCAGATGCGTAATGTCTGGGAATGTTTTGGAAGCAATGGATCCTCACCCTAGAAAAATCCACATGTACACACAGTTCTGCATCTAGTGTCAGAGATGCACAGAGCGCTGACATGCTTGGAGGCCCTGGCTTGGAGGAAGATGAAGGAAAAGACAGGAGTTAGCCTGCCTAGTGGGGAGCCTATGGATTGTTAAGGTCAGGAGGTGAATGAGTCCTCTTTGTTCCAAGTCAGAGTGGGAGCTTTGCGTGTGGAGGTACTGTTCACTTGTGTGTGAAGCCTTGGCTGACTATGAGAGAGTGGGTACCTGCCCCTAAAGAGGACACATTGCCAGCCACCAACAGCTGGGACTGCCATGGTCTCAGTTTTGACCCTGTGCCCAGCATGCAGCTGGTCACTCATACATGTTATCACTTATCCTTACATGCCCTGCAAAGTGAGTAGTGTTGTCTGCATTTTACAGATGAGATGAATGGAAAAGAGACTAGGGAATGGAAGCTTCTTCACATGTGAATGATCTTACCTCCTACAGTCAGAATGCTTCCTATAGTGAAAAAGGAAGCAGCCATTTTTTTCTGCTCAGCTCACAATGTGTTGGGGTAGAGTAGGAAGGCCAGACTTCAGTTCCCAACAGCTTCATGGGTCGAACCCTCTGAGCCTCAGTTTCCTCAGTGTGTATAAGCATACAGTAACAACACCCCCTTCCTTGTAGGTGGCTGTGAGAACTAAGAGTCATTAAGTTTCACTCACATGTTCTAATTGTTCCCACTATATTTTCTTAGAATGTTTTTCACTTTTCATTTTCAAAGGAAAATTTTCTTTGATTAACCCCAGTTTCCAGCTATTCCATAAAAATGGAGTTTTAAGGTCCCGAGTCACACAGCCAACTCTGCCTTTACCAAAGGAAGGCACAAGAGAAGCCCCTCCTGAGACTGGCAGGGTTGCCAGTTCAGCAGCCCCGGTACACCCAAGAAAGTTTTACCAGTTCACTGATGGTGCAGTCTTTAAATGAAAGCTCAAAAGCAAATGCGCCTGTGATTGGTTTCATCTCACTTCTTGGGTGATGTATGGTTGTTACTGTGATTGCTTAATGCTGGAGTTCTTTTTCATTTATAGTTAAAAATACCTGTTATAACCCAATATATGTCTTTGAATCTGCACCCACACATACACATAACAAACAAGACTTTTGCAAAATAATGCTTTCCTTTATTCTGTTTTATCTTTTTGAAAAATTCTAGTTGTGACCCAGTAAATGATTTAAGAATCGCAAATAGCTCACCACCTGCAGTTTGAAAAATGCTTTGTGACCATTTTATGACCATTTTGGAAATACTGGCAAATAAATGAACTGTACTAGGTGAGGTTCCATTCATTAGTTTTATTTCCAGCTATATCTCTGTTTTTAAAATGTTGCAAAGGTTTTCAGCTATTCTTTTACGTTTTTAGGTTTTTTTTAATATACAAACTTTTTGTATATTTCCTTTTAATCCTGTGCATTTTTTAAAACTAAGATTGTACAGTATTTAGTTTTATTGTAGCATTTTAGCATAATAGTATTACATTCTACATCAACATCCTTTTTAATGGATGTATGATAGTATTTTTACCAAGGTTTTGACATTTATATTTCTCATAATTTTTTCACTATTAGGACTGCCTTGTGCATCAAATTTTTCCTCTTCTTCCTCTCCTTATTCCCTGTATTTTTAATTATTTCCATAGAAAAGATGTCTAGATGTGGAATTACTGCGTTACAGAGTTTGAGGCTGAGCGTGGTGGCTCACGCCTGTAATCCCAGCACTCTGGGAGACCTAGGTGAGAGGATTGTTTGAGGCCAGGAGTTCAAGACCAGCATGGGCAACATAGCAGGACTCTGTCTCTACAAAAAATTGAAAAATTAGCTAGGTGTGGTGGCACACACTTGTAGTCCAAGATACTCTGAAGGCTGAGGCAGGAAGATTCCTTGAGCCCAGGAATTTGAGTCTGCAGTGAACTGTGATCATGCCACTGCACTCTAGCCTGGGCAACAGAATGAAACTGCCAAAAAAAAAAAGTTAGAACATGTTAAGGTTCATAATCAGCGGTGTGCTGGTAAATGTTTAACAGCCAGCTCTTGTGAGGTAGGAATAGTCCTGATTTTGTGGTGTTTTCTTACTTGTATGGTACCAGTACTCCCACCATGGCCAATTGCAGGCTACCAGTGTGAAGTCCTGGAATGCCGAATTGAAAAGAGACATTAACAGTTGGCTCCCAGAAGCCTGTATGGGCCAACTCCAGCACAACACTGCTTATCATAAATGTTTCCCCAAGACCCTGCCAGCTTCCCTCCTACCAGCTGTGTACCCTTACCAGGATCAGATGTTGTAGTATTGTACACATGTGTTAGGTTGAAAATGGGCCTTAAGTTCTTCTCTCAATGAAATGTGGATTCCACAGTCACACTCCATTGCTGCAACAGATCACCATCTTTCAGGCCAGTTCTTGTGATTATGTTAAAAATAGCTCATAACATTGTCCCATTACCAATCTTTTGGGGAAGGTTACTTGAGTCTTCTACTTCATTCAGAGCAGTTATTGAAGATTGAATGTTTGGGAAATGTTGTGTAATCTCAACAACATTAGCCTTTAATTCTAGGGCTTTAAAATCTGTGGACAAGAGCATTAGCCAAGGAGCAACAATTTATATGCTGTTAGTTGGGCTCTTTCTTCACTTAGTGATCTCTCTGCATCTTGGCAGCTGTCTGTGACTTTGAAGTGCATTAGGTATTTCAGTTTTTTCCCCCATACTTTAAAAACATATAATCTCCTTTGTGCATTTCCTGTTATATCAAGTGTTTGAGTTATAAAGACAGCCATTTGTTAGATTAGCATGTTTTATGGGATCATTGTGGAAAATGTTCTTGCTGAAGGCAAGCAAGTTGGCAATTTTGCCCTCTTTTCTTTCTCACAGTGTACTTTTTCAGCAAATTGCTTGGCAGACTGATCATGACTGAATCATTTCAATGAATTGTATGCTCTCAGCCAAGTAGAAAGGAACATTTATTTCATAAAGCTTCTAAACAAAGTTTTTCTTCAGTTACGTTGAGCTTCTTTCTGCTGATTTGTATTACAAAAGGAAGTGATTTGCCTAAGTTCGCACAATTAATTTGTGGCAAAGCCAGTTCTAAAACCAGAACTCCTAGTCAGTGATTATTTATGAAAAATATTTTTTTAAAAATTCTGTTTAACCGTAGTATAAGCTGGCTTACCTAGCATTGTGCCAACTAATCATTCCTCCAATGATTAAGATAGATTCTGAGTTGATTCCTAAAGCACTTAAAGATTTTGGGGTCACTTTTGAATCATCAAAGAAAGATTAAATGATGTTCAGCTTAGTGTTAAATGGATTTTGTCATTTTCCTATTCGACGCCTGCCTTCTGCACTTATGCCTCATATGGGTAGGAAAGTTACCTTAAACCATTTTCAAGCTGACCTGCTTTTATGGGTAAGTGGTAGATTTTCCTCCTTAGCAGATCATTCCTGCTCTCTATAGCCCATGTTAGGTCGGGTTGCTCTAAGAAACTTATTCCTAGTCTTTTCTGCTCAAAAAAAGATTTTTTTTTTCACTATTCTACCCCATTGCCTTTGTCCTTAGGGTAAGAAATATGCTTATTCTTTGAAATTAAGCATCCACTTGTAGCATCTAACATAATATTCTAGTTTATATAATTTAGATATCATTTAGTTCCAACTCTACATTTGCACATGATAAAGCCTAGACTCCGAGAATATTTGATAGACTAGAACTTATCCTTTTCTTTTCTTTGCCAGTTAAGAAAAAATAACCTTGAAACGAAGACAGCTAACTATGTACAGTCACATGCCACGTGATGTTTCGGTCAACAATGGACCACATATACGGCAGTGGTTCCATAAGATTATAATACTGTATTTTTACTATACCTTCTATGTGTTTAGATTTGTTCAGATACACAAATACCATTGTGTTACAGTTACCTACAGTATTAAGTATGGTCACATGCTCTCCAGGTTTCTAGCCTAGGAACAACAAACTATACCAGGTAGCCCAGGTGTGGTGTAGTAGGCTATACAATCTAGGTTTGTGTAAGAACACTCTGTGATGTTGGTATGACGATGAAATTGCCTAACGATGCATTTCTCAGAGTGCATCCCCATCGTTAAGCATGACTGTCACGGTGGTGGATTGGACTGAAGAAAGAGGTCAATGAAGTTACTGCAAGACAGTGTATTTATGTTGTTTTTGTAGTTACTATTTGTTGAGCGCTGGCCTCATTCTCAGTTTCTGTGCTAAGTGCAGTTAAGAATTATCCTATAGGCCAGGCGTGGTGGCTCACACCTGTAATCACAGCACTTTGGGAGGCCGAGGTGGGCAGATCACCTGAGGTCCAGAGTTCATGACCAGCCTGAACAACATGGTGAAATTCCGTCTCTACTAAAAATACAAAATTAGCCGGGCGTGGTGGCGCATGCCTGTAATCCCAGCTACTCGGGAGGCTGAGGCAGGAGAATTGCTTGAACCCAGGAGGTGGAGGTTACGGTGAGCTGAGATCGTGCCATTGCATTCCAGCCTGGGCAACAGGGGCGAAACTACATCTCAAAAAAAAAATTTTATCCTATAGATGAGAAAATTAAGGCATAGAGAAGTTAAGTAAATTGCTAAAGGTTACACAAGAGCAAGTGATCCAGAATGTTTGATTAAGGGCCCAGGTTTATGAAGTCATTTGCAAATTGTAACTCAGTGTCTCTGTAGGAACGGCATATTCTAGATTGATACTGCCTAGGTTCTTCCTAAGTAACCCATTTAATAGCCTTTGTGTGTTTTTTGTTGTTGTTTTTCCTTTGCTGGTTTGAATACCCTTTAGATACTCTGTAAGATTGAGCTTTGATATATCTGTGTTGTTTTGTGACCTATAGGGTATTTTCTTCTTAAACATTCTCTAAAGTTCTATGATTCTGGAGCCTGAAGAAATCCTTTGAGATGAAAGGTTCAACCCCTTCATCTTGCAGGAGAGAAAGGAACTTCCCCCAATGTCTTAGGATCAGTTAGCTGCAGAATTAAAACACATACCTGCTTACTGTTAAGCAAGTGAGTTTTTCACTACATCAGGCGATTTTCTAATTGTAAGCTGTTTCAGTGTTTTGGAAGTAGAAATGCTAGTTTCTCCCTTCTCCCCATTTTTACACTGGATAGAGTTGTAAATGCTGTTTTTTTTTTTTTTTTTTCGAGACAAAGTCTCGCTCTGTCACCCAGGCTGGAGTGCAGTGGCGCAATCTTGGCTCACTGCAACCTCCACCTCCCCGGTTCATGCCATTCTCCTGCCTCAGTCTCCCAAGTAGCTGGGACTACAGGCGCCCACCACCACGCCCGGCTAATTTTTTGTATTTTTAGTAGAGACGGGGTTTCACTGTGTTAGCCAGGATGGTCTTGATCTCCTGACCTCGTGATCCACCCACCTCTGCCTTCCAAAGTGCTGGGATTACAGGCGTGAGCCACTGCACCCGGCCTAGAGTTGTAAATGCTTTTTATGAATAAAAGCAATGTGAAGTTGAAGCGACGATTGCTAAATAAATGTAGTTGTCTGGCAGACGCTATCTGTCATGATTGGCAGAGGGGAGCAAAATAAAAAGATGTCCCTGATGGAAGAGTAGCAGGTGGGGTGGCCACATGGACCAGAAGAGCTCAAGGAAGACAACTTCTTAATTCGGTGGAAGCCCTGGACTGGAAATCTTGTTCTCAGAGTTCTCTCACTTCTCATCAGAAGCCCTCTTTTTTTAAATCTTACTTTCACATTGTCACCTAGGAGAATCCCAGGGTTAAAATGCCATGAGACCCTGTAATGTTGAGAAAGGAAAGAAGGAAGGAAAAGGAACTTGCTGAGATGCTGCATCACAGTTTTGTATGGAAGCTTCAGGTCTGCGTCAGTCGGGCATCACTTTTCCTGCTCTAGCTGCCTCCCAGGATCCCTGCTCAAGATCTTTGCCGAGGGGGAGTCCGTGTATTGAAGCCTGGAGAAATTTACTAGTCTGTCATCTATTCAATAGATACTTGCTGACTCTCAGGCACTGTGCTTAGGTAACTAGAGATAGAAAGATGAATACACTGCTCTTGCCTTCACAGAGAGTTCTAAACCAGCAAGGCATCAAATATAACGTGCATCCTGTGTTTTCTTTATTCTAAAATGCTTGTTTCTCCATATTTTAATTTTTCTACAGTCAGGAATTTCTTACAATTGTGTATATTTATGCAGTGAACCCTTTTTTAAGCAAATAGTTTCTTCTTTTGACTGTAGACAGCTAGTGCTAAGATGATAGTGTACATAAGAATCACATGCGGTATTCACTGGACACGCAGGTATTGGTGGTACCTAGAGAGGTCTGGGATCAGATTGAGTGTATGTATGTGTGTGGATAGGATGTTGTGCAAGTTCATCAAGCTCCTAGGCAATTCTGATGCAGGTGGTCTCTGCTGGACCACACTTTGAGAAATTGCTGCAGACAATCAAGAAGTTTGTAACTTGCACATTAGAATCACCTGAGGATCTTTTAAAATAACCAGTACTCAAGCCAGACTCCAGATCGATTAAACCAGAACCTCTGGAGGTGGGACCCAGGCAGCAGTATTTTTGATAGCTCCCCAGGTGATACCCAAGCATCTTCAAGTTTGACATCCACGGCCATTAGAAGGTTGAGGAGGAGCAGTGCTTCTGAAACTTCCATGGGTGTATGAATCACCTGGGTTCTTATTAAAATGCAAACTCTGATTCAGCAGGTCTGGGGAGGAGGCCGGGGATTCTGCATTTCTGAAGGCTCCCAGGGAAGGCTGATGGATGCATGCTGCTGGGGCATGGGCCACATTTTGAGGAGTATGGGAAGATGTAGGGCCAATCCAGAGTTTTCAAGATAATGGCAGTTCAGAGATGTTTTCTTTTGTCTGTAAGAGCACCCTCTCTAATACACCCCAAATTCAAGTCCATGGAGTGGACCAGCTGCATCAGAATTATTCAGGAGCCTGGTACAATACAGATAAAGACACAGATTGCTGGGCTCACCACTGGAGATTCTGAGTCTATCACCAATAATGATATTAGTAGCTCTATGTATGTGCTGGACTTTTCATGTTTAGTATCAGCTCATTTAATCCTCACTATAGCTCTATGAAATAAGTAATATATTATTTCCTCCATGATTAAACTGTGGCTTGGAGGGTTGAGTACTTTTCTCTAGGCCTCATTTAGTAAGAGACTACTCAGCGTAGTAAGCTCTGTTTTTAAAAGTGCCCTAGATGCTGAAACCTTATCTCTGTGGGAAAGGAAATCTCAAATAAAAGTATTTCCTGAAAGGATGACCATATCTATGAACCTGTTTGTATTAAATTAAATATGAATCTGTCTATTTGCATTTAAGAAACGAACATGCATTTAGACAAAAAAGGCTTCAATTTTAGGAATAAGAAAATTGTATATAATGGAAAAGGTAGCAAATATTTTCAAGAGTGTCTTTGAAATAATACAGTAAATATCTGATAAGACCATAGTAAAATTCATTTTCAGAGATTGAGCAGATGAAGACTACTTAATTGTCCTTCAAAAGGAAATAGAAAAAATTTGGTACATCAATACAATGGAATGCCATTCAGCCATTACTCACAATGGTTATAGAACATTTACTAGCATAGAAGACAGTTCACAATACAATAAGAGATATGAAACAATATTTAGGCCAGGCGCAGTGGCTCATGCCTGTAATCCCAGAACTTTGGGAGGATAAGGCCAGTGGCTTGTTTGAGGTCAGGCGTTCAAGACCAACCTGGCCAACATGGCGTAACCCCGTCTCTACTGAAAAAATACAAAAGAATAGCAGGGCATGGTAACACATGCCTGTCTGTAGTCCCAGGAACTAGAGAGGCTGAGGCACTAGAATTGCTTGAATCCTGTGAGGTGGAGGTTGCAGTGAGCTGAGATCGTGCCCCTGCACTCCAGCCTGGGTAATAACGTGAGACTCTGTCTCAAAACAACAACAACAAAGACAGTATTTATAGCATGATCCCATGTTTGTTTCAAAGTCCTAGTAATTAAAATATATTTAGGCAAAGAATGAGTTCATGGGCAGTTATACACCAAGATGTTAATAGTTCTCTCAGGATGGTGGGGTTATGGGTATTCTTCTGAATATTGGTTAAGCTCCTACTTTGTGGCTGATACTATACCAAGCATTGTGGGAAATAAAAGGGAGTGTTTAGGGTGATTCCATCCTTACAGAACTAACTGGATCTAGATTTAACAAAAATTTATCAGCCGTGTTTTCATTTAACCCATGCTATGCTTATGAAGGAAACCTATGGGTCAATTTATGCCAGCAATTTCCCTCCCTCACCCCTACTCACTCTACATCCTTCCTTTCTTTCTTCCACCCATTTATCCATCCATCTACTTTTTTATCATACAAAAAACATTCACCGAGTGTCTGCTCTGTATTTATGAAGGAGAGAAGAAAAAGATACTTTCTGCTCTCCAGGTGCTCTTTGTCTTCCTTTTATTAAAATAAACTTTTTATTTTGGGATAATTTTAGATTTACAGAAGATAGTGGCAAAGACAGTACAGAGAATTCCCATGTACCTTCACCCAGTTTCAGTTTTTTCTAATGTTGTCACATTATATCACCACGGTTCATTTGTCAAAACTAAGAAGCCAGAATTCTTACATTACTGTTAACTCAGCTCTAGACATTTCCGATTTCACCAGTTTTTTCCTGCAATACTCTCTGTTCAGGATCCAGTCCAGGATACTACATTGCAATTCGTTGTCATGTCTCCTCCTTAATTTCCTCTGATCTGTAATTGCTTCTCAGGCTTTCTTTGATTTTTTTTTGATGACCTTGACATTTTTGAGGAGTACTGATTAGTTATTTTTATAGAATGTCCCTTAATTTGCATTTGTCTGATGTTTTCTTGTGATTAGACTGGGGTTATGGGTTTTTGGAAAAAATACCACTGAGTGAAGTACCCTTATCACCTGATATCCACATGACATCCTTGGTAATGTTAAATTGATTGCTTGGTTAAGGTAATATTTGCCAGGTTTCTCCACTGTAAAGTTACTATTTTTTCTTTGGAAGTAAATCACTAATTCCAGCTACCTTTAAGGAGGGGAAGGGTTAAATTTTGCTTCTGAAGAGGGCAGTATTTGCTTATATTGTTTGGAAATTTTCTTTAAGGAAGACTTGTCCCTTCACATTTATTCCATTCTTTATTTATATCAGTGTGGACTCGTAGATACTTATTTTATACTTTGGGTTATAATTCAACATCATATTATTTATATTGTTGCACAAATTGTTCCAGCCTTGGCTATTGAGAACTCTTACAGTTGGTGCCTGTATCACCTTGGCATGCCCCAATTCATTTGTTTTTTGAGTACCTCCTTCTTTCCTGGTATTATAAGATGCTCCAAGCTTCTCTTGTATTTTCCCTGCCTGAGCCCTAGAATTAACCATGTGTCCAAGGAGCCCCGATTTATTTTCTTGGAGAATGGTATTTAGAAGTCAGTATCTGGGTGCTGTGTGCTCATTGTCTTTGAAAGGAAGGAGACAGAAAATGAAAAATGTTATATACAAGGTTGAAAGAGCTATGAAAGCAGCAAGGACAGGCCAACTACTTCTGCCAGCAGAAGTCTTCACTGAAGAAACGGTATTTTAAATTGAGTAGAGTTTTCCAGATGAAGATCGGGATTGGAGTGGGATGGGAAAGGGGAGGGAGGAAATATATGTTAGCAAAATCAAGAGTAACTGGCTGTTTAACTTGATCTGACTGTAGACTTACATTGGTAGTGGCCCTTCTTTGATTTTTCTCATTGCATAAAAATGAGCAATTTTCACAGATTATATTTCTTTGTTTACAAGAGGATTTTCTCTACAAGCTCTCTTGACTGTCCTTCTTCATTCCCCATCTTCCTTCCAGTCTTTTTTCCTTCTACATGTATTTAGCTCCTACTTTCTGCCAGGCACAATGCAAGGCACAGGGGATGCAGACAAGAATTTGATAGCCCCTGCTATCAAGAAGTTCTGTAGTGCAGTGTGAGATCCTGTGGCTTTCTTCTCCTCCCCTTAGCCCTTTACCAGATGTCTAATTTTTAAGGCTTTGCAGAAAGCATAAGAAAGCAAAGAGGAAGTATGAGCAATGTCTGTATTGTGAAGCTGACATGATACTCGACTTAACTCAGAAAGTCTTTTTTGTTCACAGATAACAATTGGTGTATATGATCCCTGTAACTTAGCCCAGTACCCTGGATGGCCTTTGAGGAATTTTTTGGTCCTAGCAGCCCACAGATGGTATTTACAAGAGTGTGTGTTTGTCTGTCTGTCTGCCTTTGCCAGTATGTGTTTTACAATGTGTCTGTTTCTATTTGTATCTCTGTTTTCCTAAATGCATTATTTTTTCATTTTGGGCATGGAAACCAGGTAATCAATAAATCAGTCATAACCCAATTTCCATACTAGTGAACCTTAAGCAGGTCTGTTAGGGACCTGCATACTCTGATCATTCTATGCTAAAGATGTTTTAGTGTATGGTAGAGTTGGTAGCCAGAGGTCCTGACACAAATTCTGTAGCCCTCCCTTCTAGCTGTCTGGGTTTCTTTCAGATAGGATTTTCCTACTGCTGTCATTCTGCATTTTTCTTAACCCTAAAATAATTAAAACAGAGGATATCTTAAAAGCCAATATACATTTGAAAAGATGCCCAACATCACGTCATTAAGGAAATAAAAATTAAAACCATAATGAGATGCTACTACATATCCACCAAAAGTATTTAACAAAAACGTCTGTACCAAGTGTTATCAAAGATGTGGAGCGAATACTGCTGGAAAAATGTTGGGCAGTATCTACCAAAATTAAAAATATCTATGGCTCAGCAACGTTACTCTCAAGTATATTACTCACTGAAATACCTACATAGATAGAAGCAAAACACATATACAAGAATGTTTACAGAAGCATTATTCTCAATAACCAAAAGCTGGGAATACCTCACACGTTCTTCAATAATGAAATGAATAATACATTTAAGTATATCCCTTATGATGAAATGTCATATAACAATGAATCTGAGTGAACTATTAATACAGAAATCAACATGGCTGAATTTTAAAAACATAATATTAAGTGAAATAAGTTGGACCTAAAATAATACATACTCCATGATTCCATTTATGTAAAGTTAAAATAGGCAAAACCAATGTATGGACTTAGAGTAGTTGTTACTTTTGAAGGCAGTGGTTAATGACTGAGAGAAGGCATAAGACAGCCTTCTTTATACTTGGGATTTGTGTAATGTGTCTGCTTTACTTAAATAAAAATGTTTATTTAAAAATATGAAGATAGATAAATTATAGATTGTTCTCTGAGGGAGACAATCCACAATTATCCAGGTGGTAAGTCTACACAGTGCAAATGGGCTTCCTAACTACTGACTGAGGTACTGCTGCTTAATATGGAAGTTCAGATGGGGAGAGCAGAGGGAACCAAAAGAACCCACGTCCTAGAGGATTTTTTCTAAATGTCTTGTGAGCATTTTTTCCGCATTTAAAAGATTTACTTGTCGGAATTATTTATGTGCAATATGATTGTAGAAAGAAATTCACCTAGAAAGAAATCACAGCCAATTCATTGTTCAGCCTCTAAACACTTGGACAGAGGAGCCATATATGAATATGTTCAAAAGAGTTAAGGCCATCTCCTGTGGGTATCAGAGAGGCATAATTAGAATGCATTGAATTCTCTCCAACTGGTTTGCTGAAGCTCTTATGTGAGCTTTTTCTTTTCCTTCCTTTAAAAAAAAATAATAAATAAATAAAAATCCGGGCATGACAACAGGAGTAGCAGTTTCCAGTCTGTTGAAGTTGTTTGCTTCCGTGACCGTACCATGCAGGGGGCGAGAGACGTTGCCCACAGCATCATCTTCGAAGTGAAGCTTCCAGAAATGGCATTTAGCCCAGGTAATTTGCCGGTCTTTGAAAATGCATATAATTATCATTTATCAGAAACGGAACCAGGTTTACTTTCTTTTCATATCGTCACAATGGCAGAAGAAAGGAAGAGAAAAGTACAACTTGTACCTCTTTGCCAATGCAGACACCTACTTCGAACAGAGGGCATGCTCTGCTATTCAGACTGGAACAAAGGCAAAGATTGTGACCAGGAAATTTTCTCTAGGCAGTTTTTTCAGTCTTCAGGATTTGTTCCCCTCTGCTCCCCCCGTTTTCAGTTTTACCTTTCTTTAACACAAAATCTTTATTCCTGTCCATTCTTAAAGGAAGGATGAAGTATTAATGCACTTAAGTATTTATTTGTTATATACTTAAAGTTGTATGTGATCCTGTTCTCCATATAGTAAACCAGTCAGGAAGAATGCCATTTCTCCTTCCACATTTAATATCTTCATTTGATCCTTATGTGACAGTTATCAGCTTTTACCCCCATTTTATAAATTGAGAAACTTAGACTGAGAGACATTTTATCTATAGAGAGATATATGTGTGTGTGTGTGTATATATATATATATATACACATATATATTTACATATGTCACAGAGATTGAATACATATGCAAGTTTGAGTAAAATAAGGATATAATGCCCAGCTCCGGGGATATATTTCTTTTTTTTTTTTTTTTTTTTTTTTTGAGATGGAGTCTCACTCTGTCGCCCAGGCTGGAGTGCAGTGGCATGATCTTGGCTCACTGCAAGCTCCGCCTCCCGGGTTCATGCCATTCTCCTGCCTCAGCCTCCTGAGTAGCTGGGACCACAGGCGCCCACTACCACGCCCGGATAATTTTTTGTATTTTTAGTAGAGACGGGGTTTCAATGTGTGTTATCCAGGATGGTCTCCATCTCCTGACCTTGTGATCCGCCCGCCTCAGCCTCCCAAAGTGCTGGGATTACAGGCGTGAGCCACCGCTCCTGGCCAGCTTCGGGAATATTTCTTACCCAGAATCCATGTCCTATGTCAAAGTCAGAGCACGATGTCTGGCACATCATAGGTGCTTAATAAATGTTATGTAAATTTCCTAGCTCACATAAAGCCCAGCACTTTTATACTTCTTGCCAGAATAATTCCTCATCTCTATGTGATTTATATGCTTTTCAGAGCACTTTCACAACATTTATTATTATTATTATTGAGGCAGAGTCTAGCTTTGTCACCCAGGCTGGAGTGCAGTGGCATGATCTCGACTCACTGCAACCTCCGCCTCCCAGGTTCAATTGATTCTCCCTCCTCGGCCTCCCAAGAAGCTGGGATTACAGGAGCCCACCACCATGCCCAGCTAATATTTGTATTTTTAGTAGAGACAGGTTTCACCATGTTGGTCAGGCCAGTCTTGAACTCCTGACCTCAAGTGATCCACCCACCTTGGCCTCCCAAAGTGCTGGGATTACAGGCATGAGTCACTGAGCCTGGCCTCATATATATTATTTAGCTTGTTCCTTATATCATCCTCATGGTTCCAAGGCACATTTCTTTCCTTATGCCATAGATATGCCTTAAAATGTGTGTGTGTGATGGGGGAGGTGGTGTCAAAATCTCTTCCAAGGCCAGGCCTTGGGTCATGCCTGTAATCCCAGCACTTTGGGAGGCCGAGGCGGGTGGATCACCTGAGGTCAGGAGTTCGAGATTGGCCTGGCCAACATGGCGAAACCCCGTCTCTACTAAAAATACAAAAATGAGCTAGGTGTGGTGGCGGGCATCTGTAATCCCAGCTCTCAGGAGGCTGAGGCAGAAGAATCACTTGAACCTGGGAGGTGGAGGTGTAGTGAGCCGACTGCACTGCTGTACTCCAGCCTGGGTGACAGAGCAAGACTCTGTCTCCAAAAAAAAAAAAAAAATCCCTTCTGAGATATCTTTTCTAGAGTGCTACAGTCAGAAGGATTCAGGATTGGCCCACATGACATTTTTTCAGCGATTCTGTGCTCTAACACAGATGTCTTTACACAATTCGCTGAAAGATTGACAGAGTACTTCTGCTTGATCAAAGGACGATGCTGCTTTTCAGTTTAGAGCCTTTGCCTTTCTGCTGTTTTTAGATATTTGCATTGGATGTAGCACCCTCTCCTGGCAAATTCTAAAATAGCTCCTGTGTAATGTTAACTTACATGCTATACCTTTGTTTTATTAAACCACACTTAAAGATAGTTGCAGGGGTGTCCAATCTTTTGGCTTCCTTGGGCCACACTGGGAGAAGAATTGTCTTGGACCACACATAAAATACACTAACACTAATGATAGCTGATGAGCTAAAAAAAAAAATTCAAAAAACCTCAATGTTTTAAGAAAGTTTATGAATTTGTGTTGGGCCACACTCAAAGCCGTCCTGGGCCATGGGTTGGACAAGCGTGGTCTTAGGGAATGAGGTGAGAGTTAGCTAAAAAGTAATGTGGGTCTGGTCTGTGTGTCTGACAAGCTGCCAGGCACCTTCCATGGGGTAATCACTTAATTCTGCCAACCACTCTGCAGAGAGGCAGTTTTCTTTCCACTTTTGTGACAAAATCACTGAGTTATTCTTACATCCTACTCTCTATGATAAGGCTCATGCTTGATGATTCTGACATTTTTTTTGCTTTTTTTGAGACAGAGTCTTGCCCTGTCGCTTGAGGCTTGAGTGCAATGGCACGATCTCGGCTCACTGCAACCTCCGCCTCCTGGGTTCAAGCGATTCTCCAGACTCAGCCTCCTGAGTGGCTGGGATTACAGTCACGTGCCACCACGCCTTGCTAAGTTTTTGTATCTTTAGTAGAGTCGGGGTTTCACTGTGTTGGTCAGGCTGGTCTCGAACCCCTGATCTCATGATCCACCCGCCTCGGCCTCCCAAAGTGCAGGGATTATAGATCCACCCGCCTCGGCCTCCCAAAGTGCTGGGACTACAGGCATGAGCCACTGTGCCTGGTCATTTTTTTTTTTTTTTTTTTTTTTGAGACAGTCTCACTCTGTTGCCCAGACTGGAGTGCAGTGGCAGGATCTCGGCTTACTGCAATCCTGGGTTCAAAAGCAATTCTTCTGCCTCAGCCTCCTGAGTAGCTGGGACTACAGGTACACGCCGCCACACGTGGCTATTTTTTTGTATTTTAGTAGAGACGGGGTTTCACCGTGTACCCAGGCTGGTCTTGAACTCCTGAGCTTGGGCAATCTGCCTGCCTCAGCCTCCCAAGGTGCTAGGATTACAGGCGTGAGTCACATGTCCGGCCAATGCTGACATTTAAACCCAGGAACCACACCGTACATTTCCATTTGAAAAAGGTTTTCTGTCGTCCACTAATGCCTTTAACACATCTTCTTTATGCCTGATATTAAATGTAGATTATTTAGCTTAGGAAAGGCAAATGAATTTCCTGTTTTTCATGTAAATTAATATGTTCCCTCGTAGCTGTAAATAAAACTTTATGGTAAATACAACTTTATAAAGAATTTTTCTATATCATAATGTAAACTGAAAATATAAGTATGGTTGTACTTTTCAATACTTCTAAGACATCCCATAGTTGCCATGGTAATGGTATAAGGAGTATTATTTTAAATTATTTTATTTTATTTTATTTTTTGAGACAGGGTCTTGACCTGTCACCCAGGCTGGAGTGCAGTGGCAAAATCATAGCTCACTGCAGCCTTGACCTCCCAGGCTCAAACCATCCCCCCAGCTTAGCTTCCCGAGTATCTGGGACTACAGGCATGTGCCACCACACCCAACTAATTTTTGTATTTTTTGCAGAGACAGGGTTTCACTATGTTGCCCAGGCTGGTCTTGAACTCCTGGGCTCAAGCAGTCCTCTAGCCTCAGCCACCCAAAGTGCTGGGACTACAGGTGTGAGCTACCTTGCGCAGTCGAGGAGTATTATTTTAAATATCCTATGTCTTCTTTTGCTTCCTCATGGTGTGCTGTGTTACAGCTCTGGCACCTGGTGGAGGAAGATGGCAGACACTGCTGCGGGTAGAGATCCCATCTTAACTCTGTTTCTTCTTGTGCTCCTCCTGCTTGCCCACTATGTGAGACAGCACCTAATTTTTTCCTAAAAAATATTTTCTTGGCCAGGTGTGGTTGCTCGTGCCTGTAATCCCAGCATTTTGGGAGGCCAAGGCGGGCGGATCATGAGGTCAAGAGATTGAGACCATCCTGGCCAACATGGTGAAACCCCATCTCTACTAAAAATACAAAAATTAGCTGGGCATGGTGGTGCGCACCTGTAGTCGCAGCTACTCAGGAGGCTGAGGCAGGAGAATCGCTTGAACCCGGGAAGCGGAGGTTGCAGTGAGCCAAGATAAGTGCCACCGCACTCCAGCCTGGCGAGACAGCAAGACTCTGTCTGTCTCTCTGTCTCTCTCTCTCTCTCTCTATATATATATATATAATTTAATTTGGTGTATGTCTTATAGGTATAGATTATATGGAGGCAGGTATGGTAAATTACATACTATTGCCATATGTGTTATTTTTTTCATTATTAAGTTTAAAGAGCATCTAATTTTCTAAGAAATGGCTATAGCCTTTATTATTATTATTATTATTATTATTATTATTATTATTATTATTATTTGAGAGATGAGGTCTTCTTATGTTGCCCAGGCTGGCCTTGAACTCCTGGGCTAAATCCTTCCTCCTGCAATCTTTCCTCCTGCCTTAGCCTCCCAAGTAGCTGGGACTACAGACATGAGCCCAGCATCTGTAACCTTTTGAGTATAGAGAACTTTTAATTTGAAATTATGTCTTATTTTTGTCTAATAATTTCTTACCTGTATCAAGACAAAACCTAGGCTGGAGTTATGGATTACAATACTAGGCTGTGATTCTGTAGTTGTTGTCAAGTTCCTGTGCTATGTATCAAAGACACATTAAAAAAAAAACTTTTATTTTCGGTTCAGGGGTATATGTGGTTTGTTATATAAGTAAACTTGTTTCCCAGGGGTTTGTTATACAGATTATTTGATCATCCAGGTACTAATACCTAGTACCTAGTATTTTTTCTGATCCTCTCCCTCCTCCCACCCTTCACCCTCAAGTAGGCCCCAGTGTCTGTTGTTCCCCTTTGTGTCCATGAGTTCTCATCATTTAGCTCCTACTTATAACTGAGAACATGTAGTATTTGGTTTTCTGTTCCTGCACTAGTTTACTAAGGATAATGGCCTCCAGCTCCATCCATGTTCCTGCAAAAGACATGATCTCGTTCTTTTTTTATGGCTGCATAGTATTTCATGGTGTGTGTGTACCACATTTTCTTTATCCAGTCTGTCATTGATGGGCATTTAAGCAGATTCCATGTCTTTGATGTTAAGAGACACATTTTTAATTGAATCTAAGAGTAGTAATAAAATCAAAGAAAATATCAATTAATGGCAGGTGGGAACTCTTTTTTCCCCCCCACAGAAAAACAATTCTGAAGTCTTAACCTCTTTATGAAACTCAAATCTGACTGGGTATGGTGGCTCATGCCTGTAATCCTAGCTGCTCCGGAGGCTGAAGCTGGAGGATCACTTGAGCCCGGGAGTTCAAGACCAGCTTCAGCAACATAGCAAGACCCTGTCTCAAACAAGAAAACTCTATTATTTCAGCTTTAATTTTTCATGGCATTAAAAAATACCACATCAGAGTGCCCGATTTAAAAGGGGGAAGGACGTCTGTTTTCTGGCTTCTTGCTGTGAATGATACCCTCAGCCAAACTGGGACCCAACTAGCTTTCAAGGATAATTGGCCCTGTGGTTTCTCATTGGCCATCCTATCCCAGAAACAAAAGATCGTGTAAAGGAAATCAATACCTTCTAGGTCCCGTAATTATATTGGGCAATACTATTTTTTTAAATGTCAACAGCTGAAAAGTTTCCCAAGGAAAGGAAAATTGTGATCTTGATAGAAATTCAAAAGTAGGAGAATGGACAAAGAAAACCAGTGTACAGGCCGGGCGTGGTAACTCATGCCTGTAATCCCACCACTTTGGGAGGCCAAGGCAGGTGGATCACGAGGTCAGGAGATCAAGACCATCCTGGCTAACACGGTAAAGCACCATCTCTACTAAAAATACAAAAAATTAGCCGGGCATGCTGGTGGGCGCCTGTACTCCCAGCTACTCAGGAGGCTGAGGCAGGAGAATGGCGTGAACCCAGGAGGTGGAGCTTGCAGTGAGCCAAAATCGCGCCACTGCACTCCAGCCTGGGCGACAGAGCGAGACTCTGTTTCAAAAAAAAAAAAAAAGAAAAGAAAAGAAAACCAGCGTATAATTAGAAACAAAATTAACATTCCCCCAGTCCCGTACATCTTAACTTCAAGTCAAGGAGTTTCTGTTCCTGCAGAGTCTGTTGCTTAAGGCAGACAGTGGAGGTGATGCTGGAAGTGTAGGCTGTGGTGGGGTGAATTTCTTGCTTAGGAGTTCAGGTTTTATTGTGAGCAGTGGGAATTCAATGAGAAAGGGGGAGTAGCAGAGGTCCTGAGATGTAGGGAGCGCAAGAGAGTGGGATCCACTATCAAGATTTACAAGGCTGTGGTTCCACCAAGGCAAGCAAAGCTTTCATTAACATGAGAAGGTAGCAGGCGTGTTCTGCAAAGCAATTGAGATGTTTAAGAGAATTTTGCAACAGTAGAATAGAGCAATGTTTCCCTGAATGTGTCCCTTGAGATTGTAATTGGTATACAGGGAAATGAAGGGAGATATGGAGAGCCACGTAAGTGTGGGAAACACAAAGCCAAATCAAATCACGTGGGTTCTGTACTGCAGGTTTCTCAGAGCTTTTATCTCCCTCATGTGCAATGTGAATGGCCAGGTTTGAGTGGTAGTGGGGGCTGGATATAGAAGATAGATACAAGTATAGAAGCATTTCCAAAGTCTGTTTAGCTACAGGATCCTTATCCTCTGAGATTATTGAATAGGACACACTTTGGGAACTGCTAGAATTGGAGTTAATTGGAGTTACAGAGGCTCCCATAGCAGGGATTAAAAGAGGGCTGCGGGGAAGGGAGAAGTCAGGGAAGGGAAACTTCTGAATGGATAAAGATGAGCTTAAAGGAAAGGGCAGCTTAATCAAATGACAGTCACCTTGGACTGTGATCTGCTCACAGGTACAGAAGGGACATACTTAATTTAAAGGTTCAAATCCCAATAGGAACCTCAGTGAAGGGGTGCTGCAGTTACATTGGCTTGGCTTGCTTAGATAGAGAAGCCTCAATGGGGTTATACCTACCCCAGAAAAGATTGTCTTTTTTTTTTTTCCAGCAACTTCCAATAACAGTGAAAGTTGAGCCACCTTGGGCCAGAGTTGAGGGCTATTTCAGAAGCTCCTGTACAGGAAGATTGCTTGGGTTTGATGGTCCCTAAACAAGATTCCCAGTAGTTGGGAAAGATGGGGAGGCAACTGTGGGAAGTCTGTGGAAATTCAGGCCCTCAAGTCTCTTTTAGAAAGAAGCAAACCAAAAGCTTGTCAATGCATGGGCCATTATGAATGTCGATCTTTTTTATGTAAGGTCGCTGCTTGATCTGCTTGTTTTTATTCTTCCCTCCTTCATTAAACTTTGTGTTTTATTTGCCTTAAGATTGTCCTAAAGCAGTTGGATGGGAAAAGAACCAGAAAGGAGGCATGGGACCAAGGATGGTGAACCTCAGTGAATGTATGGACCCTAAAAGGTATATTTGGGAAGCTGTTTTCTCCAGTCGGGCTTTTTGTAACCAAGACACACACCAAGTTCTGTCAGGCCAACACAACATTGTGTAATTCAGCCCAGGGGGTGCCAGTCATACTGCCGTGTGTTACTCTGCTCTTCAATTGAAGTTTGGTTGTGAGAATTAATATTAACAATGCATATCCTGAAGGGCACACTCTTCATCTGTTCTAGACATTCTAAATTTTGTTCTTGTTTCAAGCTCATGCTCTCAGACCACCAGCGTACCTGTACTGCCTTTCAGTCCTTTATGCATTGTCCTCTAGCTTGGTCCTATTGGCCCACTCCCCCGCCCCGTCCCCCACCCCACCCCAGACAGAGTCTTGCTCCGTGCAGGCTGGAATACAATGGCGCAATCTCTGCTCACTGCAACCTCTGCCTCCTGGGTTCAAGTGATTCTCCTGCCTCAGCCTCCTGAGTAGCTGGGATTACAGGCACGCGCCACCATGCCCTGCTAATTTTTTGTATTTTAGTAGAGACAGGGTTTCACTGTGTTGCCCAGGCTGGACTCGAACTCCTGACCTCGTGATCCACCTGCCTCGGCCTCCCAAAGTGCTGGGATTACAGGCATGAGCCACCACACCCAGCCCTTATTGGCCCACCTTGAAGGATATTAGAAGAATTATTTCATGGAAGCCAGTATTGTGTTTAAGGGCGAATCTGAGTGCACTATTTTTTTTTTTTTTTTTTTGAGACAGAGTTTCACTCCTGTTGCCCAAGCTGGAGTGCAGTGGCATGATCTTGGCTCACTGCAACCTCTGCCTCCTGGGTTCAAGTGAATCTCCTGCCTCAGCCTCCTGAGTAGCTGGGATTACAGGTGCCTGCCACCACACCCAGCTAATTTTTGTAATTTTAGTAGAGACAGGGTTTTACCATGTTGGCTAGGCTGGTCTTGAACTCCTGACCTCAGGTGATCCGCCCGCTTTGGCCTCCCAAAGCGCTAGGATTACAGGTGTGAGCCACTGTGCCTGGCCTGAGCGCAGGAGATATGGGAGGCCTTATTAAGGAGATATGGGAGAAATTTCTGTTTTCAGTACTAGGAAAAACTTTCCTCTTAATCAGATGGTGTGTTTTTATTCATGGACACCATGATTCCTATAACTGGTCATGCTCTTCCCTTTTCACCTTGGCTGCTGGAACTCAGTATCAAATCTGTGGCCCCCTCGTTGCAGAGGACTCCAACAGCATGCTGCTGGGTGGGAAGCTTTCTCCTCCCTGCTTACCCTCCAGTTTAATTTTCTTTTTCCTTTGATACCAATTTCCTTATTATTTCTCATTTTCTTGCATAGCCACTTGAAATCTTTCAGAACAAGATTATTGCACAAAGGAGTGACTGAATAAGTAAATCTCTCCTTTTCTAGGTTAGCTGAGTCATCAGTGGATCTAAATCTCAAACTGATGTGTTGGAGATTGGTTCCTACTTTAGACTTGGACAAGGTTGTGTCTGTCAGATGTCTGCTGCTTGGAGCCGGCACCTTGGGTTGCAATGTAGCTAGGACGTTGATGGTAAGTCGGAGGTGGGGGGTGCAAATGGCACCTTTGAAGTTGTAGCTTCTCTTCTTGTTTTACTCTTCATGATTGCCTTCCATCTCCCAGCTCCCCATCCCCTCCATCTCTCCCTCCCTTCCTTTTTCCTTTTCTTATCTTTTTAAGTGTAAAAGAAATACAAGCTTTTATCATCAGATAGAAACAGAAAGTCCTCCACACCCATCGCAAGTCCCATTTCCTATTAAGCAGACTTTGTAGATTAGTATGCAGCCTTTTTCCCAGATGTTATTGTAGACATATGTAAATATAGAGAAATCAGTATCTTTGCTGATATTTATTTGTATTTATAAAGATTAGATCATAGCATACTATCTATAACAGGTTTTTATTTTTAACTAGATAGAAAAATGACTGTAGCTACCTTTCTGTGTTTCCATAGTATGTATATGTAGTATTTTGTTGTATGACTATGTTCTTTGTTTAATCAATTTCAGATTACTTTCTATTTTTTTCTATTAGATACTGTTCTCTATTAGAGAACATTCTTATACTTGTATGTTTATATATCCATAGGATTTTTTTTTTAGGAAAAAAACCCTGGACATAGAATTACTGTGTTAGAGAGAGTATAGAATTTGAATGTCAATATTTTATATATTTGTTTGTCATTAATTTTTTTTTTTTTTGAGACAAAGTCTCACTCTGTCACCCAGGCTGGAGTGCAGTGGCATGATCTCAGCTCACTGCCACCTCCACCTCCTGAGTTCAGCGATTCTCCTGCCTCAACTTCCCGAGTAGCTGGGACTACAGGTGTGCACCATTACACTTGGCTAATTTTTGTATTTTTAGTAGAGACGGGGTTTCACCATGTTGTCCAGGCTAGTCTTGAACTCCTGCCCTCAAGTGATCTGCCTGCCTTGGCCTCCCAAAGTGCTGGGTTTACAGGTGTGAGCCACCACGCCTGGCCAAAAATGTTTTTCAAACGAAATTGCCTTCCAAAAATGTTACACATATGAGACACAGAACTTTTTTCCACGCTGTTGCCAAAATTGGATATATCAACTTTTGAAATCTCAGTCAGTTAAGTAACATTTATTGTTTGAATTTACGTTTCTTTAATTAGCAAGGGTGAGTTTAATTTTATTTCTTTTGTGAGTTTTATTTCTTTTATTCATGTTCTTTGGGTTGTGTCTTTTATTGATTTAGAGTTCTTTTTATTGGGGCAATTAACCTTTTTTCTGTAATATGATGCAAATATTTTTCTCAGTTTATCTAAGGTGTCTTTAGTCATATAAAAGTTTTTTTCAGCTTTATGTTATTATATGTGTCAGTCTTTTCCTTTGTGGGTTATGGAACTCTTGTTTTTATGTTAGAGCTTTATGAATGTGGAAATTTTTTGGTTACATGATAAGGGGTAAAGATCTAGCTACTTTTGCACAAAATGGATTGTTAGTTGTTTTAATGGCATTTATTCAGTAATCTAAATCATCATTTTTCTGTCTTTATCAAATGCTAAACCCCCTTATATACCTGAGTCTCTTTATGGATTCTCTATTTTGACTCATTGATCTATTTTTTTTATTCCTATATTCATGCTCACTGTTTTAGTTGAAATTTCAATGAATTTATAGATAAATTAGAAGGGATTGATGTATTTTTATGACATTAGTCCTTAGTTCTGGGAGCATGGTGTATCTCTTAATTAGATCATCTTTGTTTTTCAGTAGCATTTTCTTTATATAGGCCTTCCATGTATCTCATTGAGTTTAAATATGGTATTTCTGCATATTTAATGATGTTTTTTCCTTTAGAGATATTTTCTCCCATTAAACTTTCCAGTTGACTATTACTGGGATGTAGGAAAAATAGTGAATTTTGCATATTTATCTTTGGCCATCTTTCTAAACTCTCTTAGTTCTAAGAGTTTTTTGATTCTTTTGTAGCTTAATAGTATTCTTCACCAACACTTATATCTTTCTTTTCCTTGTCTTATAAGATTGGCTAAAACTCCACAGTAATGTAGAAGAATGGCAGTGAGAGTTGATATCTTTGTTTTATTGCTGACTTTAATGAGAGTGCCTCTTGTTTTTATCTTTAATTTTGATGTTGGTTTCTGGTAAGTGTTCTTTATAATTTAAAGAAGCTGATTTCTGTTTCTGCACGTTTATATCAGAAATGTCGAGCTTTATCAACTACGTTTATCAAGACAAAGTATTCTAATGTTGAGCATTCCTAGAATAAACCCTATTTGTACGTGGTATCTTATTCTTCTCATATACTCTTGAATTCAATTAGTAATGTTTTGTTTTTAAATGTTACATCTTGGCCGGGCACTGTGGCTCACACCTGCAATCCCAGCAGTTTGGGAGGCCAAGGTGGGCGGATCGTTTGAGCTCAGGAGTTCGAGACCAGCCTGCACAACATGGTGAAACCCCATCTATACAAAAAAAATATAAAAATTAGCCAGGCTGTAGTGGCGCGTGCCTGTAGTTGCAGCTGCTCGGGAGCTGAGGTGGAAGGATTGCCTCAGACCAGGAGGTTGAGGCTGTAGTGAGCCAAGATCGTGCCACTGCTCTCCAGCCTGGGTGATAAAGCAAGACACTGTCTCAATCAACCGATCAATTAATCAATAAATTTTACATCTCACTTCATAAGTCAAATTGGTTTATAGTCATGTTATTCCTTGTTCTATCTTTGTATATTTTATAGCTACATTATGCTAGCTTTATAAAATAAACTTAAAATGTTCTGCCTTTTTCTAAGTTCCAGAACAATTTAAATAAATGAATTATCTGTTCTTTGATGGTTAGGTAAAATTCAGTTATAAATCCGTCTGGGCCTGATGCATTTAAGAATTTTGTTGGGCCGGGCACGGTGGCTCACGCCTGTAATCCCAGCACTTTGGGAGGCCGAGGCGGGCGGATCACGAGGTCAGGAGATCGAGACCATCCTGGAGAACACGGTTGAAACCCCGTCTCTACTAAAAATACAAAAAAAAATTAGCCGGGCATGGTGGCAGGCGCTTGTGGTCCCAGCTACTCGGGAGGCTGAGGCAGGAGAATGGCATGAGCCCAGGAGGTGGAGCTTGCAGTGAGCGGAGATAGCGCCACTGCACTTCAGCCTGGGCGACAGAGCAGGACTCTGTCTCAAAAAAAAAATAAAAGAATTTTGTTGGTTGGGGTATTAAGGGTGGTGGGAATCTTTGTAACCTTTTACAGATGTTTCTGTGTTGACTCACCTTTTTAGATTTTGTACTGCTTTTCTAGCTTTAAAAATTAATTGACATAAAATACATATGGTATTCTCTTTTAAATCTTCCTTTTATCTTTTAAAAAATCTTTTCATATTCCTAATGTTGTATATTTGTGTTTTCTCTTTTTTTCTCATATTAAGCCTTGCTAGAGAGGCTTGTCTGTTTATCAGTTTTTTTGGAGCATTACTTTATTTATTCTATAATTTTTGTTTCTGTCTCATTTTGCTTTCAGATTCGTAAATATCTACTTTTATCTTTATTAATTTTTTCCTCCTTCTGTGGAATTTATTTTACTGTCTTTTTCTAGGTTCTAGAATTTTTAGATGCTTAGATTTTCCTAACATTTTTCAAAATTTCAAAGTCAACATAAAGCCGTTATAGAAAATATAAAAGTCATAAAGCAGGAAAGAAGACACTCATTTTCCTACCGCTTTTTCACTTGTCACATTTCAGTGTTTAATATGTATTTTAACATTTTATTAGATATATAATAATGTCCTTTGCTCTTACCAATTAACATGTCATTAAAAATGATGCCTGTCTATGAGGCCTTTTTATTTTTTGGGACAAGATCTGGCTTTGTTGCCCAGGCTGGATGGACCTTGTGATGTTCCCACCTTGGCCTCCCGAGTAGTCAGGACTGCATGAGTTCACTGCAATGTCTGCTAAAGCTTTATGACTGTAGAATATGCCTTCTGATATGATGAAACATAACTTACTGAACCCTTCTCCTAATGTTCAGCATTAACATTGTTTCCCGTTTTTTACAATTGTAAACTGTGCTGCAAAGAACATCTTTGTGACTGCATCTTGGTCAGTATGTCAGATTATTTCTTAGGATAAATTGCTGGAAATAGGTCATAGGATATGGGTATTCTTAAGATTCTAGAAACATACTGCCAAATTGCTTTCCAGAAAGATTAGACCACTTTAACATTCTCAATCAGTAGGATGATTTTCTCCCTACCACATCCTCACCAGCATTGAGTATTGTGATTTTCTTTAATCTTTGCAGATTAGCCATTTAAACTGTGTAGCATTCCAGGAAACCAAAAGTTAAGTGTGTGCAAATACACCTGCATGTGACTAACCTATGGCATGTTTGTAATGTATCTGGCTTTCTTCCCACTACCCAGCACGTTCCCAGACTGCCTTCCTTGCTATCCACTCATCAGTTGCTTTAAGGAATGCAAAAATACTTCAGAAATAAACATTCCCAAAGCAAGCACAAGTGACTTTATTCTGCCTCCATGGTAGGTTGCTTAGATGATGAAAATAATTTACAAAACTGGGTGGGTAGACCAAAAGGTTACCAGTGGGCTTCAAAACAGTCAGTCTAACCTATGCTTCTGAAAGGCAGATTCTGGCCTGTCGTTCTCGACACGGAAAACGAATCTTGGGTCCTTGTTGGCTGGATCTCTGAAACCTTCAATCTAATTGAGTCTCTCAGTTTCTAATGGAAAGATATTGAAATAAGAGAGAGCAGAATCTTAGCCTTGTGGCCAGTCATGGCAGGACATCTCTTAGGTCAGTATGCTTATTTATGATCTACTAAAATATACCCACTGTACCCTACCCCAAGAAGTAGGCAACTTCATTTGGTTGCACCTCTGGAGAGCTCATTCATTCCCACCATTAACCAGATGTATCTCTTAGGCAAATCACTTATCTTTCCTGGGCATCAGTTTCCATATCTGTAAAACAAAGTAATTGGACCAAGGATTTTAGAGATCCCATCTACCTTTAAAATCGTATGGTTTTATAAAACTGTTATAGGAGACATAATTGAAGTCTATAAAACCGTGAAAACTATTTCTAAGACTATAGACTTGTTCCCTAAATTCCAGATTATTAATAAGGCTTTGCCTCTTGAAGAAATGGTACAAAGTGTTCTAAAATATCATACAGTGGGAAATAATTTGTGAGTCACTTTTTGGAGGAGTTCATTCAGGCTTTAAATGAGCTTCAAGAGTAGTTGTTATTTATACTTAATTATTCGTTAAGGGAAATCAAGGACATTTAGGGGCTATTGCTAATCTTTTTAAAGCAACAACATAGACAATTCTTATGGGATTCACCTCCAAATCTTTGGTGACACTGTCAAAAATAATTATTTGTTCCACTTGACATTTTTTAGTCTTATTACAGGAAACCAGTCACTGAGTATATAATTACGTTGTTTTCTAAGGAAAGTCAACATTCTGTTTATCGTAACCTGAATTTGCACAATTCAGTTTCTGAAGTTTCTTGTGTTTTGAGGTTCCCAAGCTTCTCCAAACCAATATTCTTTTTGAGATTTCAAGAGACAGCACCCTGTGAAATGTTCATCAGAAACACACCATGATCTCCTGTTTCCACACAGGGTTGGGGCGTGAGACACATCACATTTGTGGACAATGCCAAGATCTCCTACTCCAATCCTGTGAGGCAGCCTCTCTATGAGTTTGAAGATTGCCTAGGGGGTGGTAAGCCCAAGGCTCTGGCAGCAGCGGACCGGCTCCAGAAAATATTCCCCGGTGTGGTATGTTGTTGCTTTTGCAGAGGTTTTCTGTTATATGTATAAATGTTTAAGTCTTGGGAAATGAGGCCCTGTGGCATTGAAGAAAGAGAGTCAGATATCTGTCACTTTCTACCAGCCACTCGCTATGTGGCTAAACCTCTGTTTCCTCATCTCAGAGGGGGATAAAAAAACAACCAGGTCAGGCATGGTGGCTCATACCTGCAATCCCAGTGTGTCTGGTGTTGGTTCCTTCAGTGCGTTCTTGGTCTTGTTGACTTCAAGAATGAAGCCGCGGACCTTCGCAGTGAGTGTTACAGCTCTTAAAGATGATGTGTCCAGAGTTTGTTCCTTGAGATGTGTCTGGAGTTTCTTCCTTCCAGTGGGTTCGTGGGGTTCCTTCCAGTGGGTTCTTGGTCTTGCTGACTTCAAGAATGAAGCTGCAGACCTTCGCAGTGAGTGTTACAGCTCTTAAAGATGATGTGTCTGGAGTTTGTTCCTTCAGATGTGTCTGGAGTTTGGTGGGTTCATAGTCTCGCTGACTTTAAGAATGAAGCCACGGACGTTCGCGCATTACAGCTCTTAAAGGTGGTATGGACCCGAAGAGTGAGCAGCAGCAAGATTTATTGTGAAGAACAAAAGAACAAAGCTTCCACAGCATGGAAGGGGACCCAAGTGGGTTGCCGCTGCTGGCTGGGGTGGCCAGTTTTTATTCCCTGATTTGTCCCCGCCCACGTCCTACTGATTGGTCCATCTTACAGGGTGCTGATTGGTCAGTTTTACAGAGTGTTGATTGGTGCATTTACAAACCTTTAGCTTGACACAGAGCGCTGACTGATGCCTTTTTACAGAGTTCTGATTGGTGCATTTACAATCCTTTAGCTAGACATAGAGCGCTGATTGGTATGTTTTTACAGAGTGCTGATTGGTGCGTTTACAATCCTCCAGCTAGACACAGTGCTGACTGGTGAGTTTTTACAGAGTGCTGATTGGTGTGTTTACAATCCTGTAGCTAGACACAGAGCGCTGATTGGTGTGTTTTTACAGAGTGCTGATTGGTGCGTTTACAGTCCTCTAGCTAGACACAGAGTGCTGATTGGTGTGTTTTTACAGAGTGCTGATTGGTGCATTTACAATCCTTTAGCTAGACACACAGTGCTGATTGGTGCGTTTCTACAGAGTGCTGATTGGTGCATTTACAATCCTCTAGCTAGACAGAAAAGTTCTCCAAGTCCCCACTCAACCCAGGAAGTCCAGCTGGTTTCACCTCTCACTAGCACTTTGGGAGGCTAAGGCAGGAGGCTTACTTGAGCCCAGGAGTTTGGGACCAGCCTGGGAGACATAAGGAGACCCTCTCTTTAAAATAAAATTAGCCAGGTGTGGTGGTGGTGTGCATCTGTAGTCCCAGCTACACTAGTGGCTGAAACAAAAGGATTGCTTGAGCCTGGGAGGTCAAGGCTGCAGATTTTGAGCTGTGATCATGCCATTTCACTCGAGCCTCGGTGACAAGGCAAAACACTGTCTATATAATAATAATAATAAATAATCCGTCTCACATATTCTTGTGAAAATGAAAGGAATGTATGAATAAATGTTTTGTAAGTTGCACAGCATTATGAGTTTAAGTTGAGGAATTTAGGAGTGTATATATTTTTATATCCTGCCTGGTTCCAAAGTGATTTACAGTGGCTCAGATCTAATGTGTTATTTTTCCTCCATCACCAGGATACTTGGTAGTTACTTAGTACAGGTTTATGAAATTAAATTGAATGCAAGTCTTCATGAAGAAGAAAGATTGGGCTGAAAGTTTAGCTTTTTGCTCTAGCTGCTTCTGGTTTTTGAGTTATATCATTAGAAATACCAGATAACAAGAGAAAAGTCATTCAGCTCCTTTCATTTAAAATCTTGACAGTTTTGTTTTTTTAAGGTCAACCAGCAAATGATATCCTGCCTCTTGAAAACTTAATCATTTTATCTGACAGGAGTTAGATTAGGTGTCTCCAAAGCATTTGCTTATACTTAAAGTGCCAGAAGAGGTTCTCAGTCCTAACAAAACAAACAAAAAAACCTACTTTCTCAAAGTTTCTCTCTTTAGTCACTTTGTATTAGATTCATCCATTTTAAAAATCTTTGCTTTAGAAGCATTGTTAATGTTTTTGTCCATTTCACTAGAGTCCCTGAGGAACATCATTTATTGGGTTTAACAGTATTAATTGACCACCCACTATGTAGCCAGCTATGTGCTAAATGCTGAAAAAAATAGGAATACGTTGCAACCCTGTCATTGAGGAGGCATATTAGTTAGATTTCTGCTGTGACAATATTGCATATCACACAATCCCAAAATCTCAGTGGCTTACAATTGCAAACATTTATTTCATGTTCATGGGTGTGCAGGTTGGCTGTGGTTCAGCTGTGTCACTAGGCTGAACTTACTCAATAAGCCACATAACTTCGAGTCAGGTTCCAGTCCATCGTATGTGTTATTTTCAAAATCTAGGCTAAAGGAGGAACAGTCATGTGGGTCCTACTCTTCCTATGGTGGAAGGTTTAAGCTTAAAAGGGTTGGTGATTATTATGCCTTAAAGTCTTTGCTCAACAGTGGTACAGTGCAATGTCTTCCATTTCTGTTACCAAAGCGAGTCACAGGACCAAGCCCAAAGTCAATGACATTAGTCAATGTACTCTTCCTGGTAGGAGGTCTTGCAAAGGTCATGTTGCAAAGAGTGAGGATATATAATATTACTAGAGGGAGGAGGTGCCTAATTGGGAAGAATAATCCAGTCTAGGCTGCGCACAGTGGCTGAAGCTTGGAAACCCAGTGCTTTGGGAGGCTGAAGTGGGAGGAGATCGCTTAAGGCCAGAAGTTCGAGACCAGCCTGGGCAACCTAGTTGAGACCGTAGCCCAAAAAAAAAAAAAAAAAAAAAGCAATAATCCAATCTATCATTGGAGAGTATTATGAATTCCCTTTAGGACCCAGACAGACCTGGCTTTGAACCTGAGCTCTGTCACTTATTAGATGCCTGAAATTTTTGTTTACTCAAATCCTAGTCATTGTCAGTGACCCAATACAATTCCCCCTTCCCACTGTTTATTTGTTTAGTTGCTCTGTTACTTACTTGCGTGTCAGGTAGTGTATTTAAGACCTCCCGTGTTCCAGGGACAGGGGAACTAGACAGACATGTGGAGCTTAAAGTCTGGTGGGGGATGGGCATTAACAAATAATTTCACAAATACTTATCATTGTAATACATGCAGGAAGCAGGAGCTCAGTTGCCATGAGAATATATAACAGGTAGGCCTGACTTAGATGAGGGGTGGACTGGGAAGACTTGAGAAAACAAACCCCTGAAGGATGAGTGGGAGTTAGCTAGATTGAGGGTAGCAGAGCTGTCTGTGCAAATGCCTGAGGTAGGATGAGCGTGGTACTTTTGTGGAACTGAAAGAAAACCAGGGTGGCTGCAACATAGAGGTCAAAGAAGATGAGGAGGAAGAGAAGGCTGAGGTGGGAGCAAGGGACGCCATGCTGGGCCTGAGAGAGCAAGTCCAACTGTTCTTGGAAACAGCCCCCTGGCATTGAGCCTCTTCCTTCACACTTACATTGTGTTACTCTGTTTTCCCTGTTGGACTATTAAGTCCCCCAGGCCACGGTCCAAGTCTTTTATACTTTTATCCTTCATACCATACCTTATAAATAATAGGAGATAATATACACAACCCATCAAAGTACTGGTGTAATTCATCACGTTCATGAAAAATACTTGCGAAACTATTTAACTTATTGGTTAGCCAGCCTTAAGGGGCTTTCCTTATATGCTTGATTTAGTATAGTTTCTTTTTTTTTTATTATTATTATACTTTAAGTTCTAGGGTACATGTGCACAACATGCAGGTTTGTTACATATGTATACATGTGCCATGTTGGTGTGCTGCACCCATTAACTCGTCATTTACATTAGGTATATATCCTAATGCTATCCCTCCCCCCTCCCTCCACCCCACGACAGGCACTTGTGTGTGATGTTCCCCATCCTGTGTCCAAGTGTTCTCATTGTTCAATTCCCACATATGAGTGAGAACACGTGGTGTTTGGTTTTCTGTCGTTGTGATAATTTGCTCAGAAGGATGATTTCCAGCTTCATCCATGTCCCTACAAAGGACATGAACTCATCCTTCTTTATGGCTGCATAGTATTCCATGGTGTATATGTGCCACATTTTCTTAATCCAGTCTATCATTGATGGACATTTGGGTTGGTTCCAAGTCTTTGCTATTGTGAATAGTGCCGCAATAAACATACTTGTGCATGTGTCTTTATAGCAGCATGATTTATAATCCTTTGGGTATATACCCAGTAATGGGATGGTTGGGTCAAATAGTATTTCTAGTTCTAGATCCTTGAGGAATCGCCACACTGTCTTCCACAATGGTTAAACTAGTTTACAGTCCCACCAACAGTGTAAAAGTGTTCCTATTTCTCCACATCCTCTCCAGCACCTGTTGTTTCCTGACTTTTTAATGATCACCATTCTAACTTGTGTGAGATGGTATCTCATTGGATTTAGTATAGTTTCTTCATTCAACAGATACTTATTCATCACCTTCCTTCTACCAGGCCACAGAGAAAAGGCTTGACCTAAGTAAACAAGACATGGTTCTGCCCTCATAGAGCTTATATTTTATTGAATTATAATTGAAATACTAAATGCTAAAAGGGATAAGTAGACATTGCTCAGGAAATATAGAAGAGCAGGACCTGGACAAGTGTGGGGCATGTGCCAGGGAAAGCCTTCTTAAGGAAGTAACATTTGGTCCAAGCTCTGAAGGAATTGATCAGAAGGGGTCTTGAGGAGGGAGGCAAGGACCAGAGAGTGGTGGGAAAGGCCAGGGGCCAGGAGGAGCATTCCAGGGAAGAAAATTGGCCTTTTGAAGGTAACAACTGTGTTAAATGCAGACTTCCTAGATATTTGGTTACCTGGAAAAGTTAGAAAGATTGGTTTTATTAATGCAAGATTATCTAATTTGGGGTATTCCTTACTAGTTAAGTTATTGCAAGATTCTAATCTCAGTTCTTGAAGTCGAGTGACATTTGACTTGGAAAAGAAAAAAATAATGGGTGATAGACCCTTTAAAAATGTTTAAATTTTGGGCCGGGCACAGTGGCTGATGCCTATAATCCCAGCACTTTGGGAGGCTGAGGCGGGTGGATCACGAGGTCAAGAGATGGAGACCATCCTGGCCAACATGGTGAAACCCTGTCTCTACTACTAAAAATACAAAAATTAGCTCAGTGTGGTGGCGTGCACCTGTAGTCCCAGCTACTCAGGAGGCTGAGGCAGGAGAATCATTTGAACTGGGAGGCGGAGGTTGCAGTAAGCCGAGATTGCACCACTGCACTCCAGCCTGGCGACAGAGTGAGACTCTGTCTCAAAAAAGAAAAAAGAAAATGTTTAAATTTTGAAATAGTAAATTCATAGGAAGTGATTTGATTTGGATGTTTGTCCTCTCCAAATCTCATGTTGAATTGTGATCTTCACTGTTGGAGGTGGGGCCTGGTGGGAGGTGTTTGGGTCATGGAGGTGGATCCCTCATGAATGGCTTGGTGCCCTCTCCACATTAATGAGTGAGTTCTCGACCTCTTAGTTCACGTGAGCGAGAGCTAATTGTTTGAAAGAGCCTGGCATCTCTCTTTTTCCCTCCCTTGCCATGTGATGCATCTGATCCCCCTTCACCTTTCACCATGAGTGGAAGCTTCCCTCATCAGAAGCAGATGCCAGCACTATACTTCTCATACAACCTGGAGAACCATAAGCCAAATAAACCTCTTTTCATTTAATTGCCTCAAATATTCCTTTATAGCAGTGTGAAATGGACTAACACAGGAAATACAAAGAAGTGTACCAGGAGGTCATGAGCACCCTTTACCCTGCTTCTCCTGGGTGACAGACTTCAAGGACAGGGTGGTTTCACTGGATAGCTGGCCTGAAAAGCCTTAAACACTCCCTCAGAACTAGAGAGTTTGACATTTGTTTTTTGCTCTAAAATATATGTATCCCAGACTAACCGTATTCTGGCCCCAGACCTTCCAGTATGTCAAATGTCAGCTCATAAGAAACCCTTGCATTTTATCTGCATGGTATTCTTTCACTAATTCCTTCTCTTCTACTCCAGGACATAGGTGTCACATTGACCCTTTCCAAGTGCCTTTAAAAAAGCTATGATAAAATTACATGAAAAGAAGTGCTCTGCTACAAATACCACACCTGATCCTGGGGAAGAGTAAATTGAATAAGAAAACAACTGATCTTTTATAAATCATATAGCTATTTGAGGCAATAAGATGTCGGATTTTGAGGCTGGGCGCAATTGCTCACGCCTGTAATCCCAGTGCTTTGAGAGGCTGAGGCGGGTGGATCACGAAGTCAAGAGATTGAGATCCATCCTGGCCAACATGGTGAAACCCCGTCTCTACTAAAAATACAAAAATTAGCTGGGCGTGGTGGCGCACACCTGTAGTCTCAGCTACTTGGGAGGCTGAGGCAGGAGAATCGCTTGAACCCGGGAGTCAGAGGTTGCAGTGAGCCGAGATCACGCCACTGCACTCCAGCCTGGCGACAGAGTGAGACTCCGTCTCACCAAAAAAAAAAAAAAAAAAAAAAAAAAAGACGTTGGATTATGGAGCCACACTTGAGGTTTTAAAACCCAAATTTGGACATCTGCTTCAACCCTAATGAGTAGTGGATACTGGACTAGCTCTGCCACCATAAACAATTACACGCTGGGACAAAATACGTAAAATGACTCTTTTCAGACAGTGAACAGTAGGTAGTGAAAGACTATGGTCATAGGTAGTGAAAGACTGTGGTCCCAGACAGAGGGAAGGAAAGATTTGTCCCAGCTTATTACATGAAGGCACTTTCTGGCCCATGCCATAGCCCGTGAGAGCCCAGGGAGATTCTCTTGGTCTCGGTGAGCTGAAGAAACAATCAGAATTCAGAGCAGCTGAGGTGGCTGGAATTTGCAGGACGTAGTACCAGAAATGAGGGAGCTGTGCACAGGAGTGCCTCAGTAGCACCTCGAGTCTTTGACTGAATAGCGAGCTGTGTGTACTCACAGCACGACTCTTGTCAGACCAGGCAAAAACACACTACCAGAGAGCTATGAGCAGAGTGGAGATTCCAGAGTTCACACGAGCTGGGAGACACTGGAGTTCTGTATACAGAGTGGAGAGACCTCCTTGAATACTCTGAGCCGTTATGTAATACCCAGAATGGCCCCTATAAAGTTTCGAGGGGAAGGCATCTTAGTGGTCTTGTGATAAAGATTTCTTAGGACCTAGTAAATACTATGAACAAAAAATGGTAACTTAGTTGACTTTATAAAAATTTAAAACTTCTGCTTCTCAAAAGATGCCTTTCAAAGAAGGGAAAAACTAGCCAAACTGAGAAGACATGTGCAGTCCTCTTATCCAGAACACGCAAGATGAACAACTCCTACCACTCAAGACACACAAAGCAACTTTTTTTTAAGGGGGAAAAAAGCTTGAACAGGTACTTCATTTATGGTGAAGATCTATGAATGGCCATTGAACATGTGAAAATGCTCAACGTCAATAGTCATCAGGGAAATACAAGTTAAAACCAGAGAGATATATCACTATACACCTACTAAAATGGCTAAGATTAAGAAGCCTGACAATGCTAAATATTGTCAGGGTGTGGAGCAACCAAAACACTTATACATTGCTGGTAAAATAACTACTTTGGAAATCTGGCTGTTTCTCATGAAATTTAACACGTGCCTACCTTGTGACCCAGAAATTGTACCTTTAGATCTTTACCTAAGAGAAATGAAAACATATATACATGAAAATACTTATACAAAAGTGTCCATAGCAACTTTATTCAAAACAGCCCAAATCACCATCAACAGGAGAATCGATAAATTGTAGTATAATTATACCACGTATGGAATGTATTATTGATACTTAACAATATGAATGAACCTCAAAAGCAGTATGCTAAGCAAAAGAAGCCAAACACAAACAAGTATATACCCTAGCATATCATTTATGTGATATGTTCTAGAATAGTCTAATCTATGGCTTATGAAGTCAGATCAGTTGTCATCTGGGGGCAAGTGGGGACCGACTGAGGGGGAGCACAAGACCATGTTCTGGCATCATGAAAATGTTCTATATCTTGATAGCTGTATGCAGTGGTTAATCTATCATTTGTCAGAATACATTGAACTGTGCATGTGAGATCTGTGTATTTCACTTTATGTAAATTATACCTCAACTTGGCTACACCTTTGAATCATCAGGGGAGTTTTAGAAAATATTGGTGCCTGGGCTCATTCTTAGAGATTTCCATTTAAATGGTCTGGGGAAAAGCCTGGCCATTAAACTCTCTAGGTGGTTCTGATATACAGCCAAGTAGAAAACCACTGTGTTGAAAGTTGCTGAATTCCAGCCTCTTGGGTGTGGACATAACTGATGGGCTCTTACATTAGCTTACTGACTGAAATTTTAGCAAGTAGAGATTTATTTAGGTTAGCAAAGTTATTTTATTATTCAAAAGTTCAGAATTGGTATTGCATGATTATACTTCCATCTTGGTGTCATGAAAATATATACTTAATAGTTATTTGGATCAAGCTACCACCATTTAACATGCTTTGTCAATTGTAGTATGTCAGTAAGGTATTGCAGGTATTGTTATTATTACTGTAGTTGTTGCTTTTATTATTGCTTATTACGGCATTTGGTACATAGTAGGTGCACAATACTTAATGGATTAATTAATGAGATCCTGATAGCTGTGCTAGTCTCATTATTAAAATAGATGTGTTTTTGTACCTTTCTTCTTCCTGAAATCCTTTCTGCCTCAGGTCCTTTCCTGGTTTGGTTGCCACTCTTTTTTACATTCCTTTTGAAATTGTTGTTCTTCCTTTCTTGAATTCCAGAGATTAGGTTTAAAGTTGAAGATAATAAAAAAAATCCACAATCTACAAATTTGATATTTCTTTGTAAAAAGATCTGCTTGCTCTTTCCCTTGAGCTATTTTTCCAGTAGGTGAGGGGTTTTGGCAAATGAGTGAAAAAGCTGATGTTTTCAAACACTTCCCTATGGCCAGTGGTATACAGAGGTTAAAGGTACAGTTTATGATTCCAGAACACATTTTTTGTGGAAAGTCAGTGTCCCTGGCTTCATTAGCACCCATATGTGACTCACTGTTAATGTGCCAAAATATTATGTGGTCATCAAGGGGCAGATGGTAAATTATAAAGCTGTTCTAAAGCCCATGTAAAAAATCCCAATTCAGGGGAACTCAGGTTGATGGACAGCTTCTACTTTTGGACAGAGAGTGAAGCCTTACTCTGTCCCACACTCACATCACCCACCGTAACTCCTGCCCCGATAAAAATATCTACATACTCCTAAGTAGATTTTTTGGCTCTAAGTTAGCAAGTAGAGTTTTTTGTATTTGAGGTTTTTTAAAATGCATATACCCCTGAAAGGATTAAGACAAGATCATCAGTCATTCTAACCTTATGTGAATGTATTAAATCAAATTATATTTGCTAGAACACTCCATATGGAGAAGTTTAACACTGAGGAAACAGAAGGGAGGGCAATTTGGAAGCAAATAGGAAGAGATAGCCCAGTTGGAAAGAGGTACTTAGGCAGGGTACGGTGGCTCATGCCTGTAATTCCAGCCCTTTGGAGGCCGAATCAGGAGGATTCCTTGAGCCAAGGAGTTCGAGAGCAGCCTGGGCAACATAGTGAGACCCATCTCTACTAAAAATTAAAAAATCAGCCAGGTGTGGTGACGTGTACCTGTAGTCCCAGCTACTTGGGAAGCTGAGGTGGGAGGATCCCTTGAGCCCAAGAGGTCATGGTTTCCGTGAGCTATGATTGTGTTAGTGCCCTCTAGCCTGGGTGACAAAGTAAGACCTTGTCTCAAAAAAAAAAAAAAAAAAAAAGAAAAAAAAAAAAAGAGGTACTTGGGTACGCAGAAGGTGCTGTGATAAAGTTTCTTGGCCTTGGATGGCTGGAAAGAGCCAAAGATACACAGTTTTCTCCAGTGTCCTTACCTCAGGTAGGATGTGCCCCCTCCACTTTGGAACTGAGATCCGTATGTCTCTGTTTGCTGCCCTGCCCTGCCTCAGGGCCCTGGGGTGATAGGTCAAGGTGTTCTAGGATGCAGAAGTGAAGAAGAGAGAGGGCATGGGAAGGGTGCAGCATAATAGTGCACAGGGAGCTCTCATGTAAGTGAACACAAGTAAGTGCAGGCAGCTGTGGGAAGTGTGGGCTCTGAGATATTACCTATACCATTGCTCCAGACATAACTACGTCCTGGTGTTTCCCTAGAATGCCAGAGGATTCAACATGAGCATACCTATGCCTGGGCATCCAGTGAACTTCTCCAGTGTCACTCTGGAGCAAGCCCGCAGAGATGTGGAGCAACTGGAGCAGCTCATCGAAAGCCATGATGTCGTCTTCCTATTGATGGACACCAGGGAGAGCCGGTGGCTTCCTGCCGTCATTGCTGCAAGCAGGAGAAAGGTAGGCCTGTCTCTAATTATGATTTATGATTTAATGCACCACCACTCCAGAGGGAGGAGTGTCCCTAACCTTCCCTTCCACAGGGCAGAGATGTGGTTTGTGTGACCTGGTAGCATAGTGCCAAAGGGCTTCTGCTTCAGACTCTGTCTTTGCCTCGCACACCATCACCCAATGTAATAAGTACCATTTACTGCTTAATTTTCATAATAATCTTTTGAGATACTCTACACTGAAAGATATACTGTACTTACATTAAAACGTAAGCTCCAAGAGGACAGAGACTTGGTCTTATTCACCACTACTTGGTCAATGACAACTTCAAGGGCCAACAATGTTGAATAGTGAACTAAATCATGGTGCATACCTATGATGGAATAGTATGCAGCCATTCACAGTTATGTTTTCAAAGGACTTTAATAAGATAGAAAATGCCACATTATATTAAATAAGGAAGATACAATATTGTATATATTTTATACCAATTATGTTTATATATAAACATTGATATGTATTTTCTTAAGTATCTACTTATCTGTCTATTGAGAGAGGAGAAAGAGGACAAGAAGAAGGGAGAAAGAGAGGGAGAGAATGGGAGAGAAAGGGAGAAAATAGTAGGAAAAAAATACCCCAAATTATTAATAGTAATTTTTTGAGCTGTGGGTTGTGAGTGATTTTTGTTTTCTTTTGTAGTGTGCTTATTCTTATTTTTCAAACTTTCTATATAATCAGATATTTGGGATAATAAGTTAAATTAGAACTATGAAAAGTTGTTATAGTGTAATGAAAAAAATGGTTTCTTAAAAATTTATGTGTTGGGCTGGACATGGTGGCTGACATCTGTATCCTAGCACTTTGGGAGGATTGCTTGACCCAGGAGTTTGAGACTAGCCTGGGCAACATGGTGAGACTCTCTCTCTAGAAGAAAAACAAAAAATTAGCTAGGTGTGGTGATGCACACCAGTGCTCCCAGCTACTCAGGAGGGTGAGGCAGGAAGATCACTTGAGCCTGGGAGGTTGAGGCTGCAGTGAACCGAGATCACGCCAATGCATTCCAGCCTGGGCAACGGAGTGAGATCCTGTCTCAAAAAAAACCCAAAGAAACAAAAAAACAAAAAAAAACCAACTATGCGGAGCCAGGCATGGTGGCATGTGCCTGTAATTCCAGCTACTGGGATACCAAAAAAATTCTTTGTGAAGGGTGAATTATATGGTATGTGAGTTATATCTCAATAAAGCTGTTATAAAAACAAATATATGTGAACATGACAGTATAGCATAATGGTGGAAAGAATGTGTTTGAGAACTATGTAGACTTGGTTTTATATACCTACCTCTTGCCAGATAAGTGACCTTGGGCAAGTTATAGAACTAACTTCTCTGACTTTCAGTATCCTCATCTATAAATAAGAAATGTTTGTTATGAGTTTTTTTGTTTGCTTTTTTCTTTTTCAGAGATAGAATCTTGCTCTGTCACCCAGGCTGGAGTGCAGTGGCGGAATCTCGGCTCACTGCAACCTCCATCTCCCAGGTTCAAGCATTTCTCGTGCCTCTGCCTCCTGAGTAGCTGCGACTACTGGCGCAAGCCATCATGCTCGGCTAATTTTTTGTATTTTTAATAGAGACAGGTTTCGTCATGTTGCCAGGCTGGTCTCGAACCCCTGACCTCAGACAGTCTGCCCGCCTTGGCCTCCCAAAGTGCTGGGATTACAGGTTATGAGCCACTATACCTGGTCCGTTATGAGTTTCAAATGAAATTAAATGAGATAATTTATGTTCATCACTTATCAAGTCTTTTGTACTTAATAAGCCCTCAGTAGTGGGTAGATTTTATCATCATTAGCTTTTATAATCTAATTACACTTACATGCAAAAAATAAATTTTAAAAAGTTGAGCAAATATGGAATTAGCCACAGCTTGAAATATATGTGTCTTTTAACTCTGCTCTTTCATTCCTTGAAACCTACAGCTGGTCATCAATGCTGCTTTGGGATTTGACACATTTGTTGTCATGAGACATGGCCTGAAGAAACCAAAGCAGCAAGGAGCTGGGGACTTGTGTCCAAACCACCTTGTGGCATCTGCTGACCTCCTGGGCTCATCGCTTTTTGCCAACATCCCTGGTTACAAGCTTGGCTGCTACTTCTGCAATGATGTGGTGGCCCCAGGAGATGTAAGTGGATTTCTCTATAGTTCCAAATATTTCCTATCACCAACTTGTACACTGAGGCAGACCGACTTGGCCCTTTCATTTATGACTATTTAAATATTATCTTTTAACAAAGAGAAGAATTCTCCAATTTGGGGAGGATGGCATTATCTCATTATGAACCTTGACTGGCGTCATCAACTGTACACCTGTTCCTTGTTCACCAATATAAACGCGGCTACAAACCATATTTTTGGAAAGCTTATTGAGGAAACCACAGCAGACTAGTCCCTGATAGCACTCAGTATTGTCTCCGGTGCTTCTCTTCGTCAAGATAACATTACAAATCAGGAGTCTAAAGACCAGATTCCATCAATGGCTTGACACTGCCTCCCAGGTAGTTCTAAAAAGTCTCTTAGGTTCCCTCTACCTTTGCAAAATAGGAGTGGTGTGTAGGCTTGTCAGATTTAGTAAGTAAAAATATAGGATTCCCAGCTAACTTTGAATTTCAGTTAATAATGAATTCTTTTTTTTTTTTTTTGAGACAGAGTTTCGCTCTGTCACCCAGGCTCGAGTGCAGTGGCACAATCTCGGCTCCCTGCAACCTCTGCCTCCTGGGTTCAAGTGATTCTCCTGCCTCAGCCTCCTGAGTAGCTGAGATTACAGGTGTGTGCCACCACGCCCAGCTAATTTTTGTATTTTTAGTAGAGACGGAGTTTCTCCATGTTGGTCTGGCTGGTCTCGAACTCCTGACCTCGTGATCCACCTGCCTCAGTCTCCCAAAGTGCTGGGATTACAGGTGTGAGCCACCACGCTCAGCCAATAATGAATAATTTTTTGGTATATGTCCCATGCAATATTCAAGACCCACTTATACTAATTTATTTATCTGAAATTCGAATTTAACTGAGTGTCTTGTATTCTCCCTAGCGATGCTAATAGAGGAGGGAAGAATACCTGCCCTGTCAACTCACAGTGCAAAGTGGGTCAAGTGCGACAGTGCTTTGAACAGCAAGACTACACTGTACAAATTAAGATTCTATGGCTTTCAGAACTCCACACAAGTCAGTCTGTATGTAGGGCTGTTCCTTTATCAGAACAGATAACGATTTCCAGTGAAACAATGCAGAGATGTTTTCTGTAACCTCCCCTCTATTTTTCCTTTGTTTTAAAACTTTTCCCTTAATAACTCATATCTCTTTTGGATGACTGGCTTTTATGTCCTCCCAATATAAAGAAAAGAAGATGACCATTCTCTTTTATGGAGAAAGATGGCTTGATGATCTCTGTCATGGTGTTATAATATACAGCTGGTCTTGTTATTTAGTGATTGTCAACAAATACGATTAGTGGTCCCTTGCAGTAAAGTCCCATCTGCTCATAAGGTAAAATTTTTATAGAGTCAAAAATATCTCTAACAACCTCTTAATTTGCCCAGAGTTGGATGGTTAGACTCTCTTTGGTTGAACCAGCAAAGGCTTGTGCTTAGAGCCATGTTGTAGAAAAAAAAAAATACTTGTAGTAAACCCTAGAATCACACAGAGAGGTGATGCCCATGTTGTGAGAGGCATATAGGAACTGAGGGCCGCAGGAATAGTAAATTGTTGCTCCCATCTCACGGTCACTTTGAGGTGTTAGCTCAGTTAAAATGGCAGGGCAGAATCATTTGCACTTTTCAAATCATTGTTCCTTTCTGTGTCTCTGTCACTTAACTACCAAACACAGTAGAACTGAATTGAGTCACTTAAAGGAACACATGATGCAGTTCCATTATATGAGGCAGCTAAGCCCTCATTTTTGGTTAATATCCCCCAATCTGTTTAAGCTACTGATCCTTTTTAGCATATCACCTCATTTAGTTACCTAAATTGTATATTTTGTTTATCTTGATAATCTCAGGAAATGATGTACTTGAGGCTGGATGTTCTTTGCCAACAATGAGCATCTGGTTATAATTTAAAGCTTTGTCACAGAGGATTTCATACTTGAGACAGCTAGAGTTGAATGGAGTAGAACGTTCAGCACACACCAATGATTGTTTCTTTGCAGTCAACCAGAGACCGGACCTTGGACCAGCAGTGCACTGTGAGTCGTCCAGGACTGGCCATGATTGCAGGAGCCCTGGCCGTGGAATTGATGGTATCTGTTTTGCAGCATCCAGAAGGGTGAGTTTGCTAGTAGGAGATGAGTATTTAAACAAAACTTTTGTAGGCAGTTGTTCATCAGTGTCTCCCATGGCCTTTACAGTGTCTCTGACTTTACAGAGAATTTTACTATTTCACCCTCAAAAAAAACAAGACTAGAAAAAGCAGGTCTGGTTCTTTGGGCTGAGATAACTTGGCATGTTTCCTTTGTGGCCACATTTCTGCATCTTTCCGGACACAGTCATTATGGTTTATTTTATTTTTCCAACGCTTATATAGGGCTTACTTTGTGCTAGGCACTGTTCTAAGCACCTTAGAAATTTTGCCTCCTTCAATCTTTTTTTTTTTTTTTTTTTAATGAGACGGAATTTCGCTCTTGTTGCCCAGGCTGGAGTGTAATGGCACGATTTTGGCTCACTGCAACCTCTGCCTTCTAGGTTCAAGTGATTCTCCTGCCTCAGCCTCCCAAGTAGCTGGAATTACAGGCATACGCCACCATGCCCGGCTGATGGGGTTTTGCCATGTTGGTCAGGCTAGTCTTGAACCTCTGACCTCAGTGATCAGAAGTGATTCACCCACCTTATCCTCCCAAAGCGTTGGGATTACAGGCATGAGCCATTGCACCCGGCCTCCTTTAATCTTCATAGCAAACATATTAGGAAAGAACTATTATTATTAGTCGCAGTTTTGATGGGGAAATCAAGGCATAGTGAGGATAAGTAAGTGGCCAAATTTACATAGTAAATGGAAAAGCCAGGGTTTAGCTCAACCAGTGTGGCTCCAAACTATGTTTAATGACTTTGTTATGCTGTTTGCAATACAGGCAGCAGAAAATCGAATTTTTGAAAGATTTATTTTTCCAGTTCTCAGAAAGTCAATATGCAAATTAACATGAATATTCTATTTCTTGTGTGACTCAAAGCTTTCCTCAGCAGTTGAAAATTGTGGTTGTATATGTAACTAGTATGGGTACTCTGAGATAAATGAAAAGCGGGGCTTTTTTGTCTTCCTCTTTGTCATCCACCTTAGCTATCTGTCATTTAAGTTTATTGCCACCCTCTGACAGGAAGTATTTGGGATAAAATCTTTGAGAGCTGACTTTATGCTTCCTTGACACTGAGCCTCTGTCTGCCACATTTGCCCTGGTCATAGTTTAAACACCAGGTCCTGTGTCACATCCTTCTGGTGACACAAGTATCACTCCATTGTTCAGAGAGTAGTGTATTAGTTCTGCCCAATTCATTCTTCACTTTTATTTCTTCCATTTCATTAGCATTTATATCAGCTCAAGAAGTTAAGGTTAGAAAATTTTCCACTTCGAATTTTCAGTACATAAATGTGCTGTGATGTTTGACAAGACTATCTCATAGTAAGTGAGTTAATGTTTATTGGCCTCTGATATGCCGAACATTGCACTCGGCAATTGATGTAGTAGATTCCTCATTTATTAATCAGAGCTCCCTCATTCCTACTTTATAGATGATGGATCTGAAGCACAGAGAAGTTAAGCAACTTGCCTATGGTCACAAGCTCAGGTCTTTCTGACTCCAAACCATGCATGTTTAAATTACTCTTCTTGCCCTTTGTCCCAGGGAAATTAGTTTTTTGCTACCTTACACTGCCCAGCAAGGGGCATTTTAGTTATCCTTATGAATCTTATGTAGACTTCTGCTAGATCATCCTCCCATGTGTTAAACTTGGATTAAATGAGCAGCTCTGATTGTTTCCTGTCCTCAGGGGCTATGCCATTGCCAGCAGCAGTGACGATCGGATGAATGAGCCTCCGACCTCTCTTGGGCTTGTGCCTCACCAGGTTAGTGATTTGGAAGTGAAATCACAATTCTTTTGGTGCAGGGGGAAAGCATGTGGGGTCTCTTTGCCATTCCATCTGCCCAGCCCACTTCATATCCACCCCACTTACCCTGCAGCTGGGATTTCAATGGGAGAGCTTTCTGACCACCTGGAAGGTATTCCATTCTGCGGGATAGTGATGGGAGGAAATCACGAACGAGAAGCATTGCCCAGAGTCTTTGATGCGTTTTGTAAACTGACTAGAGGCCTCATAATGCAATAGGAACAGAAAAAACAGGCTTTGGAATCAGCCATACAATGGTTTAAATCCCAGCCCTGCCGTTATAAAGATGGCCTTCTTTGGCCAAGTCACTAAACTTCTCTGAGGCTTAGTTTTCTTATCTGTAACATAGAGAAGGTAATACTGACATCACCTGGTAGTTGTATGGATTATGGATGGTTGCTAGAAAGGGCTCAGCAACAGTGTATATCATAGGCCCTCAACAAACAATGCCTGCTGTTTCTTTACTGTTGTTTGTTATTATTATTGACTCTGAACCCAAACAGAAAACCTTTATAGGCAGGCATGGGAAAAACATTAGAAGCATGCAGGGTCACCAAAAAGTGGGGTGTCTTTTCAGAAAAAGAATCCAAAGCATCATGAGGAAGTTCCATCCCTTAGGGAGTAAAAAGAAAACGGCAGTGGGATGAACATTTAGAATTCATGTTGCCTCTTCAGTCATTTTCATTACTATATTTTTGGGAGATTGAAGAGGTTTTCCAGTCTTATTTGGAAATCACTTTTTTTAGATTCCATGTATGTATCCTCTCCTGCAATGTGACTGCTGTTCCCACCAGTGAAATCGTGATGGTGCCCACCAGTCCTATCTGGAGATTTGCAAGGACAGACTCAGACGAGTGCAGAGAGCAGAGTGACTCAGCTCATGCTTGTCTCTCTCTTCCTCCTCGCCACCCACCTTCTGCCGGCTAGGGCGGCACTGTCATATTCAGTTTAGGATGAGAATCAGAAGAGGGGAAACAACTTCTTCATGGTCACAGAGACTTAGTGGATGAGCCACAATCCATACCTAAACTTGGCAGTCTGACAAATGTTCTTTCAAGGTCTTGTGAGTTGAAAGATCCGTGGCCTGCATGTTGGGAGATTTTGCTTCCTGTTGGTACCCCAGCCCCCTTGCACAAAACCACCCATAATAGAACTTGTGGGCCGGGCGCGGTGACTCATGCCTGTAATTCCAGCACTTTGGGAGGCCGAGGCGGGTGGATCACGAGGAGAGGAGTTTGAGACCAGCCTGACCAACATGGTGAAACCCTGTCTCTACTAAAAATACAAAAATTAGCTGAGCGTGATAGTGTGCGCCTGTAATCCCAGCTACTCAGGAGACTGAGGCAGGAGAATCGCTTGAACCCGGGAGGTGGAGGGTTGCAGTGAGCTAAGATCGCGCCATTGCACTGTGGCCTGGGCGACAGAGTGAGACTCCATCTCAAAAAAAAAAAAAATAGAACTTGTAGAGTTCACTTAGCCTCCCAGAGCCTCAGTTTCCAAATCAAGAAAAGCAGGTGCTTTACTTTGTGTCCAGGATTACATCTGACACGGCCTTGAAAACCACAAAACACTATGAAAATGTGCCCCCCTCTGTCCCCCACACACAAGGTGGCATTTTTTTTTGACATGCATGTGTTAATCTCGTCTACAGAGACATTTCACGTAGGACCCAAAAGATGCGGTAATAACCATCTATCATAAGGAAGCTGACCTCCAGAGCCGACCTCTGCTATTTATGCTGTCGTATCTCATTTGAATCTTTCCCAAGTCTACCCCCTTCTTCTGACCTTGAGATGTGCCCTCATCTCCTTTACAGACTTTATACTGAGAAGGGCCTTAATTAAATTTTCAGTCATGCCCCTGCACTGGTTTCCTTCTTTAAGTCCTTTATGTTAAATTACTGCAGTTGTAGTTTTCTCAGTGCTGAGGCCAGAGGGCAAAACAGTCTCTTTATAGAAGGGGCCCAGTGTCAAAATGCATGTGCCCATGTTTTTAAAGTACTATGGCAACTAATCCCTCTCGGTGTTATTTATCCCCATTGAGCCTCACAATTGTTTGTCATTCACCAACTCTTCTAGTTCTTTCTCCTCGTTTTCAAATGTCTGAAGGATTATTTTGGTTGTTGGCCATCTCTTCATTTGCCCTTTTCAAAGACTGAAGAATAACGCAGCCATATATGGGAAAAGCCGTGTGTGTGTGTGTGTGTGTGTGTGTGTGTGGGTGGGTGTGTGTGTGTGTTTACTTGCTTACATTGTTTCAAGTTTCAAGCCTTTATTTTTAGCTACTTTCTAAAAAAGAAAGTGGAGAAAGAACTTTAAAAATTAATCAGGGTTGTGTGGTCCCCATTTATAGGCTTTAAACAACTTTTTTTTCCCCGCTAAGTGGAGTGAGTCCATTTATGCAACCATGTTTTGATTAGGGGAACATCGTTTCCACGTTTCCACAAAAACACTGGGCTGTGTTGCAATGACCTGTTGCAAACTCAGCACTTCCCTCCTCCTCTTCCTGGCTCCTAGAGACAAATGATTTCCTGTTGGAGAGGAACTTGGTAAACTCCTTTGTGTACTTTGTATGCAAAGAAGACCAGTGAAGTTTACTGGGCTCATTTTTCTCAGTTCCCCAGAGGAGAAGTTTTATTAATTGGCCCCTGTGGAAGAGATGTAGTAGAAAAGTGATAGTCCTTGGACTGAGAATCACAAGGCCCCCCACCAGCAACTCATTGTGTAATTTGGAGAAAGTTCCTTAACTTTTCCTCTGCTCTCTGGGTCTCTGCTCTCCTCTGTGTCAGACCTAGGAGGCCTGAGGATTACTTAGTTGTTCTGTCTCTGGGTCCACAGGCAGAATTTGGCCCATCCAAAGACTGGCCAAGTGCCAAAAAAAGGCCTGATTAGGCCCTGAAATTCAGTGAAATTCTGCCTGAAGAAACCTCTTACTGAATTTGAAAACCATAAACCATTTCAGGTGAGCTTATGGGTTTGTTTTGGGGTTGTTTTTTTTTTTTTAAGTCTCTGGCCCAATGCGTGGATTAGATTCTGCAAGCAGGCAGCAGTAAGTATAAGCTAATTTCTGTCTATAAAAAGAATGATTTAAAAAAAAATCATTTTGTTGATGTGTGGAATAGAGATTATCACACACATCATTAAGTGGTAATGTGATGAATGATCACAAAACGAACAGTCTTATACCCAGCACACAGATCAGAACAAAGTAACTATCAAGCACCTTCAATGCCCCCCTCATGCCTCTTCGGATTATTATTGCATCCTTCCTATAGAGAGATAAGCACCTCTTGATTATCAGCACCATGGGAGATATTTGTCTGATTTTGAACTTCTGTAAATGAAATCATATAGTATATACTCTTTGGAATCTGTTGTCCTTTGTAGAGGGAACTTTTTCATTATAAATTTTATAGTAGTGTTGTTCCTTCTTCCCATCAACAGTGTTCTTTTACTTAAAAAAAAAAAAAAAAAAAGAAGAAGAAAGAAAGAAACACTGATTTTTCCTGGCTGGTGGCTGAGCTCTGCAAGGCCAGATCCTTTTTCTGGTTCTTTGGTAGGAGGCACAGTTCAGGATTTATAAAATGTACCGGCCACTCTTGATATCTCCAGGAAGTTGGTTTGCCGGCTGGTGAGAGATCCTGGATGTGACAGAAATTAACAGCCTGTTGGCCTGCTAATTCTTGGGCTGTACCTCCTCAAAGGATGATAATGAGGTGACAAGGCTAGGCACAGTGGCTCACCCCTGTAATCCCAGCACTTTGGGAGGCTGAGGTGGGAGAATTGCTTGAGCCCAGGGGTTCAAGACCAGCCTGAGTAACATAGGGAGACCCCATCTCCACAAAAAATTAGCCAGGTGTGGTGGCACGCACCTGTGGGAGTTTGAGGCTGCAGTGAGCCAGGATCACACTACTGCATTCCAGCCTGGGTAAGAGAGGGAGTCCCTGTCTCAAAAAAAAAAGGAATCAAGGTGACGCTACAACAGTTGTCCAAACACCAAGGTAATTGATGGGGCATTCCTGCTTTATCCCACTTGTGGACCAAGCAGTTCACATCTTTTATCTTTAGGTGAATGAACTCTTGGTTCTAAAGTACTGATAAAAAAAGACCCTGAATGTGTATATGCCATTCTTCTGAGCTTGGAATTGCCAACCCCAGGGTTTTCTCAGCTTCATGAATTCTTTTAGCTTCAGAAAAGTAATACAAAGCCAAAACTAGGGCAGGACCCTGGGAGGGACCTGGCCTGGGAAAACTCTAATTGAGTCACATGCTGAGGTGGAGCTGGGATCTCTAGCCATATCTTGGGATATTTGGCCTTTCTGCACAGGCTGTGTCCCCCAAATCCTCAAGCCTTTAGATTTTGAAAAAATCTCTTCACTGTGTTCAGAAATACTTATCTCAGTGTGCTCCCAGGGACATGGACAGATGGACTGCTGAGGAGGGAAATCTTAGCAGATAAGCAATAAGAGCATATTTCCTGAGATGCAGCCCAGGAAAGGAGCCTCCTTTACCCCTCTGGTTCTAAACCTCTCTGGTTGATGATGATGGATATAGCAGAAAAAATGGGCAGGCCTCATGTTTCACTATATCGAGTGCTATCGTTTGTGACCTGTTCATCTTATTTCCCTCCCTCCAGCCATCCCCTCAACAGGTAATCTGACTCTGCCAAGTGCCAAGCACTATGAAGTTCAGGGAAGTTAAGTAACTGGCACAAGATCACCCAGTGTTGAGTTCCATTTGCGTTTGGGGTAATCTAAGGTGATGGATGTATCCCAAGCCATTTGGATGTAGTAGAGTCTGGTTCCAGTGGGGAGGCCTCTGAATACAAGGAAGGATCCGGGTATAGGTCTAACAATGTCTGGGCTTCCTCTGTGAGGTCCCAGAAGAAGAGTCAAGATTGCTGTTTCCCTGGAGGATAAATTATAATGTCAGCGTTCAGAAGCATCTCAGATTGCATCTCTTGTCCCAGGAGGAGTTGGGCCTAACTTTATAGGTTGAAGGATGTCACTTTGCCCCATGAGTTTTACCCGCTGGATGAGGCTGTCCTGTTTAGGAGGTACATGTTTAGGAAGGCAGCTTGAAGGTTTTGTGATCATACAGATCTGATTAGAACCCCAGCTTTGTCTGTTAATTTTACATTCACTATCTCGTTTTACAAAACCAGTTGGGGCAGCTCTTAGCACTTGTCCCTGTTTGACCTTGGGCACGTTACGTATCTTCTCTGAACGTCATGTTTTATATCTGTAAAATGGGGATAATATAATAAGCTCCTGGAATTCATGGATGGATTAAGTCACACGTACTAAGCATTAGCACAGTTCTGGGCACATAAGAGACACTTGTAAATATCGGTTTCATCTTTCACTTTTAATTAAAATGGAAACTTATCCACTCTTCTAAAAAGGAATTTATAAAGACTCTCATAAAGCTCTGAAAGCAATGAGTAGAGAGGGAGTGGTTGGGAAGATTTGCTCCATTCTGCAGTGTTTTTCTAAGGATAACACTGGCTCATGTCCAGCTTAGTTTTTCTGCCCCCTTGGTGACTCTAGCTTAATAGCGAGAGTTGGGTCAGTGGTGGGAGCTGAAGCTCTTAGCTGAAACAAAGACCATTCTGGTGTGCTTAGGGTTTTGCAATTGCTACACTCTCCATTTTGGCATTGAACTTGATTAAGACTCTTTTCAGCATCCAAGATCGATCTGGAGTTTGGAGTTAGTTTTTATTTATGCGAACTCCAAGCTTTAGAAATATTGCCAGGCCTGCTGGAAGCTAGTGTGAAGTTAAAGCAGCAAGTTCCAGTTGTGGCTGCAACTGTGCTTTCTCAGAATGGCTGTTTGTTGCTGGGCATTGGATCTTAGCCTCCCATCGAGGCCTGGGTCTGAAGCTAATTTTACTCAGCTTAGGTGAAAACACCACCAGGGGTGGGTGGCCCAGAAAGAAAGAGGAACCTTTCTATTCTTGATCTATTTATTTTGTGGCCAACTGGGCATAATTGACTAAAGATAATTGAATCCACCGATAGGTATTAAGCCATCTAGGTGTTGAGTTTTTGTTTGGGAGTTTTTTTTTTGAATTCCTCTAGCCTCTTTCTTCCTTTCTACCTCTTTGCTTTTCAGCTTTATTCCTCAGGCTTTAGAGCCAGAAATAACAAAATTCAGATTCCTGGCTTTGCCACTTGGTAGCTGTGGACCCTTGGGCAAGCCATGTCACTTTCCTGAGCCTCCTATGTTCCTATTTGGAGATCTGTGCCACAAGATGGTAGTGAGGCCAAAATGAGATGCAATGTATGAAAACACCCAGGAGCCCTGAACACAGGCATGGAATTCAGTAAATTTTAGTGCTCTCCTCCCTCCATTCTCTGGGGTATCATTTTCCACATTATTTGAGGACATGCCTTCCTGTCTGGCTTCTAGGATTAGGAGGGAACATTTGTTTATTTGAAAGGGAAAAGGAAGAGAAGTAAGTGCTTTAGCAGGGGGATGTAGAACAGGCAGAAACAATGGCTGGGAAAGGTGCTCAGCGAGTTTGAGGAAGGGAAAGGCCGGTTTACCTGCGAGACAGCGAGTAAAAGGGGCACAGCGGAGAAGGCAGGAATGCAGAGGCCATTGGAAATGCTTGGACCTTCAACCCAGGGGCACTGGGAGGCCATTGAACGCTGAGGTGTGATATGATTAGATTTGGTTGCTGCATGGAGAATAGACTGGGGGTGATACGAGTGGCTCTGGGAATAGGATTTGAGTCGTTTGGTCTTAAATCAGAAGACAGCCTAATCCAGGGATTCCCATACCTGGCCTTCCATCAGAATCACCTAAGGAGCCATTTCAAAATACCCATATCCCAGCCCATCCCAGAGCCACTGAGTGAAAACCTCCAGGGACATTAGGTATTTGAGAACCACTGCTTCTGTCCATGAAAAAATGGCTTCTTGATAGCATCACCTGGGACAAAGTACTTAACTCCTTAAGGTAGCAGACCAAATCCTGCTTTTTGAATTTTGTGCTTCCACCGACACTAGTTGTGTTTCTAAAAGGACCGTTGACACCTTGTCCCCAGTGCACATCTCCAGCCCCAACAGGTGTTCCTGCCTGAGAGCCTTTGGAAGCTAATTAGACACGCACAGGTGTGCCTAATGAATTCCTGCCGGACCACACGCTGTCCAGCTGGGAACAGCCCGGGAGCGAGGCCAAACAACCATATAAAGCGAGGCCAAACGACCTATTCTGATGCTTTTTGCATCCTGTCTGCCGTGTTTTCATTCTCTACGGTGAGGACGGTGTGTCCTGTCTCCTAAGGCCCTGTGAGCCAAGCTCAGCTACAACCTGGTGCCCCACATCTGACAACAGGGATTTCCACTCAAAGCGCTTGGCCCTTTTGGGCCTGGGGGTGATGAGTGGGACTGGAGCCAAGAAACCACAGGTAATTGGGATTCTTCTAGGCTCTGTGATTCCCAGGTGGGTTTTTTAATATTCAGGAAGTAGCAAAGATACAAATATTGTAGAGCTAGTTTAGGCGTACAATTTTTTTTTTTCTAGACGTTTCTACGGAACACTAATGTTGGTGATTATTTTGCAGGGAGAGGGAATGGAGGTAACAGGGACGTAGGGTTTTCATTTCGTACTTTTCTGCACTGTTTTGAAAAATTAAGATTATAAGCCATTTTTTAAAGTCACCTTTTTCAAGACATAACTGATATATAGTAAAATGAACCCATTTTAATATGATTTGACAAGTGTATACACTCACATAACTATCACTTCCACAAATGAGATACAGAATTTTTCTGTCACCCCAAAAAGTTCCTTTGTGCCTTCTCCCAGTTCATCTCCCCACCCTCAGCCCCAGGCAACCACCAACCCAATTTCTATATGGACCATTTTTATTTTTTCTGTATATTTTTCTGTACTAAGGGAAAAAAAATGTAATGGAAATCTTAAAATGTGCAGAGGGAGGCAAGGTTTGGCCACTCTGAGGAATCCCTCTTACTAGCTACGAAGTTGGTAGGTAAGGGGCGGGTGTGTGCGTGCGCGTGCATGTGTGTGTGTGTGAAATTGGCCGTGTTTTCCCCTTGTGGGGAGAGGGGAGAATGAGAAAACAATATTCAGGTGAGGCTGTTTAAAAGAAAAATGTTTAGATAATTTTTAAAAAAAATAGGAAAATGGAAGTAAATATGTCATGGGAGTATGGATTATTGTTTTGTTTGCTTGTTTTGTCATGTGTTTATCGTTTTTATTACAGAAAGAGTTAACTTTTTTTTTGAAAAGCTGTTTAATGCTTACCCTACTATAAGGAGAAACTGACAACAAATAGGAGTAGAACAAGAGTTGAGAGTAAGCTGTGTGAGACTTACGTTATGACTAACTCCAAAAGGTAGAAAATTTACTTTCAGCAAGAGGCTTTAGTTTCCTGTGTGGATGGAAAAACACCTTTGATATCACTTTATAAAGCCTTTTAATTTAAATGTTAATTTAACATGAACTAAATTAGGTGGTGTGGTGGTACTATTTTTAGAAAATGCGCAAAGAATTAGAGGCTTGCTAAGTGCTTCCATCCGTTTTCTGACAGCTAACAGGTGATGCTGAGTGGTACAGAGCAAACCACAGGAGGGTGTAACTAAGGTTAGTAACAAAGCATCCTGTTTCCCTTGCTTGCCTGATGGGAACCACCTGGAGCTCTTGTTAAACCTGCAGATTCTCAGGCCTTTCCCCAGACCTTTTGAATCAAGTTCCAGGGGCTTCTTCTGATGAGGCAAGTTTAGAAAAACACTGAGCAACACTTTGCTTTATAGACTTTGCACACTTCTAAGTAGGAAGGTCACGGTGAATTTTTCTCCACCCAAGCAAAGGACGAATCTTTTTAACTTCTTTGGGAGTTGCGGCCTGGCCTCTCTCAATAGGTATGTGTATATTTATTAGGACCTTTGCATAAGGTGCTTGGATTTTAGATTGCTCTGGGATTTCTATGCATATGTAAGTAAGGTGCAACTTCTGCTCTTTAAATTTTATGCAGTTGTTATAAGATTGAGGAAATGCAATGCAGAGCATATGAATGGTGGCAAGTTAGAGTTTTTCTTGTGGTTTGTGTGGGACCTGTTTTCTCTGTATAGTCCAGATTTGAATAATTTTGTAAGCTTTGGGTTGTTTTTGTTTACTTGTTTATTCATTTCATAATTTATTGTCTTACGAGCAAATCACTGTGCTATGAGTAAATACAAGTAAATACAAGTAGCTCAGCCTGCATCTTGTCCTCTAAAAGCAAGAAAGATAAAAACATTTCTTAATTATAGTATTCAGACTGATCCTCAAATTCGTATGGAAATGCAAGGGACCCAGAATACCCATAACGATCCTGGATGTGAAGAACAAAGTTGGAGGACTCATACTTTCCAGTTTCAAACTTAGTACAAATCTACTGTAATCAAGAGCGTTAAGTACTCGCATAGAGATAGAAATATAGATCAATGGAAAGAATTGAGAATCCAAAAATAAACCCTTAATGGACAACCAATACAGTTCAATTGGGAAAGAATACTGTTTTCAACAAATAGTATGGAGACAGCAGGATTCCACATGCAAAAGAATGAATTTAGATCTTTATTTCATACCATGTTAAAAAATTAACTCAAAATAGATCATAGTCCTAAATGTGAGAGCTAAAACTGTAAAATTCCTAGAAGAAAATATCATAAATCTTTATGAACTTGGATTAGACAATGGTTTCTTATGTAAGATACCAAAAGACCAAGCAATGTAAGAAAAAATGGTAAGTAGGACTGCACTAAAATAAACTGTTGTGCTTCAAGAAAGCGCAAAAAGGCCATGTGTGGTGGCTCACGCCTGTAATCCCAGCACTTTGGGAGCCCAGGGCGGGCAGATCGTGAGGTCAGGAGGTCGAGACCATCCTGGTTAACATGGTGAAACCCTGTCTCGACTAAAATTCAAAAAATTAGCCAGGCGTGGTGGCGGGTGCCTGTAGTCCCAGCTACTCGGGAGGCTGAGGCAGGAGAAGGGTGTGAACCCAGGAGGCAGAGCTTGCAGTGAGCTGAAATCGCTCCACTACACTCCAGCTTGGGCAACAGAGCTCAAAAAACAAAAACAAAAAAAAAAAAAACGCTGGGATGGTGGCTCATGCCTGAAATCCTAATGCTTGGGAGGCCAAGGTGGGAGGATCGCTTGAGCCCTGAGTCCAAGACCAGCATGGGCAACACAGCGAGACCTCATCTCTCTAAAAAAAAAAAAAATAAATCAAAAGAATTAGCTGAGTGTGGTGGTGTGTTCCTGTAGTCCCAGCTACTGGAGAGGCTGAGGATCGCTTGAGCCCGGGAGTTCAAGGTTAGAGTGAGCCGAGATCACACTGCTGCACTCCAGCTTGGAGAACAGAGCAAGACACTCTATCAAAACGAACAAATGAACAACAAAACCAGAATGGGAGAATATATTTGCAGATGATATATTTGATAAGAAACCTTTATCCAGAATATGTAACAAACTTACAATTCAGCAATTTAAAAAATGTTTAAAACTTGGCAAATGATTTGAATAGACATTTCTCCAAAAAAGATAGACAACTGGTCAAGAAGCACATGGAAAGATGCTTGACATTACCAGTCATTAGAGAAATGCAAGTCAAAACCATAGTTAGATACCATTTCATACTCACTAGGATGGCTATAATCTACAAGAGACAATAACAGGTGTTGACAAGGACGTGAAGAAATTGGAGCCCTCACACTTTGCTAGTGAGATTTTTTTTCCCCCTGCCCCCAAGATGGAGCCTTGCTCTGTCATCCAGGCTGGAGTGCAGTGGCACGATCTCAGCTCACTGCAACATCTGCCTTCCGGTTTCAAGCAATTCTCCTGCCTCAGCCTCCCGAGTAGCTGGGATTACAGGCATGTACCACAACACCTGGCTAATTTTTATATTTTTACTAGAGATGGGGTTTCACCATGTTTGCCAGGCTGGTCTTGAATTCCCGACCTTGTGATCCGGCCGCCTCAGCTTGCCAAAGTGCTGGGATTCAGGCGTGAGCCACTGCGCCCGGCCAAGATTTTAATATGATGTGGTCACTTTGGAAAACAAGTTGGCAGTTCCTCAAAATGTTAAACAGTCATCATATGACCCAGTAATTCTACTCCTAGGTATATTTCCAAGAGAAATGCTCATCTACTGATGAATTGCTAAATAAATGTGTTATAGCGACACAATTGAATATTATTTGGCAGTAAAGAGGAATGAAATGCTGACATGTGATACAATGTGGATGAAAATATGCTAAGCGAAGCCAGTCATGTGTGATTTCATTTATAGTAAATAAGCAGAATAGGTAAAACAATAGAAACAGAAAGTAGATTAGTGGTTGCCAGTGTCTGAGAGAGGGGAGAATGAGGACTAATTGCTGGGTTTCTTTTGGGGGTGATGAAAATGTTCTGAAATTAGATAGTGATGATGGTTGTAAAACTGTTCATATACTAAAAACCACTGAGCTGTACAGTTTAAAAGATGAATTTTATGGTATGTGAATTATATCTCAAACCCGTTATGAATGTTAAACTCCAAAACTATTCCTCAAGGTATTTTGGGCATAAAGATCAAAAGGATTTCAGAGGGTAGAGATACTATTTCTAGATTGGGTAGTAGACTGAGAATTCGTGAATGAGGTGTGTTTGAGCTGAGTGGTTTTTAAGGAAGGTGAACACTTAGATATGTAGCTGTCACCAAAAGGAAGAGTTTTGAGTCACAGAATTCAGCATGAAGCAAGCTCAGGAAATCAAGAATATCTTTGGGAGGGAAGTTGTAGTTCAGCTTAGCAGTTGTACAGAGTCTGTAAAAAAAAATTGAATCCAAAATTTAATTGGAAAGGTGGGTTGGGCCCAGAGCAGAGGGACCTTGGAGTGCAAGGAATTCTCTGCCTTATTTATTATTTATTTTTTATTTTTATTTTTTGAGACGGAGTCTTGCTCTGTCACCCAGGCTGGAGTGCAGTGGCACCATCTCGGCTCACTGCAAGCTCCGCCTCCTGGGTTCACACCATTCTCCTGCCTCAGCCTCCCGAGTAGCTGGGACTACAGGTGCCCACTACAACGCCCGGCTAATTTTTTTGTATTTTTAGTAGAGATGGGGTTTCACCGTGTTAGCCAGGATAGTCTCAATCTCCTGACCTCATGATCCGCCCTCCTCGGCCTCCCAAAGTGCTGGGATTACAGGCGTGAGCCACCGCACCCGGCCTTGTCTGCCTTCTTTTGTCAGTTATAGGGAGTGGGTAAAAAATGATAGGCCTCAGAGTTGTGTATTAGGAAAATTGACAGCTGAGCCTTTGCATTAGCTAGAAGGGAGGGAGCCCACCTGTGGAAGTACCCCCTTAGGAGTCTCTTGCAGTCGGTTGAGAAGAAGGGTTTCCTGTCTTAAATTATCTAAAACTGGAATTACTTTGGTTAAATTGTGGGCCTTCTGATACAAACTTGGTGAATTTGAAAGTCCTCACACACATATTATTCTAGTTCATTTTCTGGGAAAATAAATCTGTTTCCTAGTAAAGAACTGTCTGGGCCTGCTGAACAGTGGTGTGTGGACCCTCACTCAACCAATCCCTTGCACGGCATCTCCTTTTTCTTCTATTCCTCGCCACCTGTGTTGTTGTTGTTGTTTTTCTTCTCTATTTCCTCTCTCCCTTTCTACCCCAACTGGATCTACTTTCTCCCTGTCCCTCAGCTTTACCTGCTCACCTCCAATGATAAGACAGTATCAGAGAAAATTACCAGTATTTGTGCAACATAAAGTAAGTTTGATGAAAACCATATTAGAGAAAACAGCATGCAGAAACCTTTCCATGAAACATAGATGGACACATGACTTGTAGGCTGTGTTAAAAAAACTTTAATGGAAAAATATGCTAAATGTGATAAAGTTCTTTTCTAAGTAAACTTAATATAAAAGTAATTGGGGTATAGAGGAGACTTACTGTGAGTATTCTCAAGCCTGTAACTTCCAGAGCTCATGAAGATTTCAGCATTACCATTTGTGACTTGCTATTAAACTCTTTTCTGCTATTTTGATGTCTCCTATTTTGACGTCCTGAATGGCAAACTTATGACCCTGATTATGCCTCAGGTCATGGATTATGAAATGGTTACCACATTCCTGAGATGTTAGGAACTAAAAGGTTGTCATATTTTCATATGTTTATAATGAGGCTATCTAACTTATACCAGTTACCAAATTTTTTTTTTTTTTTTTTTTTTTGAGATGGAGTCTTACTCTGTCACTCAGGCTGGAGTGCGATGGCATGATCTCAGCTCACTGCAACCTCTGCCTCCTGGGTTCAAGTGATTCTCCTGCCTCAGCCTCCCAAATAGCTGGAATTACAGGCGCCCACCACCACACCCAGCTAAGTTTTTTCTATTTTTAGTAGAGATGGGGTTTTGCCATGTTGTCCAGGCTGGTCTTGAACTCCTGGCTTCAGGTGACCTGCCTGCCTCAGCCTCCCAAAGTGCTGGGGTTACGGGCGTGAGCCACCGCGCCCGGCCCGAATTTATCATTTCTATCAAACACTTGATCTCGGATTGCATTAAAAAACATATAGCATATTGATAAAGACATTTTAAAAATTTGGCGGGGCACAGTGGCTCACGTCTGTACTCCCAGCACTTTGGGAGGCTGAGGTGGGCGGATCACCTGAGGTCAGGAGTTTGAGACCAGCCTGGACAACATGGCAAAACCCCCGCCTCTGCTAAAAATACAAAATAATTAGCCAGGTGTGGTGGTGCACCCCTGTAATCCCAGCTCCTCGGGAGGCTGAGGCAGGAGAATCATTTGATCCTCGGAGGCAGAGGTTGCAGTGAGCTGAGATCACACCACTGTACTCCAGCCTGGGGGACAGAGTGAGACTCCATCTCCAAAAAAAAAAAAAAAAAAAAAAAAAATTGCTGTAGGCATGTTTTTCCAGGTTTGATGTTTTTCCAGAGAGAAGTATGCACAAACAGTTAACACTGTTACGGTGTGAGCATCAGGATGGAGTTATCCAAAACTCAGAAGAAGCCTTTTTCTTTAAATAGTTTGTCAAATTGTTTGTTTTTCGGGGGGTGGGGGATTTGAGGGAGAGGGCATGGTGTTAATAGGATGGCTAAACGGTGGTGGATTGGGTCTTTTGTTCTATTCAAGTGAGAGTGTTAAAGTTGTGAGGAGACCTAGTGTTGAAGACAAACGCTGTGATATTCTGAGAGGGAGGGAAGCAGAGAAGCTCAGGCCTGGGGCAGGTTCACATCAGGAGGTCCATTTTTGAGTCTTGGCTCCATTACTTACTGTTTACCTGAGCCAAGTTGCCATTCTTCCTGAGCCTGAGGTTTTTCAACATAAAATGGGGAATTTGAAAGGTCAAATAAATTAATTCATAATATTTGTGTTGTCTGGTTTATTATAAACGTTGAGTCCTATGGAGACTTTAGAGATGTTACCATTCATATTTTTATGATAATAGAACAGCTTAAAGCTCCCCCTTTGGTGTAAGTGTAGTATATAGAGGTATAATGTTCTGAATAAATTACTTCAGTTATAGTTTGTGAAACCTGATTATAGCTGATACTCTGGAAATGTAACTCAGTTGTAGTCCAGATTTTTATGCTCAAGGTGGTGCTGTTTCCCCATAAATCTGATGATGTTTTACATTTTATCTCTATCTGTTCCAAATCAAGCAAATAACTGGATATATGTCTAGGGCCATTTCTGCCTTCCACAGTCCCCCAAGCCATCTTTCCTTGTGAGACCCCACCCAAAATCATGTCGTAGAAATGTGTATTTACCCCATATTCACTAGAACACATGTGGGATCTTAAGAGTTGAGTATACCAGTGGACCTGTTACATTTTGGAAGACATTTGTTAAAAAATACTTTAGATACTACAGCTTGCTTTTTGTATTTTAGAGTCAGTTTGTTTTTAGGTCAGAAATATTTGAAAAGCTTGTAAGCCCTGGCTCCTAATGGAATAAAGGACCTAATATAGTTCTTCTGCAAACTGATTACGTTACAAGGGAAAATACTCATTTTGAACTTATTTTTGCTCATAATCTCTATCCGGGCCGCCATATTAATCATTTCCTACTTGTTGTCAGAAACCAGACGTGCATTTCATAGATGTGGTCATTGTGTGTTTGATGTGAATTGTTTTGTTTTGTTTGTTTTTAGATCCGGGGATTTCTTTCACGGTTTGATAATGTCCTTCCCGTCAGCCTGGCATTTGACAAATGTACAGCTTGTTCTTCCAAAGTAAGTCATTTTGTATTGGAGGGACTTGTTTTTAAAAGTGAGCCGATCAGCATTTGACCGCAGCCTCACCAGCTGGAGCCATTGAAACCAACTAAGGGCTTTTTGTGGGGGAAGGGTGGGGTCTAAACCCTCAGAAAGGACTTTGTTTTCATGGATCTGTATTCATTCTCACAGTGGTTTAAAACCAGCCTGAGAAAATGTGTAGGGAGACTGAGTTAGAATATTTCAACTCTGTATCAATACTTGCATCATGCTAATTTTGTCTTGAATTTGAACTTTACTGCTCTTTGTTCCTCCCCAGAGGGTTCCCTCCTAGCCAGGACCCTCGTAGAGCAATTTTTTAAAGCGTTACTCTGAGGGTGAGGCGGTCCTGGCTATGCATCTTCTGCAGATCCACATAATTACAAAGAAAAAGTAAACAGAGATTAGGGGCCTGGATGGGGAGCCACTAAAAGGGCCCCTTCAGCTTTGATCTTTCCAGAAGCTCTAAAAATAGAGCTGGTATGTTAGCCATCGTAATGTGAAATGGCTGATATATCTCAAAACTACAGTGATGGCATCTCGTGTTTTAATAGGCTTTCAGATACCGTCTGAGTGATTTTTACATGTACACTGTATGTGATAGCTGATTTCCTTTCAAGTGTCCCTTTCAGCCTTCTACTGCCCAGTGACTTGACCTGGGCTTTTAAGGCTCATGATTGCTGATAAGTAAAGATTTTCATGTTGAAGTGCTATACAAAATAATGTTGGTGACCACTAATCCCCAACTGTGGCTTCTCAGTTATAATTTGGGACTATTTTTCGTGTAGCCTTCATCTGTCTGCCACTGTGGAAGAAAGAGAATTCTAGGGATGTTTTTCTCCATTCTGAGTTGACAAGCTTCCTTTGAAAACTGTACTTGGGCTATATTTTATGGGAAGCACAATCCTGACCAGTTTCTCTAAAAATTGAATGTAGAATTGACAAGCAATGTTGATAAATTTGGTTACGTTTAGATGCTCAAAAATTTAGACTAATTATTTTCTTTTTGCTTCCGAAGTAAACTAAGCCTTTTTTATTATGCATCCCAAGTGCCTATGTTGAGATTTCAAGCTCAGACTTTGTCAGTAGTTACCCATGAGCCCATTCTTTCTGTAGTTTCCTTTAAGATATATCTGCTCAAGCCAGAGCCTCAAGGATGTCTGCATGCACCCCCATCTTCAGAAATGCAAGTTTTAGGATTGTATACTACATCTTTAGTGGAGCAGATTTTTTTTTTCTTTGAATGGTTGAGCTAACTGGTCTCAAAATAACTTGGCAGTATTAATTTTCATACTGAAATCATTTGGCACAGGTGCCAGGTTTTCTATGGTTTTATGTTGGTCTGGCTAGTCAATGAAATAAAGATAATTGGGTTCTCTAAGTGAAATGCAAACACTCATTCATTCTTGTTCTATTTCTAATTAAATTAGCCTTTCAGATACTGTTTATAAAAGACTCACAAGCATACCATCTAACTGGGCGTTCCTTATATATTTTAAAAGAGAATAGCTTAGCATTTTTCTTTCACACTTATTGTAAGCTTTAAATTAAATATAGGTATCACTTTTTTGTTAGCAAAATTATTTCTTCTTGGTGATCATTCTGAGAGTCCTGCTTTACATAAACATGTTGGACGATTTAATACAAACTGACTTGGATTTTAACAGCTGTGCTATTCCCATAGAGGTCACTTTTCATGTGGTCTGAGTATTAAATTTCTTTTGTGCTGGAAAGGTTGCTTCATTGGTGCACGTATTTCCTTACAGTAGAAACGCAGCATTTACTTACTTGGCTACCTTCTTTATTCGCTTAGGAGATTGTCATTCTCTATTATCTGCAAACCCAGCATTAATACTTTAAAATGACAAATCCAATTACATTTTCATTTCTGTGTATGTGAATTTTTCTTAATGTATATTTAGTATAATACATGTTATACAGAGTCATGTCATAGTTGTTTTTTCAAAAGATTGGGGCTAAAAATGACTTTTAAAAATTTATCCTTTGACATTCATGAAGTAATTTTTTCCTTTGGTAGTTTTCAGTATGTTTCCTCCTCCCCACCAGGATCAAGGCCATGCTTGTGTCTTGATTTAACCACAAATAGAGACAGATTGGGGAAGTAGAGTTAAGTTTCTGCTGAATAGTAAAGCACTTGTTCATTATCTTATTTATTAAAAACAAACAAAGCAATACATTATATACACATATATATATATAGAGAGAGAGAGAGAGTGCGAGCACGCACGCACGCGAGCGAGAGCTTTTTATGTAGCCTGAGGTGGGGAAGAATACAGTGCTTTGCTTCTAAAGCAGGAAAGTTGGAACATTTACCCACAAATCATTTCTTATCGTATGTGATCTTAGGTTGGCACATAACGAGGTGAATTGTTCCATCTCAGGGGAAAAATATTGAAGAATGGTGGGGAGAGGTGGGTGGTGAGGAGTCACTTTCATTACAGTTTCTACTTATTGTCTTGCAGAACTTTCTAAACAGATGGTATTTGTCAATGAAATTTCAAAAGACCTTATTTGACGTTTATATGAGTTGCTCTTTACTTCTACAAAGAAATTCCAAGCTAACTAGAGTATTGTGGCGTTACTACCAGAGGGAAAAGTATAATTTTTAAAATCAATATTCCTGAAAGAATTTCCCGTAGTGCATTAAATTACTTTGTTATTGTTAGACTTTCACCTAAATATTTTTTGGCAGTAGAGTATTTTTGGGTAACTTTCTATTGATATAATTTTAAGCTTAACAGAAACATTGCAAGAATAGTACAAGGAACTCCGGTATACACTTTACCCACATTCATCCATTGTTAACATTTGGCCCCATGTATATGTGCTGTCGTCCTCCAATCCCTCCTTCTTCCCTTCCCCTACCCCATTTTTTTCTTGAAATTTTGAGAGTAAGTTGGAGACATTCTGATCCTTTACAACTGAATGCTTCAATGTGAATTCCAAAGAACAAAGACATTCTCTTACCTAAACACAATATCCTTATCAAATTCAGGCAGTTTAATGTTTGCACAATACTATTTTCTAATCCACAGTCTGTGTATTCAATGTTGTTGTTTATACCAGTTAAGTTCATTATAGGTTTTTTCCTTCCAGACCAGGATCCAGTTGAGGATCAAACATTGCATTTAGTTGTCGTGTCTCTGGCTCCCTTCAATCTGGAAAAGTTACTTCATCTTTCTTTATCTTTCTTAACTTCAATGTTTTGATATTTTGCCAGTTATTTTTGTAGAATTTCCCTCCATGTGGATTTGTCTGATGTTTCCCTATGATTCGATTCAGGTTATGAATTTTTGGTGGAAATACCAAAGAAGTGATGCTGTCTCCTCATGTCAGGAGTTATATAATATATTATATACCTTTTGGTGATGCTAGTTTTCCCTTTTCCATATTTCTGACTACCTTCTCCAACAGTGAGAAACCTGCGATCTCGGCTCACTGCAACCTCCGCCTGCCTCCCAGGTTCAAGCGATTCTCCTGCCTCAGCCCCCTACATAGCTGGGACTACAGGCACTCGCCACCATGCCTGGCTAATTTTTTGTATTTTTAGTAGAGACAGGGTTTCACTCCACTGGCCAGGCTGGTCTCTAACTGCTGACCTCGTGATCCGCCCATCTCAGCCTCCCAAAGTGCTGGGATTACAGGCGTGAGCCACCGCGTCCAGCCGTATCCTGGATATATTTACTCACTTGCTGAAGTCTAGAATAATACAGGAAGTAGTTTCAAAATTGCTAGCCCATACTACTACAGAAAATAAACCTAGAACCTTCAGTTCCTATTTGTGCATAGTTCTTTTTTTCCTAGGTAAAATTTATATATGGTGAAATGTATGAATCTTAAAACAACTCCGTAAGTTTTAACAAATGTATACACCCATGTAACCCACACTCTTCCTATCAAGATATTAGAGTTTTTCCATCACTCCAGAAAGTTCCCAGGTACCCTTTCCCAGTCAATTCTGGGGGAAGGGGAAGTATGTTGTATATTATGACTAGTCCTTCTCTAAAAGGAGTAAAGCTAGGCAGCTTCAGGTGTTCTTTGCAATAATAACCTTGTTTCTGGGACCCAGAAGTTGACCAAAACCTTTTTTCAGACCTGCAGAGTCAGGAGCAGGACTGTGCAGGAGGAGACTGCGTGCAGAGTATTCTTGCTCTTGTTGCACAATTCTGTTACTCACAACCTTCTTGATAGTGCAGGAACAGCCTGTTGTGAAGAATCAGGCTCCAAACTTGGTTTGCATACCATCTGGGACCTGCGCAGATGCAGCAAGATGTGCCCAGAAACCTGATCTTGAGATTTCAGTGATTAGCAACCCTAATAATACACTCATTCTGGTGTTGACTATGCAATAGGTTCTTCTGTTGATGGGTTATGATTAAACTCCTCAAAGTGACTTGCTATTAGCTTTCTGTGTGTAGCTGGGCATATATCTTGAAGAGTGATAGGGTAAAGGTTGGGTAGGAATAATAAATGTCAGCTGGTAAATCGTACTTTGTTTTGGCCTTGGTTATAGCCAGCCTGTCCATTTATTTTTTTGATATTATATAATCCTACCTACCTTCTATCATGTTTTCTTGTTACTTATGAAGCATGAAAGGCTAGGCATGGTGGCTCACACCTGTAATCCCAGCACTTTGTGGGGGCTGAGGTGGGCAGATCACCTGAGCCTAAGAGTTTGAGACCAGCCTGGGCAACATGGTGAAATCCTGCCTCTACAAAGAATACAAAAATTGGCCAGGCGTGGTGGCCTATGCCTGTAGTCCCAGCTACTTGGGGGGCTGAGGTGGGAAGATCCTTGAGCCCAGAGGTTGAGATCATGCCATGGCACTATAGCCTGGGCGACAGAGCAAGACTCTGTCATGCCCATGCCCCCAAACCCCCGCCAAAAAGAAGCATGAAATACCAAAAAGTCAACTTAGCTACTTAAATAGTGTTTGTTTGTTTGTTTGTTTGTTTGTTTGTTTTGGGATGGAGTCTTGCTCTCTTGCCAGGCTGGAGTGCAGTGGCGTGATCTCAGCTCATTGCAGCCTCTGCCTCCTGGGTTCAAGTGATTCTCCTGCCTCAGCCTCCTGAGGAGCTGGGACTACAGGCGTGCGCCACCACACCTAGCTAATTTTTGTATTTTCAGTAGAGACGGGGTTTCACCATGTTGGCCAGGATGGTCTCAATCTCTTGACCTTGTAATCTGCCCACCTCGACCTCCCAAAGTGCTGGGATTACAGGCGTGAGCCACTGCGCTCAGCCAGCTACTTAAATGTTTAAGAGAAACCTCTGTCCCAGAGCAACTTGTCACCTAAGGGCTTTGCAAATGCACCACTTAGAAAGGCAAATCATAGATTTGAAAGGAAGGGTTAAACTGTTACCTGTTAGCAGACATTCATTTAATTCAACTGACATTTGAGTCCCTGCTGTGTGCCAGAGATACAAAGATGATTAAAATAGCCACTGTCCTCAAGGAACACTGTCTAGAGGGTGAGACAGACTCATAAGCCAATAATGATCTGTTCCGTTGTGAAATCCCCTACGGCAAGGTCTGTCCTCTTGTTACGGCATCCCAATACCAATTAATTTTGTAAATGTGGATGACTAGGGAAGGCCTTGCAGAGGATGACTCCTGAGTTGATGTTAAAGGGTCAAGTAGGAGTTTCTAGAAACACCTAGGGGAGAGAACACAAGGAATTCCAGGCAGTGGAGAATTGCATGTATAATAGCCAGAGACAACAAAACATGGCACAGTTATGAAGTTGTTCAGTAGAGCAGTTGTGGCTGAGCCTGGGACACCCAATTTTCTACAAATCGTCCTCTTGTCTTTGTGAGTGCCGTTTTAATTTTGGCCATCCTTGGAGTTGGAATCAGGTATACGTTGTCTAATGCTTAAAGCTGCTGTTTTGAATTTTACAATAACATGTAAAACTCTTGCTCACCTAGCACCGAGCTTTTTAGGGGGTTTCCTAGCCTAAGGAATCCAGCAGCTGCAGCAGGGTGGTGTGGAGGGCAGGAAGTCAGGGGATTTCCAGGGTCCTGGCTCTGCATCCCTTGCTGGACTGCCAAGTGACCACAAGCAAGGTGCTCCCCCACTCTGCCCGCCTTCATTTATTTTCTTCAATGAGTCAGTTGAATGAGATAAGTTCTGGCTCTCTATTGACACTTTATTAGCTTTTATATTTCATATTTCCTTTATTTCACAAGCATTTTAATTGCAGAAAAATCAGAAAATATATTTAAGAAAGAAAATAACCACGATCCAGCCATTTAGATCACTGTTAATTGGTGATGTCAACACTTCTTGACTTAAAATATATATGTATGTACATAGGTATACATAGACATCATTTTTCCCTGAACATTCCTACTCTAAGGGATTTATGGTACTATATTGAGGATACTCCCTGCTTCTCAGATTTGATAGGGTTTTAAATCTCAATCATTTACAAGGACTGGCCAGAGCCCAGTCGGAAGAGCTCTCTGCAGCCTGTGCCAGGAATCTTTGCATACAGCTTCTCAGTGGCAAATATTACTCAAAACTGGGCTGCAGCCAGATTTTCCTTCTCCTTTCCAAAAGGGATATAAATCTCTGATTTGGAAAATGATGAGTAACCCCCAGGTTCTCTTTTCCTATCTCATTTACCCAGCAAGGCCTCAAATCTTCTATTTAAATGTATGATGGATTCCATATGTATGATTGTGTGGTGTAAAATGTATCTCACATCTTGTCCTTAGCAACTAGTGTTTTCTCCAATCTCCAGAACTGCTTGGTTCCCAAAAGGAGATGGAATATACAGCCAGAGCTGGTGAGGAGTACTTAGCTACAAGCCTTAACCTCAGAACTCTTGGCTCTTCACCGCCTTGAAAAACCTTGGACATTTCTCCCTTTGCTTCTATTTCCTCATCCATACAGTGGGGAAAATATTTTCTGTTTCCCAGGGAAATTGCAATGGCTGACGTGTATCCAGTTCCCTGTGGCCAAGTACCAAGGCCTTTGCCCACTCCTGGGACTGGTGTTAACATCAGAAATAAGAAAACAAAGACCCCTGTGATTGCATTAGGTCTCCTGAGGTACATGCAGCCTTTTCTGGGCTCACTGTCCACACACAGGTATAATGGGAGGGATTGAATCAGGGATTTGAAGGCCAAGGCTGCCCTGGCTTTGAAAGGCTGCAGAAACCTTCCGTTCATGTCTCTTGACAATGACAGCCAAAACCTTTTCCATGATTCCAGAGAACAACGGCCTTGCTCGTTACTTTTGACCTGTGGTTTTTAAGACTACCTAATTAGTAGTTAGAACTTGTGATGATTACTCCTTTCCCTGTCACCTGTGGTCACAAACACATCTAGTTTTCCCAGACAAATTTTTTCTTACAGGATCCCTTTTGCCACTCAGACCAGAAAGTTGAGGGCTGTGTTCTCCTTAGATGGTTCCATTGGCAGCCTGGCCCAAGCATAGTCTTCAGGGTATTGAAAAATTGGGTTCCTTTTAGTTTGGAATTAATCTCATTCACTTCTAGTCTTATCCCCAAGCCTGTTCTTAAATTTTTTTGAGTCATGGATTGTGTTCAGACTGATGAAAGCAGTCACCACTGTTCCCCTTAAAAATGCAAAGCCAGCTGGGCGTGGTGGCGCACACCTGTAATCCCAGCACTTTGGGAGGCTGAGGCAGGCGGATCACGAGGTCAGGAGATTGAGACCATCCTGGCTAACACGGTGAAACCCTGTCTCTACTAAAAAGGCAAAAAATTAGCCAGGCGTGGTGGCAGGTACCTGTAGTCCCAGCTACTCAGGAGGCTGAGGCAGGAGAATGGTGTGAACCTGGGAGGCAGGGTTTGCAGTGAACCAAGATCACGCCACTGCACTCCAGCCTGAGTGACAGAGCAAAAGAAAAAATGCCAAGCCACACAGTTTTACAGACAATTTCAGAGGCTTCATGAAGTCCCTGAAACATCTCTGTGGATACTAGTAAAGCGCCATTGCTCTATGAGTGTTTCTTTGGTACCATTCCCAAGCTCTCCTAGATGAGACACTAGGATATGAGAGTTGCAACCAGTCCCACCATGGCTGCCCCTATGGCTTTGGGAACTCACCATCTACCTCTGGGAACTCCTTTTCCTCAACTGTGGTAAAGGGAGATGCAGGGGCTGATTTACCACTAGTTTTTGTGTCTCTGAGATTGTGTAGTCTCTTGATCAACTATTTCATTTCTTTAGGCCCAGCTGTATCCAACTGGGTGATGGAGGACGGTACTAACTCTGCTCAGAGTTCAGACGGTTAGTTCTCCCTCTGCTAGTAGGGTGCATTGACTTGGCTCCTGATGGGCAAAGGTCCCCAACTAGCCACTGCTCATGTTCCTTCTTTTTTTTTTTTTTTTTTTTTTTTTTTTTAAGAAGGAGTCTTGCTCTGTCGCTCAGGCTGGAGTGCAGTGGCGCTATCTCAACTCACTGCAAGCTCCGCCTCCCAGGTTCATGCCATTCTCCTGCCTCAGCGTCCCAAGTAGCTGGGACTATAGGTGCCTGCCACCATGCCTGGCTAATTCTTTGTACTTTTAGTAGAGACAGGGTTTCACCGTGTTAGCTAGGATGGTCTGGATCTCCTGACCTCATGATCCACCCACCTCGGCCTCCCAAAGTGCTGGGATTACAGGTGTGAGCCACTGCGCCCGGCCCCTTCTTTCTTTTTTTTATTCATATAGTACATTCATCTTCATCCTCTTGCCTATACCCTCAATAACTTTGTAAGATAGGGAGGGAGGAACATGGACTTGTAACTGCTACCCAGCTGCTGAAACAAGGGAGCCATCAGCTGGAACTGGGAAAGCTTTTATGGACATATATGCTCTTACACACACAGGCTTTATACAATGTCTATATCACTACTTAAATAGATTATTTTAAGTACCTAAATATAGGCCGGGCATGGTGGTTCACACCTGTAATATCAGCACTGTGGGAGGCTGAGGGGGGCAGATCACCTGAGGTCAGGAGTTCAAGACCAGCCTGGCCAACATGGCGAAACCCTGTCTCTACTAAAAATACAAAAATTAGCCACACGTGTAATCCCAGCTACTTGGGAGGCTGAGGCAGAAGAATCTTTGAACCCAGGAGGTGGAGGTTGCAGTGAGTCGAGATGGTGCCACTGTGCTCCAGCCTGGGGAACAGAGAGAGACCCTGTCTCAAAAAAAAAAAAAAAAAAAAAAGATGTGAAAGAACTGTTTGAGAATGTCTTATTCCTGAGGTTACCCTTATGACTTGTTCATATAACATCTTATACTGTATTTATGATAGTGATATGGATATGAACTTAATCAAAGTTTTCTAGAGTGTCTGACCTTCTCTAGTTTTATATAATTCTTTCATTATGAAAGTTTTGTTAGTGCTTTTTTTTTTTTTTTTTAACACAGAATAAGCTACATGGTTCTCTTCTCTAGAATATCTAATGACTGGTTAAATCACATACCAAAGTTAGACATCTTGAACTTACAGCCATCAGACTAAAATGGGAAAATACCGCCTGTGTGGGCCTTAAGCTACTGCAAGTGTGCCAAATGTGAACAGTCAGTGGGAGAATACACATGAGCAAGTTTTGCAAATTAGAGGAGTCTTCTTGACAGTACACAAGTGTGTATTCAGCAGAGTCTTGAGTAAAGGCAGCATCATTGGAATATATGCGCAGCCTCCCACGAGGACTACTGTGGAGCATGTGTTGAATCGTAATCTGAACTCACCTGTTGTCATAAGTCTTGGCAGCTAAGGTGTCTTTGTAATTGACTCGGGATTCACTGAAGCATTTGGATATTTTAAAGAACTCTATTGGCCTTCCAACTTGGGATAGAAATCCATGCAAAAGCATATTTTTGTGTTAGGTGCGAAGGCCTGGGAAAAATTCGGATTTCTCTTAGTTCTCAGTTGTGCTTTGCATTTTCCTTTCTTTATATGTCAGCTCTTCCACAAAGGACCTTGAAGGGAGAGGGTAACGAAAGTGGGGATTGAGGCAAGTGGTAATTACTCATTGTTGTGTTGAAACCTCCTACGTATCCCAAATGTGGAATGTGAGCTCAACATCGCTCTTTCTTAAAGAAGACCATTTATTTTGTTGCCTGAGTAAAACCTTCCATAAAATTGCTAATAGGCCTATGTACAATATTTTCGTTATTTCAGTTTGACTTGACTGATAAGGAAGATTGATTTTAATCATAAGGCACACAGATTTTTAAAAAAATGAGTGCAAAATGACTTGCTAATAGACTAATGTCTGAGTAAGAAAACAAAAACGTGTGTCTCCCAGCTCTATTGGAGGAGCAAGAGTTTCATTTAACAATATCTGCTGTCTTTGCCTAATCACTCACTAGTTGCTATTTTTGAGAATATTCCAATAGGCGCTGAAAGTATACCTGGAAAATGAGACCTATGTCATCCTATCCCACTCAGCAGAAGGACTGCAGTCCCAACAAATGGACCCTTTCACAGTGCTCCCTGGAGGAGACTGTATGTTTCTGTTGGGTTGTGCTAGTTTGATCTGTTCTTCTTGGAAAATTGCTTTTACTCTCACAGTATTTTCCTCATAATAGCCTCAGCAGTGGTAACTTTTTGACCTTTGTGGGTGGGTTTGATTTTTTTTTTTTCCAGGAAGTAATTTGAAGCTGTGTGTTGTAAATAAAGAGAATGAGCAATTTGCAGGAAATTTTTAAAAAACTGTTTAAAGTACTGCAAGGCTTAAAATGGCACATGGGTGTGAACAAATGAGAGCGTTAGAAGGGAATTCAAAAGTATCCTATCTTTTGAGCTAAGAGCTGGCAGGACATTTTGATATGGCTAGTGCAGCAGCAGTGAGCACTGGCTTTATCTGCTACCCACTAACCATGTGACCTTGAGCAAGTATCTCAAACTTTGAGCTTCAGTTTCCTCAGGTATAATGTAGTTGCAGTACCATAGCCATGAAGTTGGAATAAGAGCTCGTGTGATGGGTGTCATGTAGTTGGCACTGTCAGTGTTTTCTGTTGGTCTTTTGTCTAAACAGAGATCAGGTGCCGTTCCCATTTCCTTTCCTGAATATACTCATTTTTGTCATTTACAGCCATAAAAAACTTTCCATCTTTAGAAGTTGACAAAAAAGGAGGGGAACAAAAAAGGGCCTGGCCTCAAGACGTGAGCAAATACTAATGTGCAAGTTTTTAGATTCTTTGTCTTTTTCTTTCCTTTTCCCTTTTCTTTTCATGTCAGCTGTAAATCTAGGAGCTTAATTATTAACCTAAATGAAGCTGAGGTTTAATGTTCCCTGGAGCATGCACTGATGGGGAAGGATGAATTCTCATTTCCTGGAGGCTGAAGATCTGTGCAGGTGTCTGTGGCCAATGTTAAGCCTACGACTTTATAGATGAGCTGGCATAAATCTTGGGAGAGGTTTCTTGTCTGTGTTCCCTCTGAATTTCTCTGTGCTGTTAGAGGCAGGGACAGAAGAGAACCAGCATGGCAGTGCTGGGCTCAGGGTGATGCCTGCCTGCCAGCACAGCGGTTCTTGTCCCTGTTCCACATTGCTTCTTGGAAGCCTTTTTACAGCCTCAATCATCTTGCTTTTTCTACCGCAGCTATAAATGGGTTGGAAGCCAGTGCAACACGGGCAGGGAGGACTTGGTTTAATCTTTTCAAGTGCGACAGCATTTCTCTGTTCCTTTGGCATCGTTTTATGGATGTTTTCCCAGTATCCCTTTCCAGTGTCTTATGAATTGGCTAGCAAGAGCGCTTCCCAGTCTATCAGATGGAGAGAGCATTAGGCTCAGAGAAATTACGTGAAAGTCCAGGATTTCCAACTTCTTGTTCACTTTTCTACCATATTAATCATCTCTCAGACAGTGATGTGGTAGGATTCATATGCATAGAATTCCATTGCACTTATTGGAGGGGGGGATAATTTCACTTTAAATTTTTAGCAGCTTCGAGGACTTAATTGGTTAGGCTCCTTCAGGCTGTCTTTGGAAATCTTGTCCTTTGAAAAGGGAATGCTGATACCGAGAGGATTGTATTTCTTATGGTCATGTTTCAGACTGTAGCATCTTGAAAGTCATGTGGGCTAGAGCAACTTCTAGGTGTCCTTTAGCACAGATGCAGGCTGGGGGTTGAGAGTTTAAAAGCTTTTTCTCAAACTGTTTATGACAAACATAGTTCATCTCCCATTTTGGTTAATTTTCAGCTTAAGTATTTTAAGAAACATTTGGAGGGCAGGGACATGCAGCTGCTAAGAATCCAAGACAGTGCTGTTTTGAAAATGCAAATATTTCTGGTTTGCATTTACTTGAAGTAGGGTAGCTTTCTCCCATATTTTCCCTTGAATACAGATATTCTTTAAATGACATCATTTTGAGTAGAATACAGAGTCCAGGTGGTTTTGGGGAAATCATTAAAAAAACAAAAAACAAAAAACAAAAAAACAAAAGCTTAGGTATCATTGCATTCTAGGGGCCAAGAAACAGAACGATGGTATTTTTGGCAGGCGCCCAGGCCCAGCAAAACCCACACCCCAAGGCTGTCTCTGTAGCTTCCTGTGGTTTTCCCACTGAAGAGAAACAGCCTTTCTCTTGGAGGGCCTGGGATGGCAAATATGTATATCAGCTTGATCAGAATCATAATATTCCTGCTTTGAGGTTATGTCCCAACAGGCTTCATTTAGGAAATTTGATGCATCACAATTGTTGCAAACTGAGCTGAACTGATTTTGTGGCTCCTAATGGTGCAAGTTTTTTGTTTGTTTGGTAGAAACTGGTAATGTTCTATATTAGAAGTTATGCTACCAGGTGATCTGTAACAGTAAAGTGAAGTCTCAGACTAAATTTTGCCACAGATAAGAACATTAGCAAGCAGGCACAAAAGTTAGTCATTCAGCATGTTCCTGTGGACTGGGAAAAGCCCCAACCTGTCCTTTGGATATGTATCTCACATCAAAGTTTAGGTAGAAACAGATGCAGAAAAATTCTCAATACAGGCGCAGGTGATGGAATCCTGTTAAGTGTCCAGACCCAGGACCAGAGTGCCACTGCAGAGAGTGTTAGGCTGCCTGGTTTGCCAGATTCTTATAACCCACATATATATGCAAGGTTAGAGATCCCTGTACAGTATTTCCAGCCAACACATACATATATTGAATTCTACTGTTTTCATCTGAAAAATTATTTCTACCATCCTTTATACTTGTGAGGAAATCCTCTAGTATAGATTTCAAAGCTGTAGCTGATGCTTTTGTAATAGCCACACCTGGGGTATGCACTCCTGATTAGGGTACCTCAGATACTAACTAGCTACCCATAAGAGGAAGGGAGGGAGGGAGGGAGAAAGGGTTTGTGTGTCTTCCCACATACTTGCATGCATTCACACTGTGTATTCAGAAATATTTAAAAATAAATTACAGATAATAGGTATCTCTTTATTTGACCCTGGAAATATTGTGTCTTGTATAATGTTGCCAGCCATTTATGAGTGACTTGAAATGTCAACTGCGCTTTGGCCTGCCATGGTGTTTTAGTCAGAGCCATTGATGAATGGCTCACCATGGGGCAGAGAAGAGAGAAGAGAATGATAATTTTTGATAGTTTTGTAGGTTTTTTTTTTCTTTTATCTGTTTTTTGAGACAGTCTCATTTGGTTGCCCAGGCTGGAGTGCAGAGGTGCGATCTTGGCTCACTGCAACTTCCACCTCCCAGGTTCAAGGGATTCTCGTGCCTCACCCTCGCAAGTAGCTGGGAATACTGGCGCATGCCACCACACCAGGCTAATTGTTGTATATTATGTAGAGATAGGGATTCGCCATGTTGCCCAGGCTGGTCTCAGACTCCTGAGCTCAAGCAGTCCTCCTCCCTTGGCCTCCCAAAGTGCTGGGATTACAGGCATAAGCCACCATGCCCAGCCAGCTTTGTAGGCTTTTTCAAGCTTTTTTGCATTCTTTCATTTGATATTCTGGTATTGTGGAGATGTTGTATCCCCCACTCAATTTTATACACAAATCGTTGTCCAGGGTCATAGAATGAGTAAATTACAGGAACTATAACTTGAACGAACTCTCATCCTTTATAGTTCCTCTGTACTATAAGGGCAAGTTACTACCAAGAAGAGCTATTACTATTCTTCAAAGAATACCATAGAACTTTTTCACCTTGGGGCAGTTATTGCCAAGGTAAGACCATGTACTAAGGATATATTATATAACAGAATGCTGGGAGATTTCTGTCTTAACTAGTGATAGGACAGGTGATTTAAACCAGCTCTCTTACTGAAGTCACCTTAAGAAACTGGATCAGTTGCTTCTAAAAATCTTCTTAAACATCAAATCACTATTATAAGGAGATACTGAGTTGAGCTTTGAGAGAGAATGTAAGCACAGAGGAGCAAAGCCGTAGTATTAGGGCAATTTTTTGTTTTATGGCCATTTGCTGATCAGGAAAAGGAAGTTGAGAGCGTGAGCCACACCTTTAGTGTCCTTTCAAGGTGAAGGAGATAAAACTTGTAGTCTGGGTGCTTTCAAGCCTGAGAACCCTTATAAATCATTCTTGACTTTGGGTTGGAACTCTATCAAGAGATACACCTAGGAGTAAGGGTGAAGTGGGTGTAAACCATCCCTCACATTGGCAGTAACAATTTCACATTACTTAAGTGGCCTGGAAACCGTAAGGCTTACTTGCATTAAGATAATTCTATTTAGCTAATGCCCATAGTTGCCAGGTAAAAGCAATGAAATCTTAGAGGGAAATATGATCCTAGTCCTAAAATTATTTATATAGATAATTTTGCTGTTACAATATCCAGCCACAGAGGTAACCAGGCACACAAGAATAGAAGGTACCATAAGTGAGAGTTGGCAGAAGCAAAGACAAAAGAAATACAGACATACAGAGATTCTAGATATTGTACTTATTAGACATACACTATGAAATACTATTCTTACAGCATTAAAGGAAGTAAAAGCCCAAATTTTAGTTGTATTGGGGACTGGAAACTCTAAAATTCGGCTTTCCAGATTTAAAAAACTGAAATCTAGAACTGAAAATTCAAAAACAAAATGAATAGTTGTATAGGCAATTATATACATCTAAAGAGCAAATTAGTGAAATGGAAAATAGGTTAGAAGAAACTTCAGAGTGAAGCACTGTATACACAAAGATGGAAAATATAAAAAAGAAGGTAGTAGAGTGAGAAAGTCTAACAGTCATAATTGGAAATCTAGAAAAAAAGAAATAATGGTTCTATAGCAATATTGAATGGGATTATAGATAAACTTTTTTCGAAACAAATGAAAAACCTCAAGCCTCAAATCCAAGAAGCCCAACAAATTTATAACAGTACAAATAAAACTAAATCCACACCAAGACCCATCATAATCAAACTTCAGAAAATGGAATATAAAGACATCTTAAAAGCAGTGGGGGATGGGAAAAAGACATTAACTTCTGAAGAATGATGGTCAGGCTTACAGTTGACTTGCAGAGTGTGAGCCACATGACAATGGAAATAACTTCTTTAGTGTGCTGAAGGAAAGAAATGCATCCCACAATTTTAAACCCAGCAGATAATACTGTTCAAGAATGAAAGGGCTGGGTGCAGTGGCTCACGCCTGTAATCCCAGCACTTTGGGAGGCCGAAGCGGGCAGATCACGAGGTCAGGAGATCGAGACCATCCTGGCTAACACGGTGAAACCCCGTCTCTACTAAAAATACAAAAAATTAGCCGGGCGTGGTGGTGGGTGCCTGTAGTCCCAGCTACTCGGGAGGCTGAGGCAGGAGAATGGCGTGAACCCAGGAGGCGGAGCTTGCAGTGAGCGGAGGTCGCACCACTATACTCCAGCCTGGGCGACAGAGCGAGACTCTGTCTCAAAAAAAAAAAAAAAAAAAAGGGAAGAGTAAAAGTGAAGGTATTAAAGGTATTTTGTATAGACAAGAACAGAGTCCACCACTAGCATGTTTACACAAAAAGGACTTTTATTGGGTCTTCTCCAAGTAGGAGGAAGGTGATCCAAAACGTTAAATCAGAAGTATAGGAAAAAAAAAAAAGTATAGAAAGTGGTTAAAGATGGGGATAACTCTAGGCCAGGCACGGTGGCTCATGCCTGTAATCCCAGCACTTTTGGAGGCTGAGGCAAGCGTATCACTTGAGGTCAAGAATTTGAGACCAGGCTTGCCAACACAGTGAAACCCCATCTTTACTAAAAATACAAAAATTAGCCAGGTGCATCCCTGTAGTTCCAGCTACTTCAGGGGGTTGAGGTGGGAGGATTGCTTGAGCCCAGAAGTTTGAGGCTGTAGTGAGCTATGATTGTGCCCTGTACCCCAGCCTGAGCAACAGAGCGAGACTGTCCCAAAAGAAAAAAAAAATGTGGGTAACTCTAAATGAACATTTGAACATTTACTGTATAAGAAAATACAATATTGAGTGGGATTTTTTTAAAAAATAGAAATTTAAGGCTGAGGTGGGCGGATCACTCCAAGTCAGGAGTTTGAGACCAGCCTGGCCAACATAGTGAAACCCCGCCTCTACAAAAAATACAAACAAAAGTTTAGCTGGGCATGGTGGCAGACACCTGTAATTCCAGCTACTCGGGAGGCTGAAGCAGGAGAATCACTTGAACCTGAGAGGTGAAGTTGCAGTGAGCCGAGATGGTGCCACCGCACTCCAGCCTGGGCTACAGAGCAAGACTGTGTCTCCAAAAAAAAAAAAAGCAAAGTATAAAAACTTGGAGGAGGTGATTGGAATTAGTCTGTTCTAAGGTTCTTGCATTGTCTTGGAAGAGGTTAAAGATACGAATTAATGCTTGACTGAGATAAGTCAAGGATATATGTTATAATTGATAGACTAAACAGTAAACAAATAGAAAAATTGTATAACTTCTGATTAAAAAGGAAAAAATTGAAAAAGATGATTTAAAGGAATAAGAAAACAAGTACAAGATACAAAGCACAAGAAGTCGTGGTAAACTGAAACCCACATGTATCAGTAATTACATTAAACATAATTGGTTAAATGCTGGCGGTAGAAAGATTATCAAACCAGATTTTTAAATTTATATGCATTATACAAGCAATATATCTTAAACTTACAGAATGACTGAAAATAAGATATAAGAACATAATATTTTAGTATTGAATTTTCAAAAATCAGGTGAAAATAAACTTAAATACCACAAGAAAGCTGCTGTAGCTATATTAGTATCAGACAAAACTGATTTTAAGGCAAAAAGCATTAATTACTTTGTAATACAAACTTTATAATAATTGGTTTTAATTCACCAGGTAGAATTCTAAATTTGTATGTATTTAATAACATGTCTATAAAATATATAAACAATTTACAGAACTACCAGAAATAAATGATTTTTCCCCCCCCAAGATGGAGTCTTGCTCTGTCACCCAGGCTGGAGTGCAGTGGTACGATCTTGGGTCACTGCAGCCTCCATCTCCCAGGTTCAAATGATTCTCCTGCCTCAGCCTCCGAGTAACTGGGACTACAGGCGCATGCCATCTTGCCTGGCTAATTTTTGTATTTTTAGTAGAGACGGGGTTTCACTGTGTTGCCCAGGCTGATCTCGAACTCCTGACCTCAAGTGATCCGCCCACCTTGGCCTCCCAGAGTGCTGGGATTACAGGCGTGAGCCACCACGCCCAGCCCAGAAATAAATGATTTATAATCACAGTAGAAAATTTCAATGAATCGGCTGGGTGCGGTGGCTCACGCCTGTAATCCCGGCACTCTGGGAGCCTGAGGTGGGCGGATCACCTGAGGTCAGGAGTTTGAGATCAGCCTGGCCAACATGCTGAAACCACATCTCTACTAGAAAATACAAAAATTAGCTGGGCATGGTGGCACATGCCTGTAGTCCCAGCTACTTGGGAGGCTAAGGCAAGAGAATTGCTGGAACCTGGGAGGTGGTGGTTGAAGTGAGTCGAGATCACACCACTGCACTCCAGCCTGGAGGACAGAGCAAGACTCTGTCTCCAAAAAAAAAAAAAGGAAAATTTTAATGAATTATTCTCAGTAATTGATGAAAAAAGGATACCAAAAGAAATCGGGAAGGGTTATTGAACTTGATTAACATGATTAATAAGCATATTCTAGTGACTACATATAGAATACTGCACCTAACTGAAATATAGAATACCGCACCTAACTGAAATGTAGAATACTGCACCTAACTGAAATGTAGAATACCGCACCTAACTGAAATGTAGAATACCGCACCTAACTGAAATGTAGAATACCGCACCAACTTGAAAAGAAATACATATTCTTTTCAAGCGCACACATAATATTTTACAAGAATTTGCTGGAACAGATGGGATAATTAAACAAGTTTCAACAAATTTCAGAGTGAAATTATATAGATGTATACTGATTCCACTGTAATTATGCAAGAAATCAGTAATAAACGGATAACTAGAAAATCATCCCCATGTGTTTGGAAATTCAGATACATACTTATAAAACTCATTAATTAAGGATGACATAATGGAAATTAAGAACTATTTTAACTGAATGATTAAAAAAATTATACCAAAATTTGCAGGATATGGAGAAAGCAGTACTTAATAAAAATGTGGCTCATGCCTGTAATCTCAGCACTTTGGGGGGTCAAGGCAGGAGGATGGCTTGAAGCCAAGAGTTTGAGACCAGTCTGTGCAACATAGCAAGACCCCGTCTCTACAAAAAATTAAAAATTTTGCCAGGTGTTATGGCACATGCCTATAGTCCTACCTACTTGGAGGCTGAGATAGGAGGATTGCTTAAGCCCGGGAGTTTGAGGTTATAGCGAGCTCTGATCATGCCACTGCACTCCAGTGTAGGTGACAGAGTGAGTTTGAGCCCTTGTCAAAAAAGCCTTAAAACAGGCCCGAAATTAATGAGCAAATATTTGTATCAAGAAGTCAGTAAAAGCAACACAATAAATGCAAACAAGTAGAAGGTAGAAATTATTACAGAGAAGAGCAGAAAGACCTGTAAAATTGCTAAACCTATGGTGAGGCTGAGCAAAAGGAAGATTAACATGTATCTTAGCATTGAATTTTTAAAAATCAGATGCAGGCTGGGTGCAGTGGCTCACGCCTGTAATCCCAGCACTTGGGGAGGCTGAGATAGGCGGATCACTTAAGGCCAGGCATTCAAGACCAGCCTGGCCAACATGGCGAAACTCCATCTCTACTAAAAATTAAAAAATTAGCCAGGTATGGTGGCCTGTACATATAGTCCCAGCTACTCAGGAGGCCGAGGCAGGAGAATCGCTTGAGCCCCAGAGGCAGAGGTTGCAGTGAGCTGAGATGGCGCCACTCTGCTCCAGCCTGGGCAAAAGAGTGAGACACTGTCTCAAAAAATAGAAAAATATAAATTGGATGGAAAAGAATAAATTTATAGTTCAACGTTAAAAAACAAAATGAAGTGATATTATTAAGGAGGCAGGCAGATTTAGGTGAAAAATTATGAGGAAAAGTAGAGAAATTACTATATAACTCACTGGTTTTAAGAGGTAAGTAAGGAGTTGTAATTTAGAAGTGGCCTACCTTTCCTTCCTTCCTTTCCTCCCTCCCTCCCTCCCTCCCTTCCTTCCTTCTTTCCTTCCTTCTTTCCGTCCTTTTTTGACAGAGTCTCACGCTATCGCCCAGGCTAGAGTGCAGTGACACAATCTCAGCTCATTGCAACCTCCACCTTCCGGGCTCAGACGATTCTCCTGCCTCAGCCTCCTGAGTAGCCGGGATTATAGGCATAAGCCACCATGCCCAGCTAATTTTTTATTTTTAGTAGAGACAGAGCTTCACCGTGTTGGTCAGGCTGGTCTTGAACTCCTGACCTCAGGTGATCTGCCCACCTCGGCCTCCCAAAGTGCTGGGATTACACGTGAGCCACAGTGCCTGGCGTGGAAGTGACTTTGTAGGGACTTCGGATGTAATGTGTTGATGTTCTTGACTGGGTTGTAGTTACACAGATGGTCACTCTACACTATGTATAGAGTATAATGTAGCCTATAGACTATATTTTACATTTCTGTTATTTCACAATGAAAAATGTTAAGATAATAAATAGGTGTTCTGCATGTATGCTTCTGCTGGCATGCCCATCATTTACACTATTCTTTATGCCAGACAGGAAGGGTCACAACCTGACACTTTGTCTTTCAGAGAATGCTCATCCCAGCTTGAAGGCTCTTAACACAAGAATTTCCAGTTAGTAGAGGTAACCTGCTGGTAGATCATACAACTCATCAACTTTAGGCTGTAAGAGACTGAGTCCAATGTAAGTTTTCAATAATTTACCCACCCACACCATACTTAATTTAAGCCAGTGCATATGAACTTCCTGAAACTGAAACTGTTCCCTCTTATGCTGAGTACCCAGATAATAGGGGTAGGCCAGTAAATCAATGAGCAGAGAGGACTAGCTTGAAGACAACAGAAAATAAATAGGGACTGTGGCCAACTAGAGCTCAAGTTCTCTCCGTGGAGCAGCTACAACCCAACTCTGGATGATTGTTACTTGCAGACTACTGGGAATAACGTTGCCATATTTTCTGATTTTTTTTCCTTCGAAGAGTAGATAGAAATATGAATTTTAATGTGCAAGCACCTGATTTTTAAGTGTTGGTTCACACTGCACCCCCCACCCTGAAATACTGCTTGAGTCAAACCAAACCTGTACCTGGGATATGTCCAGTTAGTTTTATGAGAATAACCTCAACAGCCATGCAGATTGGAGAGAGAGAATAATGTATAAAATAATGTACTATAACCTTCTTGATGGAACTTGCCTGCTAAGCATCTTCTTATATAATTCTAAACTTCAAAATTAAAAGAAACTCAACCAAAATTCATACATTACAAACGTCACTCAGGGTAATAATTTTCTTAGTGAAACCTGGCTCTCTCTGCAGGGGAATGAATTTTTTTACCGTAAATAATTTATTAAAGGGATTGAGTAAAACTGCTAAATAGTGATATCACGCAAAGCAATTTCTTTTAGGAGAAATAGCTAAAGATGGACTTTAAAAATGTGCTGCTTAATGGGTTGAATCCCAAGACGTTGTGCTCCTGTTTAGATGTAGCAGGCATTTTCAAAGTGGTCCGAGCACCAGCAGCATCAGTGCCATTTGGGAACTTGCTAGAAATAAAAACTCTCAGACCCCGCCCCAGACCTAATTAATCAGAAACTGTGGGGTTGGGCCCAGCTACTTTTGTTTTAACAAGCCCTCCTGGGGATTCTGAAGCATGCTCAAGTTTTGAGAAACCACTGCTATAGTTTTTGTGCTTTGTGACTTTTTTTGTAGAATGACTTTAGAAAGTTAAACTTTGTTATATTAAGGTTTCAAGTGAATATTTTCTTCAATGTTGACATCTTCCAAGTATCCTTCAAATAATATCTTTGGTTTGGCTAATGTCAGTAAAGTATGTGTTGGTTTAAAAAGATGACTGAGAATAGAAAGTTGTATCTTCTAAAAATTCATTTTAAAGTGAGATTCGTATATAACAGCAGACACAATTTTATCCTCTTTCTGCCTTTCTTATCCACTACTCATGATATCCACTCACAGCCTCACTAAGGAAGTCAGTTCACTTTATGCTCAGCTTTTAACTGAGGGGTTTTTTAAATGTATGCATAGGATGTATCATGCACAGAATGCCATAGAATCCTTCTCTGACCCCTCCTTCTGTTTTATAAGCCATTCTGTGCGTAAGGCCACAGTGACTTCACACTGGACTCTGGTTCTGCCTCCTACTAAATGGCAGAGTCCAGGAGGGTCCCACAACCTGTGTACTCCAGGCCTACAGACTATAAGCTCTAAGTAATGGATGCTCAGCAAATATTTTTTCTTTGCTCTAGGGTCTCAACTCTCAGCAGGATTAATAGCTGTTTAACCTACGGTGATCCTTTTATTAGTTTGTTACAGTAAGAAATGCATGTTTTAATTGGATTGGAAGCCTTGAACCTTTTCTTAAATAATAAACATTTTTATGTTGAGGTAAAACTTAAAAACAGTAAGTACACAGATGTTAAGTGTACAACTCGGTGGGTTTTTTTCACATGTAAATACCCATGCAACTGAGACAGGAATAATAACAGGGTGGTTGCAGGAGAATAGAAAATTCCAGGCAGCAGTTTCACATGACTAGCAAAAGGAAACTGCTGAAATAGCTGCATAGACTGGGCGTGGTTGCTCACACCTGTAATCTCAGCATTTGGGAGGCCGAGGCAGGCAGATCACTTGAGGTCAGAAGTTCGAAACCAGCCTGGCCAACATGATGAAACCCGGTTTCTACTAGAAATACAAAAATTAGCTGGGGTGTAGTGGCAGGCGCCTGTAATCCCAGCTACTCAGAAGGCTGAGGTGGGAGGATTGCTTGAATCCAGGAGGCAGAGGTTGCAGTGAGCCAAGATTGTGCCATTGCACTCCAGCCTGGGCAACAGAGTGAGACTCCGTCTCAAAAAATAAAAAAAGAAATACTGGATAAGCTAGGGGCTGATAAGACCCTGAGAAACCAGGGTGTGAACCAAGCTGGCTAAGAATGACTGCACCCAACATGGCTGTGGATTTGACCTAGGTTTCACCTACAACCTCCTTATACATTCATTAACATATCACACATGCACCAGCCCCGTGAAAGTCAAGGCCAGCCTGGGCAACATAGTGAGATCCCAGCTCCAAAAGTATAAAATCACAAAATAGAAGGAAAATCAACTGTCAGATGCTGCTGAGAGACTGAATGAGGATTATAAATGGCAAGATACAGGTCTTCAGTGGTCTTTTTATATTAATATAACACATTTTTTAACAATTTTTTTAATGGAGTCAGGGTCTCATAGCCACCACACCCAGTTTATTTAACAATCGACGTCAACAATTATCTGGTTACATAGACTTACCAGATTAATTTATCAATTTAGCAGTTAATCAAATTAGATTTCTCCTGTTTTAAAAATATTGAATATAAATTTCAATGCTTTTAAAGTCTTAATTAAAACCAGGAATCTATTCTCTTAAATGCTTAAAGTACATTAAGACATATCAAACAAACACTTTGCTGTAGTGATTAAAAGGTTGAATAGTACACTAACATACCATTTATAAATATGTTGATGCTATGGATTTAAATTTGTGTTTCTTAAAGATATTCAACAGCTTTATTGAGGTACAATTTACATACCATAAAATCCACCCATTGTAAGAATAGAGTCTGATAATTCGTAGTAAATGTAAACTGACGTGCACCTATCAATCTGAGGAAGTCTTGACAAGACTCTTTTGGAGTGCAGAGAGGAAGTCCTCGTTGGAGTAAGTTAAAGAGAGAATGGAGAATAATATAGATGTTTCAAGGGTTTTCTTTTTCTTTTTCTTTCTTTTTTTTTTTTTAATCTCTTAAGGGTATCGGGGGAAGGTAGTAAGGAGAAGGAGATTAAGAGGGATTATGTCTAAAATGGTAATTGTTTCATCTTGTTTGTGTTCAGAGAAAATCTTGAGGGATAGCTTGTCTGATTCCTTCTGTTTAGATAATAAAGGATGAAAAGACATCATTTAAGAAATGGAAACTAGCAAATGTAAACTTTTATGTAGTTTTTAAGGTTTTTTTTTCTGGTGAGTTACTTGCATTTCATTGGGAGAAAAATCTTCTTTTAAATGTTATTGATAATCAATTATTAAGTAGGTGAAGCAGTCTGGTTCCTTTTTCCCCACATTGCTTTAGAAATTAATATGAATGCTAATGAAAAGGCAAGGAATATAAAAACCAACAATATATTAATGACCCTGAGGTCGAAGTATGAATATCACAAGGGCAAAAATAGTTCTACACATTGTGCATTTCAGTGGATATTGGTTACTCCTTGACAAAAGATGGCACTCCTTATGCAGAAACACACTGGATTTCCCAAAGAAGCGTATAAACTAGAGCAGGTTCTCTTAAATCTTTGAATGAATGCACTGAGTTAGTTTTGGCTGTTACTGCTCTTGGAATGTCTTTTTGTTAGCATTTTTCCAATTTACCTCCTTGTTGACATATCAATATTTAAAAGAAATCTCCCCCCCATATTTTTGACCTACAATAGTATAATCTCAAAGATTGGATTACTTGGTCAGAGCATCCATTTAAACATTTTGATTTTTATAATGTCCTGCTTATTAACCAGCTAAATTTTTTTTTGGTTGTTGTTGCGATAGAGTCTTGCTCTGTCGCTCAGACCGGAGTGCAGTGGTGCGATCTTCTCGGCTCACTGCAACCTCCACCTCCCGGGTTCAAGTGATTGTCCTGCCTCAGCCTCCCGAGTAGCTGGGATTACAGGTGCTTGCCACCACGCCCAACTAATTTTTGTATTTTTAGTAGAGATGGCGTTTCACCATATTGGCGAGGCTGGTCACGAACTCCTGACTTCAAGTAATCTGCCCTGCTTGGCCTCCCAAAGTGCTGGGATACGGGCATGAGCCACCATGGCTGGCTTCAGCTCAAATTTTTTTAACCAGCCTTCAATGCTCAGCCAAGCTATTAATACCTCTGCCTTGCCTTTTATCTCCTGCTTGCATTCTTAAGGTCAGCTAGACTGAGTTTAGGGCCTTCTCAGATCTTCCCTGAGCAGGTGTGTGGTTTTGGGTATGTACCTAGCCTTGTGCCTGTGCCATGTTGTATTAGTCTGTTCTCATGCTGCTAATAAAGACATACCTGAGACTGGGTAATTTATAAGGGAAAGAGGTTTAATGGACTTACAGTTCCACATGGCTGAGGAGGCCTCACAATCATGGTGGAAAGCAAAAGGGAAGCAAAGGCACATCTTATGTGGCAGCAGACAAGGGCTTGTGGAGGGGAACTCCCTTTATAAAACCATCAGATCTCGTGAGACTTATTCACTATCATGAGAACGGCATGAGAAAGACCCGCCCCCATGATTCAGTTACCTCCTATTGGGTCCCTCCCACAACACATGGGAATTATGGGAGCTACCATTCAAGATGAGATTTGGGTGGGGACACAGCCAAATCATATCACGTATTTTCTAGATTCTCAAGAATATGCTTCAGCTTTTCAAAGCCTCCTTTAGTATTTTCCAGATTTTTTAAAGCTTTTTGTTGGCTTATTGTTACTTCAGCTGTTACATACCAAGTCAGGAGATCATGATGTTAAACATTTGCCTCTGATAGTTTTCAACAGTTGGCCCTGGAAAAAAGGCTGGGTGAATTCTGAATCAGGTTAAATGAGGACATTTTGTCAGTGGATCTTCCTGACACCATACAGGTGACATTTTCTAAAAATGAAGATTTATAGAAGCTCTGACTCTAAACTCCACCCCCGCCCCCTTTCCCCCACTGACTATTGGGCTGCCGGTTTTCACTGTGATTATGTGTTACTGATGTTCAAGGCTACTATGGAGCTTGAGGGGGTGAGGCGATGAGAATAGGAGAAGTTGAAATGCCAAAAAGCTTATTGTTTTACCAAGATGCAGTTTTTCTTGAATACACAGCCCCAGATTTTGTCAGCCTTCTCTTTCCCCTTATAGAAAGGATTTTCAGAGGTTCTTACTCCACTATTTTTGCTGACATCACTATGTGTCATCTTGTCACGTATTTTCTGTGTTTATCAAGCCCTATTTGGCAATAATTATATTTTACAAGTAGTAAGTGTGTAGCATTTCTTTTTTATTATTATTTTTATTTTTGAGACAGGATCTCTCACTCTGTCGTCCAGGCTGGAGTGCAGTGTCGTGATCATGGCTCAGTGCAGCCTCAACTTCCCAGGCTCAGGTGATTCTCCCACTTCAGCCTCCCAAGTAGCTGGGACTACAAATGCATGTCACCACGCCTGGATAATTTTTTGTAGAGATGGGGTTTCGCTATATTTCCCAGGCTGGTCCTAAACTTCTGGGCTTAAGACATCCACCGCCTTGGCCTCCCAAAGTGCTAGGATTATAGGCATGATGCGTGTAATCCCACTGCACCTGGCCATGTGTAGCATTTCTCTTTCCTTCCTTTCCTCCTTTCCTTCCTTCCTTCCTTGCTTTTTTTTGTTTTTGTTTTTGTTTTTTTTTGTAGATGGAATCTCACTCTGCTACCCAGGCTGGAGTGTAGTGGCATGATCCCGGCTCACTGCAACCTCTGCCTCCCAGGCTCAAGCGATCCTCTCACCTCAGTCTCCCAAGTGGCTGGGACTATAGGCGCACATCCCCACGCCTGGCTAATTTTTGTATTTTTGGTAGAAATGGGGTTTCATCATATTGCCAAGGCTGGTCTCTAACTCCTGGACTCAAGTGATCTGCCTACCCCAGCCTCCCAAAGTGCTGGGATCACAGGCATGAGCCACCGTGCTCAGCCCATATGTAGCATTTCTATTGACATGTTTTTTTGAGACAGTTTCTTGCCCCATCACCCAGGCTGGAGGGCAGTGGTGCAGTCATGGCTCACTGAAGCCTCCAATTCCTGGCTTAAGTGATTCTCCTGCCTCAGTCCCCCACCAAGTTACTGAGATTACAAGCACCTGCTACTGTGCCCAGTTAACTTAAAAAAAAAAAAATTTGTAGAGATGACATCTTGCTATATTGCCCAGGCTGGTCTTGAACTCATGGCTTCAAGCAGTCCTCTTGCCTCGGCCTCTGTATTAGTCCATTTTCATGCTGCTGATAAAGATATACCCAAGACTAGGCAGTTTACAAAAGAAGGAGGTTTATCAGACTTGCAGTTCCACATGGCTGGGGAGGCCTCACAATCCTGGCAGAAGGTAAGGAGGAGCAAGTCACATCTTACGTGGATGGCAGCAGGAAAACAGAGCTTGTGCAGAGAAACTCCCATTCTTAAAACCATCAGATGTCATAAGACCCATTAACCATCACGAGAACAGCACGGGAAAGACCCACCCCCATGATTCAATCATCTCCCACTGGGTCCCTCCCATAACGTGGGAATTATGGGAGCCGCAAGATGAGATTTGGTTGGGGACACAGAGCCAAACCATATCATTCTGCCCCGGTCCCTCTCAAATTTCATATCTTCACATTTCAAAACCAATCATGTCTTCCCAACAGTCCCCCAAAGTCTCAACTAATTTCAGCATTAATGCAGAAGTCCAAAGTCTCCTCTGAGACAAGGCAAGTCCCTTCTGCCTATGAGCCTATATAAATCAAAAGCAAGTTAGTTACTTCCTAGATATAATGGGGGTACAGGCATTGGGTACATACAGCCATTCCAAATTGGAGAAATTGACCAAAACAAAGGAGCTCAGGCTCCATGCAAGTCTGAAATCCAGTGAGGCAGTCAAATCTTAAAGCTCCAAAATGATCTCCTTTGACTCCGTGTCTCACATCCTGGTCATGCTGATGCAAGAGGTGGGAAGGCATGATTGGTTCCCATGGTCTTGGGCAGCTCTGCCCCTGTGGCTTTGCAGGGTGCAGCCTCCCTCCTGGCTGCTTTCACAGACTGGTGTTGAGTGTCTGGCTTTTCCAGGCACACAGCACAAGTTGTCAGTGGATCTATCATTCTGAGGTCTAGAGGACAGTGGCCCTCTTCTCACAGCTTCACTAGGCAGTGCCCCAGTAGGAACTCTGTGTGGGGGCTCTCACCCCACATTTTCCTTCCACACTGCCCTAGCAGAGGTTCTCCATGAGGACCCCACCCCTACAGCAAACTTCAGCCTGGGCATCCAGGTGTTTCCATACATCTTCTGAAATCTAGGCATAGGTTCCCAAACCTCAATTCTTGACTTCTGTGTACTTGCAGGCTCAAAATCATGTGGAAGCTGTCAAGTCTTGGGGCTTGCATCCTCTGAAGCCACGGCATGAACTCTGTGTTGGCCCCTTTCAGCCACAGCTGGAGTGGCTGGGATGCAGGGCACCAAGTCCTTAGGCTGTACACAGCACAGGGACCCTGGGCTCGGCCCTTGAAACCATTTTTTCCTCCCAGGCTTCAGGCCTGTAGTGGGAGGGGCTGCCACAAAGTTCTCTGACATGCCCTGGAGGCATTTTCCCCATTGTCTTGGTGATTAACATTTCGGCTCCTAGTTACTTAAGCAAACTTCTGCAGCTGGCTTGAATTTCTCCTCAGAAAATGGGATTTTCTTTTCTATTGCATTGTCAGGCTGCAAACTTTGTAAACTTTTATGCTCTCTTTCCCTTTTGAAACTGAATGCCTTTGACAGCACCCAAGTTACCTCTTGAATGCTTTGCTGCTTAGAAATTTCTTCTAGCAGATACTCTAAATCATCTCTCAAGTTCAAAGTTCCACAAATCTCTAGGGCAGGACAAAATGACACCAGTCTCTTTGCTAAAACAGCAAAAGCCACCTTTGTTCCAGTTCCCAACAAGTTCCTCATCTCCATTTGAGACCACCTTAGCCTGGACCTTATTGTTTATATCACTATCAGCATTTTTGTCAAAGCCATTCAGCAAGTCTCTAGGAAGTTCCAAACTTTCCCACATTTTACTGTCTTCTTCTGAGCCCTCCAAACTGTTCCAACCTCTGCCTGTTACCCAGTTCCATATTTGCTTCCATATTTTGGGTATCTTTTCAGCAACACCCCATTTCTGGTACCAGATTACTGGATTAGTTAATTTTTATGCTGTTGATAAAGACATACCCGAGACTGGGCAATTTACAAAATTAAGAGGTTTATTGGACTTACAGTTCCACATGGTTGGGGAGGCCTCACAATCCTGGTGGAAGGTAAGGAGGAGCAAGTCACGTCTTACATGGATGGCAGCAGGCAAAGAGAGAGCTTGTGCAGGGGAACGCCTCTTTAAAACTGCCGTATCTTGTGTGACCCATTAACTATCATGAGAACAGCATGGGAAAGACCCACCCCCATGATTCAGTAGTCTCTCACTGGGTCCTTCCCATAACACATTGGAATTATGGGAGCTACAAGATGAGATTTGGGTGGGGACACAGAGCAAATCCATATTAGTGTCCCAAAATGCTGGGATTACAGGTGTGAGCCATCTTGCTGGCCAGAGCATCTTTTCATATGCTTACTTGTATATCTTCTTTGGTGAGGTATCTGTTAAGATCTTTGGCTCATTTTTTAATTGGGTTCTTTGTATTTTTATTGTTGTGTTCTAAGAGTTCTTCATGTATTTTGGATAATAGTCCTTTATTAAATGTGTCTTTTGTAAATAGTTTCTCGTGGCCTGCAGCTGGTCTTTTCATCCTTCTGATGGTTTCTTTTTCAGAGCAGAAATGTTTAATTTTAATAAAGTCTAGCCTACCAGTTACAGATGGTCCTTGACTTACAATAGTTTGACTTACAATTTTTCAATTCACCATGGTGTGAGAGTAATAGGCATTCATTAGAAACATATTTCAAATTGTGAATTTTGATATTTTCCCAGGCTAGTGATGTGGTATGATATTCTCTTGAGATGCCAGGCAGTGGCAGCAAGCTGCAGCTCCACTCAGCCACACGATCGTGAGAGTAAACAACTATTGACTAGTACTCTATGTTGCACTGTGTTGCCAGATGATCTTGCCCAACTGCAGGCTGACATAAATGTTCTGAACACGTTTAAGGGAGGCTAGGCTCAGCTATGATGTTCAGTAGTTAGGTGTAATAAATGCATTTTATACTTAGGGTGTTTTCAACTTATAGTTGGTGTATACCCCCATCATAAGTTGATGAGCATCTGTTTTTCTTTCATAGATCATGCCTTTGGTGTTGTATCTAAAAAGACATTGCCAAACCCAGAGTCATCTAGATTTTCTCCCATGTTATCCCGTAGGAGGTTTATAGTTTTGTGTTTTATATGTAGGTAGGTCTGTGATACATTTTGAGTTATTTTTTGTGATGGGGTGTAAGGTGTGTGTCTAGATTATTATTATTTTTTTTTTCCATGTGGTTGTCCAGTTGTTACAGCATGGTTTAACAGATTATCTTTTCTGCATTGTGTTGCCTTTGCCCCATTGTCAAAGATCAGTTGACTAAGGTGGGTCTAATTCTGGGCTTCCTATTCTGTTCTGTGATATATTTTTTTTATTCTTTCACCAACCACACTGTCTTGCTGACTGTAGCTGTACAGTCGGTCTAGAAGTAAGGTAGTGTCAATCCTCCAACTTTGTCCTTCTTTAATATTATGTTGGCTTATCTGGGTCTTTTGCCTCCCTACAAAAACTTTACAATCAGCTTGTTTTATATCTACACAATACATTGCTGTGATTTTGATGTGATTGCATTGACTCTATAGGTCAAATTGGGAAAAACTTGACATCTCGACGTATTAAGTCCTCCTATCCATGAACCAGAAATATCACTTTATTTTTAGATTGTCTCCAACTTCTCTCATCAGTAGTTCTCCATATGTACATCTTGTACATATTTTGTTAGATTTGTACCTAGGTATTTTTGGGTGTTGCTAATGTGGATGATATTGTATGGTTTTTTAAAATTAAAATTTGATAGTATTTGAACATCAATTCAGAAATTTGTCTTGTTGACAAATGTACTTTATTCACAGATTTTTCTTCCAATTTTTTATGTGATAAAATACATATAAAATTTGCCATTCTGTTTTTAAATGTACAGCTCAGTGGTATTAAATTCATTCGTAATATTGTCAGTTATCACCACCACTTACCTTCACAATTCTTTTCTTTTATAGAACTGAAACTCTATAACCATCAAACAATAACTCCCCATTTTCTTCTCTCTCCAGCCCTGCCAGCCACTTTTCTAAGTCCCTCATAAGTAGAGTCATACGTTATTTGTCTTTTTGTGATTGGCTTATTCCACTTAGTATAATGTTCTCAAAGTTCCTCCATGGTGTAGAATGTTTCAGAATTTCCTTCCTCTTTAAGGTTGAATAATATTTCATTGTATGTAGCATATACTACATTTTGTTTATCCATTCATCCATGGATGGACACTTGGATTGCATCCACATTTAAGCTATTGTGAATAACGCTGTTATGTACGTGAGTGTACAACTATTTCTTCAGTTCCCTGCTTTTAATTCTTTTGGGTGTATAGCCAGAATTGAATTGCTGGATTCTTTTGGGTATATATCCAGAATTGAATTGCTGGATCTTATAATTCTCTTTTAATTTTTTTAAGTAACTGCCATGCTATTTTTTATGGTGGCTGCAGCATTTTACATTCCAATCAGCAATGTAGAAGTCTTTTTTTATCGTCACATGCTCATCAACACTTGTTATTTTTCTTTTTCGTTGTAAAATAGTAGCCATTCTAATGTATGTAAGGTGGGGTCTCACTGTTTTACTTGCAGTTCTCTAATTATCAGTGATGTTGAGCATCTTTTCGCGTGCTTATTGGCCATTTGTGTATCTTTAGAGAAATGTCTGTTCACATCATCTGCCCATTTTTAAACTTGGTTGTTTGTTGTTGAGTTTTAGAATTACCTGTATATTCTGTATATTAATTTCTTATCAGGGCTGGGCACGGTGGCTCGTGCCTGTAATCCCAGCACTTTGGGAGCCCAAGGTGGGCGGATCATGAGGTCAAGAGATGGAGACCATCCTGGCCAACATGGTGAAACCCTGTCTCTAAAAATACAAAAATTAGCCGGGCATGGTGGTGTGTGCCTGAGTCTCAGCTACTCAGGAGCCTGAGGCAGGAGAATCACTTGAACCTGGGAGGTGAAGGTTGCAGTGAGCCGAGATCACGCCACTGCACTGCAGCCTGGTGACACAGCGAGACTCTGTCTCCAAAAAAAAAAAAAAAAAAAAAAAATTCTTATCAGATATGACTTTCAGATTATTTTGTCCCATTCTGGAAGTTGCCTTTTTACTCTGTTGATGTTGTCCATCTATGAAATTCAGTCTATTTTTTTTTGTTTCCTGTGCCTTTGATGTCATATTTAAGAAACCATTGCTGAATCCATTGTTGTGCAGCTTTTGCCCTATGTTTTCTTCTAAAAGTTTTATAGTTTTAGGTCTTCCATTTAGGTCTTTGATCTATTTTGAGTTAATTTTTTAATATGGTGTTAGGTGAGAGTCCAATTTCCTTCTTTGGCCTGTGGATATCCAGTTTTCCCAGTATCATTCACTCAAAAGACTGTCCTTTTTTTTTTACTGAAACACCAGGGTATTCTGTCTAGGTCCTGCTGCTGCTTGGTGCACAGAAAGCCAATCACTGAGACAAGTGTGGCCAAGAAATAAGGCTTTAAATCTGGTGCTGCAGCCAAGGAGATAGGAGCTCAGTCTCAAATCCATCTCCCTGACTGACTAAAACTAGGGCTTTATATAGCAGGGAGGAAACGTAACAATATGTAAGAAAATAAAAACTAGAGAGGGGTAAGGAGGCATCTGGTACTGTGATCTGATGAGTTCCAGTTATTTGATTCTTTTTTTTTTTTTTTTAAATAGGCCTGAAGGTCCTTTCCTGAGGGAAGGAACTCAGATAAAACAAATATGAGTTTCAAGCTTTAACAGCAGAAGGGTCAATTTCCATGTTTATCCAAAAACAACTATCTGTGGGACTCTTGGGTTGGTTTCACTTTTTTTTGTTGGATGATCTTGGCACCCTTGTCAAAAATTGAGACTGTATCCGTGAGGATTGTTTCTGTGCTCTCTATTCTGTTTCGTTGGTCTGTGAATATGTCTTGTCTTTATGCGGTACTACGCTGAACTTTGTAGCTTTGTACTATAGTAAATTTGATTACTGTAGCTTTGTAGTAAGTTTGGAAATCAGGAAGTGTGAGTCCTCCAGCTTTGCTCCTCTTCTTCAAGATTGGTTTGGCAATTAAGTGTCTCTTAAGATTACATGTGAATTTTAGGATGGCTTTTTTTTTTATTTCTGCAAAAAACACCATTGGATTTGTATAGAGATCACAATGAATCTGTAGATTTCCTTGGGTAGGATCTTAACAATACTAATTCTTCCAATTCATGAATATGGGGTGTGTTTCCATTTATTTATGATGTCTTTAATTTCAGCATTGTTTAATAATTTTTATTGTATAAGTCTTTCACCTGAAGTTAATTCCTAAGTATTATATTCTTTTTGATGCTATTGTAAATAAACTTATAGTTTCTTTTTTTAGATTGTTCACTATTAGTGCATAGAAACGTGACTGGTTTTTATGTTAACTTTGTATCCTGCTGCTTTGCTGAATTCAGTTTTTGTAGACTGTAGGGTTTTGTACATGTGAAATCATTTCATTTGCAAGCAGAAATCGTTTTACTTCTTCCTTTTCAATTTGGATGCCTTTTATTTATTTTCCTTGACTGATTTCTCTGGCTAGAACTTCTAGTACTGTGTTGAATAGAAGTGGTGAAATTAGGCATCCTTGCCTTTTTCCTGATCTTAGAGAGAAAGCGTTCCTTCTTTCATCACTGTGTATATTTGCTGTGGGTTTTGTTGCATATGGCTTTTATTATGTTGAGGCAGTTTCCTTCTATTCCTGGTTTAAGTGTTTTTATCATGAAAGGGGTTGAATTTTGTCAAATGCTTTTTCTGCATCAATCGAGATGATTGTGTGGCTTCCCCCCTGCCCCACTTTCTTCAGTTTATATGGTGTGTTACATTGGTTTTTCATCCTTGCATTCCAGGAATAAATCTCACTTGGTCATGTTGTATAATCCTTTTAATATAAGATATAATCTAATATGTAGAAAACTGTAAAGATGTCACAAAAAAAACTTTGACTTAATAAATGAATTCAGCAAAGTAGCAGAATGCAAAGTCAACACAGTTTACTGTTATTTCATTGAGGATTTTTGCATTAATTTATAAGTGGTATTAGTCCATGGTTTACTCATAGTGCCTTTGTCTAGCTTTGGTGTCAGGCTACTGCTGGCCTCATAGAATGACTTAGGAAGTGTTCCATCTTTAATTCTTTAGAAAAGTTTGAAAAGCAGTGGTACTAGTTCTTTAAATGTTTGATAGAACTCACCAGTGGAACCATCAGGTGCGGGGCTTTTGTTTGCCAGGAGATTTTTGATTACTGATTCAATCTCCTTATTGGTTATAGGTCTATTCAGATTTTCCATTTCCTTGTGATTTCATTCTGATGGGTTTTGTGTTTCTAGGAATTTGTCTGTTTCATCTAGGTTATGGTACTGGGTTTGTAATTTCAAATTCCACTTGTTCATTGCTGGTATACTGGAAAATAATTGAGTTTTTTGTTTTGTTTTGTTTTGTTTTTGACATGGAGTCTTGCTCTTGTTGCCCAGGCTGGAGTGCCATCTTGGCTCACTGTAACCTCCACCTCCTCCCAGGTTCAAGTGATTTTCCTGCTTCAGCTTCCTGAGTAGCTGGGATTCCAGGTGCACACCACCACACCTAGCTAATTTTTAAATTTTTAGTAGAGATGGAGTTTCATCTTGTTGGCCAGGCTGGTCTCAAAGTCCTGACTTCAGGTCATCCACCCACCTCGGCCTCCCACAGTACTGGGATTACAGGCATGAGCCACCGTGCCCAGCCTAGTCTTATTTATTGACTATGTATCCTGCACCCTATGTATCCTGCAGTGTTGCTGTGATTGCATGTTAGTTCCAACAGTGTTTTTATTTATTTGGATTTTCTACGTGGGCAGTCATGTCATCTATGAACAGACAGTTTTATTTCTTCCTTCCCAATCAGAATACCCTTTATTTCTTTTTCTTGTCTTATTTCATTAGCTAGGCCTTCTATTATGATGTTGAAAAGGAGTGGTAAGGGGATTTTCTTGCCTTGTTCCTGTTTTCTTGCCTTCTTGCCTTCATGGAGAAACTTCTGGTTTTTCATCCACCATTAGTTAAATTCTTAGATGTAGAGATTTTGTGGATGTTCTTTATCAAGTTGACGTTTCCCTCTGTTCCTAGTTTACTGAGAGTTTTTGTCATAAATGATTCTTCAATTTTGTAAAATGTTCTTTCTGCGCCTATTGATATGATGTGATTTTCTTCTTTTGCCTATGGATGTGATGGTTTATATTGATTTTCAAATGTTGAACCAGGTTTGTGCACCTGGGATAAATCCTACATGATCGTGGCATATAATTCTTTTTATATACAGTCATGTATTGCTAAACGATGGGGATACCTTCTGAGAAATGTGTTTGGTGATTTCATTGTTGTATGAACATCGTAAAGTGTCCTTATACAAACCGTGACAGCATAAGCCTACTGCACACCTAGGCTATATGGCATAGCTTGTTGCTCCTAGGCTGCAAGCCTGTACAGTATGTAACTGTAATGAACACTGTAGACAACTATAACACAACGGTAAGTACTTGTGTATCTCAATGTATCTCAATATAGAAAAAGTACAGTAAAAGTATGGTATAAAAGATTTTTTTAAAATGGTACACCTGTGCAGAATACTTACCATAAATGGAGTTTGTAGGGCTGGAAGTTGCTCTGGGTGAGTCAGTAGTGAGTGACTGTGAAGGTCTAGGACATTTTGTACACCACTGTAGCCTTGATAAACAACACTAAACTTAAAAAATATTTTTCTGTCTTCAGTAATAAATTACCTTTAGCTTACTGTAACCTTTTTCACTTTATAAATGTTTTGATTAAAAACTTTTTTTACTCTTTTGTAACAACACCTAGCTTAAAACACAAACAAATTGTACAGCCATACAAAAACATTTTTTCTTTATACCCTTATCCTATACATTTTTTCCTTTAAAAATTTTTATTTTATTATTTAAACATTTTTGTTAAAAACTAAGACACAACATACACATTAGCCTACGCCTACACAGGGTCAGGATCATCAGTATAACTGCCTTCCACCTCTACATCGTGACCCACTGGAAGGTCTTCAGGGGCAATAACATGCATAGAGCTGTCATCTCTTATGATAGCAATGCCTTCTTCTGGAATGCAGTTAACTTTTTTTTTTTTTAATAAGTAGAAGAATTACACTTTGCTAAAATAATGCTAACATGTATAGTATAGTAAATACATAAACATAACAGTTGATTATCAAGTATTATGTACTATATATAATTGTACATGGTACACTTTTATGCTACGGGCAGCACAGTAGTTTATTTACACCAGCATCACCACAAACATGGAAGTAATGTTGTTGCACTATGACATTGTGATGGCTACAGCTTCATTAGGGATTAGGAATTTTTCGGCTCCATTATAATCTGTGGGACCACCCATTGTATATGCAGTTCCTCCTTGACTGAAATGTCATGTGGTGCATGACTGTATCATTGGATTCGATTTGCTGATATTTTAAGATTCTTGCATCTATGTTCATGAGATATATTGGTCTGTAGTTTTCTAGTAATGCCTTTATCTGGCTTTGGTATTAGGGTGATGCTGGCCTTATAGAATGAATTAGGAAGTATTCCCTTTGCTTCTGTCTTCTGAAAGAGATTGTAGATGATTGGTATAATCTCTTTCTTAAATGTTTGGCAGAATTCCCCCAGTGAGCCCATCTGGGCCTGGTGCTTTCTATTTGGGAAGGTTATTAATTATTGATTCAATTTATTTTATAGAAATAGGCCTGTTTAGAATTTCCATTTTTTTCTTATATGAGTTTTGGTGGATTCTGTCTTTAAATAATTGGTTCAATTCATTTAATTTATCAAATTTCTGGATACGGAATTGTTGATAGTATTCTTTTATTATCCTTTTCATCAATACAGATCTCACAGACATGAAAAGGATAATAAAGGAATACTGTCACTAAAAAGTGATTCTCTCTTTTTATCTTAGTCTAATTGGAGGCTTATCAATTTACCTTGTCAAAGAACTAGCTTTTGGTTTTATTGATTGTTTGTTTCTCCATTGAGTTTCTGTTTTCAGTGTCATTGATTTCTCCTCTAGTTTTTATTCTCTTTTCTTCTGCTTACTGTGGATTTAATTTGCTGCTCTTGTTGCCTAAGGTGTAAGATCAGATGATTGATTTTAGGTCTTTCTTCTTTTCTAATATATTATTTCAGTGATACAGATTTCTGTCTCTAAGCATTGCTTTCCCTGCATCTCATGAATTTTGATACATTGTGTTTTCATTTCTATTTAGTTCAAATATTTTAAATTTATCTTGAGATTTTTTATTCATGTGTTATTGTTTAACCTTACATATATTGAGATATTCCAATTATCTTTCTGTTGTGAATTTCTGGGTTCCATTGTGGTCTGAGAGCACACTCTATATGATTTCTATTCTTTTAAATTTGTTAAAGTATGTTTTATGGCCCAGAATGTTCTACCTTGGTGAATATTCCATGTGAATGTGAGAAGAATGTGTATTGTGTGGTTGTTGGATGAAATAGAGAGGTGAATTCTATCCAGTTGATTAATAAATAGTGTTTTGAGTTCAAGTGAGTCCTTTTTAACCTTCTGTCTGCTGGATCTTTCTACTTCTGATAGAGCAGTATTGAAGTCTACAGCTACAAAAGTAGATTCGTCTATTTCTTCTTGCCGTACTGTTAGTTTTTACCTCATGTATTTTGATGCACTGTTGTTAAGTACATACGCATTAAGAACTGTGTCTTACTGGAGAATTGAGCCCTTTATTATTATGTAATGCCCTTCTTTTTATCTAATAACATTATTTGCTTTGAAGTCTGTTCTATCTGAAATTAATTCAGATACTTCTACTTACTTTTGATTAGTGTTAGCATGGTGTATTTTTTTCCATCTACGTTTAATGAATAAATGTCTTTATTTAAATTGATTTTCTTTTAGATACCATATAATTGGGTTTTATTTCTTGTTCCATTATAATAATCTGCCTTTTAATTGGTACATTCAGATCACTGTGATTATTGATATAATTGGATTAATATCTCCCATATTTGTAACTATTTTCCATTTGTCACGTTTGTTCTTTGTTGCTATATTTGTCTTCTAGTCCCTTTTCTTGCCTTTTGTGGTTTAACAGCATTTAAACAATTATTTTTGTGTGTGTGTGTGTGTGTATATATATATATATATTTTTTTTTGAGACGGAGTCTTGCTCTGTCACCCAGGCTGGAGTGCAGTGGTGCTTCTTGGCTCACTGCAAGCTCTGCCTTCCGGGTTCACGCCATTCTGCCTCAGCCTCCCGAGTAGCTGGGACTACAGGCACCCGCCACCATTCTTGGCTGATTTTTTGTATTTTTTTTTAGTAGAGAAGGGGTTTCACTGTGTTAGCCAGGATGGTCTGGATCTCCTAACCTCGTTATCCACCCGCCTCGGCCTCCCAAAGTGCTGGGATTACAGGCATAAGCCACAGCGCCTGGCCTGTATATTTTTTAAGGTAGGGTCTCACTCTGTTGTCCAGGCTGGAGTGCAGTCGTGCGATCTCAGCTCACTACAGCCTCAACCTCCCGGGTTTAAGCCATCCTCCCATCATAGTCTCCCAAGTAGCTGGGACGACAGGCATATGTCACCATACCTGGCTATTTTTTTTTATATATATATATTGTAGAGACCTGTTCTACAAAATGTTGCCCAGGCTGGCCTTGAACTCCTGGACTCAAGTGATCCTCCTATCTCAGCCCCGCCAAAGTGCTGGGATTACAGGTGTGAGCCACTGTCCCCAACCAACATATTTCAATATGGCTTCTTTATCTCCCTTTGCTGGAAGCAAAAGAGATTTTTCTCGAGTATTTACTGAGAGAACCTGGTTTAGCTCCTATAAGTAAAACTCACAAAAGCATGGGGGCCTCCCTATAACTAGGTCCCCCTGGAGTTTTTATCACTGGGGTTTGTCCACACCTAGCAATTTTTGTCAGCTACAGTTTGTTTTTCTGCCCCTCTCCCAGTTTCTGTGGAGGTTTCTGCTCCAGCCTGTTGTGATTCTCTGTATCCACCTGACTGTCTCTCCAGTTCCGGGAGCAGTGGTGTCTTAGTCTGTTTTCACACTACTATCAAGAACTACCTGAAACTGGGTAATTTATAAAGAAAAGAGGTTTAATTGACTCACAGTTCCACATTGCTGGGGAGGCCTCAGGAAACTTACAATTATGGTGGAAGGGGAAGCAAGGCACTTCTTACATGGTGGCAGGAGAAAGAGAGCAAAGGGGGAAGTGCCACTTTTAAATCATCAGATCTCATGAGAACTCGCTATTGCAAGAACAGCATGGGAAACTGCCCCCTGATCCAGTCACCGCCCACCAGGTCCCTCCCCTGACACGGGATTACAATTTTAGATGAGATTTAGTGGGGACACAGAGCCAAAGCATATCAAGTGGTTTCTCCTGTGACCTCACTGAAGTTTTTGAGAAATACATGCACGTGTATTTTTTAAATCATTAAGAGCAAGTAAGTATAATGCTAAACAAGAAGTTAATAGAAACTTCATGTTTCCTTCCCCTCTTTGAAAATACATTAGCAGTTGTTTTTAGATAGAGTGTACATTTCCTGGAGACATTGTTTAAGAACAATAGACAAACAAGCTGGGCATGGTGGCTAACACCTGTAATCCCAGCACTTTGGGAGGCCGAGGTGGGTGGATGGCTTGAGGCCAGGAGTTCTGAGACGAGCCTGGACACCATGGCAAAACCCCATCTCTTACTAACAATACAAAAATTAGCCAGGAATGGTGGCGTGCGCCTGTAATCCCAGCTACTGGGGTGGCTGAGGCAGGAGAATTGCTTGAACCCAGGAGGCAGAGGCTGCAGTGAGCCAAGATCACGTCACTGTACTCCAGCCTGGGCAACAGAGTGAGACTCTTGTCTCAAAACAAACAAAAAAAACACACTACAAACCCATTTTGCTTCTCATGAATTGAAAATCATTATATGGTGTTGTCAGGAGATCTTAGACTCTGTGAAAGGCATTTTCCAGAGAGTTGCCGAAAATTAGAAGGGTGTGGGGGCGCTGAAATGCCTAGGCAGAGAAGATAGGTTTGATAAAGTAAAGAGTAAGGAGTCACCAAAGTGTCTTAGCAAGGCAATACTCTAAAAATCATGTTTTAAGAAGAGATTCTACCATCTTTGTCCAGGGTGTGTGTGTTCATAGAGAAAACCTAGCCTCCCAAAACAAGCAAGGAAAATCATGGATTATGAAAGGATCTTTCTACTAAAAGAGTCATTATTACTTCTCTATTTTGCAAACTCTCTCAGTACCTTCAGAATATTTACAGCCTTCCAAAATGTAATGTATACCCTTCTCAGGACTAAGCATAATGCAGTTCACTTAAGAATTGTGCTATGTTTTACATAGACTGACAGGTTCTTGTTCAAATTCTTTGTGATAACATCTTTTCATTTTCTTTTCATTTTCTTTTCTTTTTTGGGTAGTTTTAAATACATTTTCCTTTTTAAGAAGGCTAGGATGTTTGGGGGGAAAATCCTTGTACTTTTTGTAAGCCACTTATAACACAGATTAACTTCACAGCACATAAAAAGAATACTGGAGAACCTTTACATGATTAAATATGCCCCTAGAGGATTAAGTTTTTCCACATATTTTTAAGCCAGTGCTATTAATAATGTTCCAGCATTAAACTTTCTGTACATCCTCATTATGGAGGAGGCCTTTTTTTTTTTTTTTCATTCTGCCCTTGCTGTTAGTTTTTCCATGGTCAGATATGTAGCACTATAAAATTATCTGTGGAAACATACAATCTGAATGTTTAACTGGAGTCTAACAAAGTATCATGTCTGGGGCTGTTCCAATTTTTATTCAAAGATGTTGTCAGTTTTTCAAACTTAATTGTTCTTTTGTCTTACTGGAAACCTGGCAGAAGATAGCTATTTACAGGCATATCTTAGATCATGGGGCAGACCACCACAATGCGGCTAATATCGCAGTAAATCAAGTCTCACAATTTCTTTGGTTTCTCAGTGCATATAAAAGTTATATTTTTACTATACTGTAGTCTATTAAGTGTGCAATAGCATTATGTCTAAAAATACATGCATGCCTTAAGTAATACAAAATACTTTTTTTTTTTTTTTTTTTGAGACAGAGTCTCACTCTGTTGCCCAGGCTGGAGTGCAATGGCACGATCTCGGCTCACTGCAAGCTCCGCTTCCTGGGTTCATGACATTCTCCTGCCTCAGCCTCCTGAGTAGCTGGGACTACAGGCGTATGCCACCTTGTCCGGCTAATTTTTTGTATTTTTAGTAGAGATGGGGTTTCACCGTGTTAGCCAGGCTGGTCTCAATCTCCTGACCTCGTGATCCGCCTGCCTCGGCCTCCCAGAGTGCTGGGATTACAGGCGTGAGCCACCACGCCCGGCCACAAAATACTTTTTTTGCTAAAAAATGCTAACAATATTGAGCTTTCAGCAAGTTGTAATCTTTTTGCTGGTGGAGGTTCTTGCATTGATATTGATGGTGGCCACCTGATCAGGGTGGTAGTTGCCAAAGGTTGGGGTGGCTGTGGCATTTTCTTAGAAAAAGACAAGTTTGTTGCAGCAGTTGGCTTTTCCTTTCAGAAGAGATTCCTCTGTGGCATGCAGTGCTGTTTGATAGCATTTTACCCACAGCAGAACTTCTTTAAAAATTGGAGTTGTCCTCTCAAACGCTGCTGCCACTTTATCAACATGATGTTCTAAATCTTTAGTTGTCATTTCAACAATGTTCACAGCATCTTCATCAGGAATAGATTCCATCTAGAAACCACTCTCTTTGCTTACCTGTAAGAAGCAACTCCTCATCTGTTCAAGTTTGATCCTGAGATTGCAGCAATTCAGTCACATCTTCAGGCTCCACTTCTAGTTCCCTTGCTTTTTTCACCACACCTACAGTGACTTCCTCTTGAACCCCTCAAAGTCATCCATGAGGGTTGGAATCAACTTCTTTCAAACTCCTTTTGATGTTGATATTTTGACCTCCTTCCATGAATCACGAATACTTGTATCTAGAATGGTGAATCCTTTCCAGAAGGTTTTTAATTTGCTTTGATCAGATCCATCAGAGAAATCACCCTGTATGGCAGCTATTGCCTTATTAAATGTATTTTTTAAATAATAAGACTTGAAAGTCAAAATTACTCCTTGGCACAAGGGCTGCAGAATGGATATTGTCTTAGCATGCATGAAAACAACATTTATCTCTTTGTACATCTCCATCAGAGCTCCTGGGTGACCAGGTGCATTGTCAGTGAGCAGTAATGTTTTGAAAGGAACCTTTTTTTCTGAGCAGTAGGTCTCAACAGTGGGCTTAAGATATTCAGTAAACCGTGCTGTAAACAGATGTGCTGTTACCCAGATTTTGTTGTTTCAGTTATAGAGCACAGGCAGAGAAGATTTAGCATAATTTTTAAGGGCCCTAGGATTTTTAGAATGGTCAGTAAGCATTGGCTTCAACTTAAAAGTCACCAGCTGTTTTGGTCTTGACCAAGAGAGTCAGCCTATTTTTTGAAGCTTTAAAGCCAGGCATTGACTTCTCCTCTGTAGCTACGAAAGTCCTAGGTGGCATCTTCTTCCACTAGAAGGCGGTTTCATCTATGTTAAAAATCTGTTGTTTAGCCACATTTCTCAATTTTCTGAGCTAGATCTCATAATAACATGTTGCAGCTTCTACATCAGTACTTGCTGCTTCGCCTCTCACTTTTATGTTATGGAGACAGCTTCTTTCCTTAAACCTCATTAGCCAACCTCTGCTAGCTTCCAGCTGTGCTTCTATAGCCTCCTTACCTCTCTCAGCCTTCACAGAAGTAAAGGGACTTTTAGCTTTGCTCTGGATTGGGCTTTGCCTTAAAGGGGATATTGTGGCTGATTTGATCTTCTAGATCACTAAAACTTTCTCTGTAGCTCTTTTACTTTACTTTTGTGTGTTCATTGGAGTAGCACTTCTAATTTCCTTCTAGAACTTTCCCTTGGCATGAACAACTTGGCTGTTTGGTGCAAGAGGTTTAGCTTTTTTAGCATGTCTCAGCTTTTGACATGCCTTCCTCACTATGCTTAATCATTTCTAGCTTTTTTTTTTTTTTTTTTTGGAGACAGAGTCTCACTCCGTTGCCCAGGCTGGAGTGCAGTGGCGCAATCTCAGCTCACTGCAACCTCTGCCTCCCGGGTTTAAGTGATTCTCTTGCCTCAGCCTCCCAGGTAGCTGGGATTACAGGCGTGTGCCACTACGCCCAGCTAATTTTTGTATTTTTAATAGAGACGGGGTTTCACCATGTTGGCCAGGCTGGTCTTGAACTTCTGACCTCAAGTGATCCACCCACCTTGGCCTCTCAAAGTGCTGGGATTACAAATAGGCATGAGCCACCGGGCCTGGCCTATTTCTAGCTCTCGATTTAAAGTGAGAAATGTGTGACTCTTCCTTTCACTTGGACACTTTGAGGCCATTGTAATTGGCCTACATTCAGTATTGTTTTGTCGCAGGAAATAGGCCCAAAGAGAGGAAGAGAGATGGAGGAATGGCCAGTGGTGAATCGGTCAGAACAGATACTACATTTATCTATTAAGGTCGCCATCTTATATAGGTACAGTTTGCGGTGCCCCAAAACAGTTACAATAGTAACATCAAAGACCACTGATGACAGATCACCACAATAGATATAATAATAATGAAAAAGTTTGAAATATTGTGAGGATTACCAAAATGTGACAGATGCGAAGTGAGCACATGGTGTTGGAAAAATGGTATTGATTCCTTTGCTCAATGCGGGGTTGCCACAACTTTCAAGTTTTGTTTTTTTTTTTGTAATCACTAAACACATAGTACTCACCATTTCAAAAAAGATCACTTAATTTCAGTGCACATTTTTTCCTGACATAACATTCTGGTTTATAAGGAATCTTGTTATTACTGAGGGATTGAGTTATTTATTAAATGCCTTTTTTTTTTTCCCAGGGGTTAGGTTGTCAAATTAATTTCCCATGGCTAATCAGCCTGGGCTTGACTCTACGCACATAATGTTCCTACACTCCCCCAGCTCTCTAGGACTTGCAGTCTCTCTGATCCCAACAGCCTGCAGGTCTTTTCTTACCAGCCAGGACTCTTTCCCATTCCCTTCAGTGGTGCTCACCAGCCCCTCAGTTTCTCTGACCTTAACCTTTTGATCCTTATTCTGCCAGTTCCTTGGCTTAGATGGGTTCTTAATTTCTTTTCTCCCCAAATTTGTATTTTTCTGTCCTGACCAGAGGTGTCAGATTGTTCCACACTGTTTAAATGTGCCAGTCAGCCTCTCTTCTCCGACTCTCTGCACAGCTGGGCCTCAGGGTCACCACTCTTCTCAAGCCCCATAGTCTAACCCTTCTCGGGTCACAGAGGACTTCCTGCCAGCTATCTAGACCCTAGAGCTCCCCTGCCCCCCGTCGCCTGGTCCTTTCACTTTTCACTGCTGCAGCTTTGCTCATCCTTCCCTCCTCATTCCTGCCCCTGTGGGAGAGTTGCCCCTCCTTTCCAGTGCCAACCTCTTCATTAGGGCTTTAGAGTTCTGCCTCAGCACTAAACAAAAACACAAACCAACGAAAGATTTTAGTATTTTTATATTAATATTTAAAATTGTCTAATTTTAATGTTAAATAACATTTGGTTTTAAGAAATATTAAATATTCAATGTTAATAAATATTGTTTATTAACATTAAATAAAGGTGGGAGGATCACCTGAACCCAGGAGGTTGAGGCTGCAGTAAGCTGTAATTGTGCCATTGCACTCCAGCCTAGGTGACAGAGCGAGACTGTCACCAAGAAAAAAAAAAACACTGTTTGCAGCAACAAAAGTTAGAAAGCACGACCCTTTAACAGAGAGCTGATTAAATTATGGTGTATTTATTATCGGTGGCAATTAAATAATTTTAATTTTAATAAATATTTTTAATATTAAATATTTAAAAGCCGTATTTTAATAAATATTGAATAATTATTAAGTAACACATGCACATGGATTTAAAAATTAAAGTAGTATAAAATAATCTACAGAGGCTACTATTTGATGTCAGTTTGTGTGTATATGCATTCTGCCAGAGATATTCTTCCATAGATGATACATGCATAAACAAGTATGTACATTCATGCATTTCTTCTTCTTCCTGTCTCCTCCTTCCACTCTTTTTGAACACAAATACTGTCTATACACAGTCTAGATATTGCTTTTTAAATATATTGCTATGTTTTGGAAAACAATTTTGTGTCAGTACTATAGACCTGCCTCATTCTTTTAATGGATACAAAATATCCCTTTTTTTTTGTTTTTGAAGACTCTGTTACCCAGGTTGGAGTGCAGTGGTGTGATCATAACTAATTGCAGCCTCAACCTCCTGAGTTCAGGTGATCCTCCCACTTTAGCTTCCCAAGTAGCTGGAATTACAGGTGCACTCCACCATGCCTGGCTAATTTTTAAGTTTTTTTGTGGAGACGAGGTCTCACTATGTTGCCCAGGTTGGTCCTGAACTCCTAAGCTCAAGCAGTCCTCCTGCCTTGGCCACCCCAAATGCTAGGATTACAGGCATGAACCATCGTGCCTGGCCCAAACAGTGTTTCAGTAAGCATCCTTACAACATAAGTCTTTGTGCCCATGTACAGCTTTATCAGTATGAAGTCTTAAAAGTGGAATTGCTGGATTAAAGGGTGCCTGCATTTTCATCTTCTGAAAAGAAAAAAAATCTATTTCTTGTATTATTACTGTTCTGGTCTGTTTATGCATTGTTGATTTCTTAGATACGTCTTCAATGTCTGCTATCTATTTAAAGCATTCATCTCTTTATTTCTTGTGAGTTCCCAGAGAATTTCTGAGGCATTCTGGTTCAGCGTTCTACGTTTCACAGTCCCTGTGATCACTGAATTCCTAAATGTGATACTCATTGTTTCTAAGAACTCTTTACTGTTCTCCTAGTCTCCTCTCAAGTGTATAGGCCTTTTATTTCTTAACTTTCTATGTAAGGATAACATATATCCAAAAAAACACATAAATCTTCTGTTCAACTTAATGAATTCTCAAAAAGTACACCTTATGTAACCAATGCTTAGATAAATAAATTATTACCAGCACCTTGGAATGTCCCTTGTGCCCCTTACAGTCTCTCTGTGGGTAGCCACTATCTTTTCTCCTAACACCACAGATTCATGTTGCCTATTTCATTTTAATTTTATATAAATATAATTGTACAGTACATACTGCTTCTCCTTTCTTTTGTGTAACATTATGTTTGAAGGTAGTTTGTTCTCACTGATATATAGTATTCCATTGCATGACTATACCACAATCCATTTGTTCATTCTACTGTTGATGGTCACCTCAATGGTTTCTAGTTTTGGGCTATCATGAATAGCACTGCTATGGACACTTTAGTTTGTGTCTTCTGGTGCACATATGTACACATTTTTGTTGGGTGTATATACACATAGAGTAGAATTGCTGCATCATAGGGCATAGAGTCCTGGTTGTTCCACATCCTTGTCAGCACTTGGTATTTTCTTTGTCATTTTAGTCTTCTCGGTAGGTGCAAAGTAGTGTTTCATTGTGGTTTCAGTTTTCATATCAACTACTCATGCCATGGAGCCCATTTTCATGTTTACTGGCTCTTTGGATATCCTCTTTTGTGAAGTACCTATTGAAATTTATTTTTCCATTTTAAAATTATTTTTAAAAATATATTTGGTTAGCTCGTATGTCACACTTTTTTGACAAAATCCTTTTTCTCCTCCCTTCTCATTTATCCTTTTAAATTTATTTTCTTGGCTTTTTTCTCACCTGTTCTTTTCTAACCACTGAACTTTAGAGCCACTAACTAATCCTAACTTTTCTAGAATTTTTAGTGAATTTGCATGAAACTTACTTTGAGAAAACATTGGTACTCAAACTGGAAGATAATGTTATTGTTATTCTAAGAAGGGAAAAGATGATAAATACTAAGCCGTACTAGTTTTTTGGCCACTAGATTGCATTATTATCCCCATATTTAATTCTCATTTTAATTTTATTTTTGACAAGAGCTTGTTAGAAGTGAAAGTCTTTTAATTTGCATTTTAAGTCTGGAGCCTCCTTTTTTAAAAATGTAATGTTTTACAGGTTCTTGATCAATATGAACGAGAAGGATTTAACTTCCTAGCCAAGGTGTTTAATTCTTCACATTCCTTCTTAGAAGACTTGACTGGTCTTACATTGCTGCATCAAGAAACCCAAGCTGCTGAGGTAAGAACAAAACAAGCTTTCTGTAGTGAAGACTGACATGCTTAAAACTATTTGATATTCGCCATATGGAAAAGGAAGAAAGCAATTAATTTTAATTTTTGTAACTTAGAGCAAATATCACTAAATAAGTCTGCTAGTTACCAGAGAACGAATAACCCTCAGCAAGTGCTGGATACTGATGTGTGTAGGTTGCTGTCCAGTAGGTGCCTAATACACAAAATCAGTGTGATAAAGGAAGTATAGGTTGTAGATTTCCAGGCACCTCTTGTCCTTACTGAAGATCTGCATGTGTATGACCATTGGAGAGAGTTGGCTTAAATGTCCATATATCAAAATGTAAGTTGGTAAAGACATTGGACTCCAGCTATGTTCTTTAGAAAGAAGGTATTGGACTCTTGCCATGTTCTTCAGAAAGAACATGCCTGGCTTCTTCACGATTTGATCAGTCTTCTTAGACCCTGAACCCCACCATGAAATGGCTTCCCCAGACACAACCCGAGAGAGTTATGCTTTGTTTCTCAGCTAGAATATTTTGCAGATCTTAATTTCCTGGGTCATTGCATCATTTTTTTTTTTTTTAAAGACTGAGTTTAAGAAATAAATTATCGGCCTGGCGAGGTGGCTCATGCCTATAATCCAAGCACTTTGAGAGGCCAAGGTGGGTGGGTCACGAGGTCAGGAGTTTGAGACCAGCCTGGCCAACATAGTGAAACCGTGTCTCCACTAAAATAAAAAAATTAGGTGGGCATGGTGGCAGGTGCGTGTAATCCCAGCCACTCAGGAGGCTGAGGCAGGAGAATTGCTTGAATCCTGGAGGCAGAGGTTGCAATGAGCTGAGATTGTGCCACTGCACTCCAGTCCGGGCAACAGTGCGAGACTCCGTCTCAAAATAAATAAATAAATAAATAAATAAATAAATAAATAAATAAATAAATAAATAAATATTGTGTTTTTCCAAATGCTCACTGTTCTTAGAAAAGGGAATGCTGTGTATGGTGGTAGAGCTATTTGGATCACTTGGCAAAATGTGCAATTCCTCAGAATTGATGAGTGAGATTAAATCAATCTTTTGCCCTTAGTTACCTGGATAAAGAAGCCATGAGGAGAAATGTAGCTTATGTTGTGTTTCCACAAACTACATAAGGAAAACCTTGACTTCCTATGTCCTGCAGGGGTAGTGCACTTTGCCATTAGTCCTTTTAAGTTGCAATTCTTTCCACCAGCTAAAGAGAAATATATAAATTATTTCTAGCTAGGTGGCAAAACTCCCCCAGCCATCTTGTCAAATGATTGCATGGGTGCAAAGATCTATAAATTCCTCCATAGGTTGCATATCCTCACCATTCAGGGAGGCCCCAAGTTGTCAATGAATAGATGGCCAGGCCCAATACTGGACCAGCCAGTGGTGAAAGGGCTGCTGTTTGGAGAGGTGGAGCTAGTGCTGAGTATAGGAAGACCATGTAGAAATACCAAAGTCAGACCCATTGGAGGTTTGAGCAGGTTGTGAGATTTTCAGGTACACCAGGGAGGCAAGATAGTACATCTCTAGTGCTGGACTTAAACTGAAGGCAGTCCTTCTTTAAATTGTTTTGGTGCCCTCTGGGCATTAAACAGATGCAGTCTTCCACTTATGGCCAATAGTTAGAGCCACAAAGAGTCTATTTCAAGTTTCAGGAGATGAATGGCATCTCTGCTGCTCTTTGAGAGACTTCAAGGTATTTTTCCCCTGAATTGTGATTGGGTTCCCAGGCATGGTTCAGAACATTGTGTTTATTGTCTGCCGTATTATCTTTTAAGCAGTGCTGTACTGCCTGATGGTATGGAAGAGGTAATATAGATGTTTGTAAACATACAGTCATTTGATGGCTAAGGAAGTTTTGCCACCCAGCTAGAATTTACATATTTGTTAAATAGAAGAATTTCAACCTGAAATTGACCCAATTTTTCACTCTTTAAAACAGAGCAGATGCTAGAATAGTGGGTAGGTTTCTAGATTTAACCTGGTTTATCTTACATTTTAGTTGGTCAAACCTTAATGGCTTTTTCAAAGACTTAGAGAAAGTTTAAAAGCAATAGTGACTAAATAGATGGTGGAGCAGAAGGGAGCATGGTTTCATCCATGAGCCTGAGTTTTCTTTTTGAATTTTCCTCTACTAAATTATATCTTTAGTTTTGGAATCATACGTCACATCAAATTTTAGATTAGAGATGGTAAACTGTTTGGCCTGTGAGCCAGATATGGCTTGCAGGTATGTATTTTTTGGCCTGCCCTGTATGTTAAATTCTGAATAAAGCCATCATTTAAAAACCACAAGTTTTAGGCGGGGCGTGGTGGCTCACAGCTGTAATCCTAGCACTTTGGGAGGCCGAGGGGGGCAGATCACCTGAGGTCAGGAGTTTGAGACCAGCCTGGCCAACATGGTGAAACCCCATCTCTACTAAAAATGCAAAAATTAGTCGGGCATGGTGGCGCATGCCTGTAATCCCAGTTACTCGGGAGGCTGAGGCAGGAGAGTGACTTGAACCCGGGAAGCAAATGTTGCAGTGAACCAAGATGGCGCCACTGCACTCCAGCCTGGGCGACAGAGCGAGACTCCATCTAAAAAAAAAAAATCACAAGAGGGTGTGAATTTTCCCATTTCCAACTTTGAAAAATCAGATCCGGGAACTCCAGACATGCATCTCTTAATAGTGATGGTTAGCTAGAGCCAAGAAGCAAAGTTTATAGATAATGCACTTGATATAAAATTTAAAGGTATTACAAAATACTCTGGGCTGGGCACGGTGGCTCATGCCTCTAATCCTAGCACTTTGGGAGGCCAAGGCTGGCGGAGTGCCTGAGCTCAGGAGTTTGAGACCAGCCTGGGCAACACGGTGAAACCTCATGTCTACTAAAAATACAAAATCTAGCCCGGTGTGGCAGTGTGCGCCTGTAGTCCCAGCTACTCTGGGACGAGGCAGGAAAATTGCTTGAACCAGAGAGGCAGAGGTTGCAGTGAGCTGAAATCGCGCCACTGAATTCCAGCCTGGGCGACAGAGCGAGACTCCGTCTCAGGAAAAAAAAAAAAAAAATTCTGTGAAAAGGGAATCTTCCTTCTATACATGTCCCTTAGCTCCTCAGTTCCTTTCCTGGAGACAAACACTGTTGTTACTTTCCTGCCCAGAGATATTCTTTAGGTTATATTCTTTATTTAGATGATGCCCTTTAGTAGGTGACCCTTAATAGGTATTGGAGCTTATAACCCGTCTTCAAAAAGGATCATTATTTTTCTTAACTCTGAATAGGACTGTGTTTTAAGATAAGGTTTGAAATATAGTACTTAGTAGAGGACCTCCTAGCAACAAAAATTATTGTTCTAACTACATCATTTTCTATTACTTTGAAAAATGTGGGTATGCGCGTATAAGCAAAATATAAATATATGTTAAAATATATATATACCTTTACATATATCTGTGTAAAAGTAGTGTTTTGATTTACATACTTGATTCTCAATGCGTTTATAGGTGGTCAGTAATAAAAACACAGAATTCTGCATTCTACGTAGAAAGGTCTCCACTTATTTATTTTAGCAACACAGTCAAGATGCTAAATTAATTCTCATTTTGGGTTAACTATTTACATCAATCAACATTGGAATTGCAAACGATTCAACTAGATAATTATATGTGACATTACCATTATATACTTTGTTTATAAAATATGTGTTTAAAAAATATACTGAACATCTTTTGAAAATCTGATACCAAGCACTGTGCTAGTAACTGAATACAGAAGTTAATGAGACACTGACCCTCAAGGGCTCATAGTCTAGTGTGAGAAGCTGACATGTAAATAGTGAGCTCTAATGCAATAAAAAATGTTTTAGTCATTTGTATATTAAGTGCTGAGAGAGCAGTTACTTCTGCCTAGGGGAATAGGGATGTCAAGAAAAGCTTCACAGGAAGAGAACAAGTATTTCACTTAGTTTTAAAGGATGAGTAGACTATTTTTAAAAATAAAAGTTGGATTTTGGCAGAGAAAGAGTAGAGAAGGGAAGGGCAAGAAGCCTAGGGCGTTCTAGACTGAATAAAGGTCTCTGAGGCCAAGTCTTTAGTATATTACTCAAAATCATGAGTAGTGTGATGTACTTGGAGCCACAGTTACCTGAAGTCAACATAATATTTTTTAATAATAGCTTTATTGAGTTATAATTCACATACCATAAAACACACCATTTTGGCTGGGTACAGTGGCTCACGCCTGTAATCCCAGCACTTTGGGAGGCCGAGGTGGGTGGATCACCTGAGGTCAGGAGTTTGAGACCAGCCTAGCCAACGTGGCGAAACCTTGTCTCTACTAAAAATACAAAATTAGCTGGGTGTGGTGGCATGTGCCTGTAATCCCAGCTACTCAGGAGGCTGAGGCAGGAGAATCACTTGAACCCAGGAGGTAGAGGCTGCAGTGAGCTGAGATTGTGCTGTTGCACTCCAGCCTGCAAGGGCGGGGGGAAAAAAAAACAACCACACACAACACACACACACCTTTTTAAAGTGTGCAGTTCAGTGGTTTTTAGTATATTCACAGAGTTGTGCAACCATTACCACTCTCTCAGTTTAGAAAATTTTCATCCCCCGCACCCAAAACAAACTCTGAACCTATTAAATGGTCACTCCCTGTTCCCTCCTCCTTCCAGCCCCTGGCAACCACTAGTCTTCTTTCTGTCTGTAAGGATTTTTCTATTCTGGACACATCACATAAATGATCCTTTGTGTCTGGCATCTTCTATTTAGCACAATGTTTTTAAGGTTTATTCATGTTGTAGCAAGGTACGTAATTGTTTTTCATTTAAAGAAAAAGTCTCAATGCTATTACAATTTTCCATATTCTTTGCACCTGTGGTCTGTCTCCCTAAATATAGCCCCTTTATGAAGGAGGAATGCAAAGCTGATCCAACTAGAGACTACAAATTCCTTTATATTCTATATTTATATAGAAAGGGGCACATAGTAATGAATTGGAAGCCATATCCAAGCTAGAATCATCTAGATTTAGTGAGATTGACTAGTGCAACCCAATTTTTTGCACTCATCCCCTGTCCATCAGGTACCTGAAAATGATTGCAATGATTTTAAACTAGGTTACTGGTATAATCATACTGCTGTTGAGATTAGCAGGCAAATTACCAAGTTAGTTTTTTATTGGAGGGGAAGAGGTCAGTGTGTGAGGGTGCATAGTGGAGACTGGGGACCAGGCTGACAAAGATGAATTGTTTTAGGTAGTGATGACTTTGAGGTAATGGGATAAGTGAGTGAAAATGACTGGTTGGCATTGGAGATGGGATGGAGATGGAGCTTGGAGAAAAAGAATAGCACTAGTAAGTGGATTTAGCTAGACAAAGGAGATTTACCCTATTCCATTTAGCACAGTGAGGAGAGGCTAGAGAGCTAGGGTGCAATAAAAAAAATTTTAATGAGAAATGTGTGTGGTAGATTAATTTTATCTCATAGATTAAAAATTTTAAATACCACATAAATGCCATTTGCCTTTGCTAATGTTACATTTTTATGAAGAAGGAGCCTTGCATAAGAATGATATAATGGACTTTGGGGTCTTGAGGGAGAAGCTTGGGAGGGGGGGTAAAGGATAAAAGACATATTGGGTGCTGTGTGTACACTGCTTGGGCAACAAGTGGACTAAAATCTCAGAAATCACCACTAAAGAACTTATCTACATAACCAAAAATCACCTGTACCCCAGAAACTATTGAAATAAAAAAAAAAGAAGGGGACTTGGACAGATAGCCATATTCTTTGCCAAATTATAGTTACATTCTGCTCATGGGGGATTAGGAGGTTCAATGGAAGAAAGGCCCCACTCAGCTTTCTCCCCTCTTAAAATGTTGCCTTGTAAATTAGGGAATTTTGCATAAAGCTCTGACCTTTACTTCCAAGGCCTTTACTGAGAATGGGTTTGGATACTTGGAGATTGATCCTGACTCCCTATCCCTCCTAGATCTTTATTTATCCTATTTGGAACCCAGGGAAATGGCCTTAAAGTTGATGAACCACAGGGTGTCCAAGTCATGGAGCTATTGAGGTTCTCACCAAGTATCTTTTAAATTGCTGCATTTGGGATGGGCGCAGTGGCTTACACCTGAAATCCCAGCACTTTGGGAGGCTAAGTTGGGAGGATTGCTTGGGTCTGGGAGACCTGGGCAAGATGGTGAGCCTCTGTCTCTATTTAAGAAAATTAGAAATTAGCCAGGCATGGTGACACACCAGCTACTTATAATGCTGAGGCAGGAGGATCACTTGAGCCCAGGAGTTTGCGGCAGACAGTGAGCTATGATTGTGCCACTGTACTCCAGCCTGGGTGACAGAGCAAGACCCTGTCTCTTATTTAAAAAAAAAAAAAAAAAAAAAAAAGCTGCGTTTGTTGAAGAAATGCTCAGTCTAAATCAAACATATGAACACCTTAGCCATGTTCCACAAAAATTTGCTGTGACTTACCTTCTTAGAGTTATTTCTCATCCTATGAGTAGAATAAGTATCAGTTCACATGTATTTATTTGTTCCAACTGTGGGTTCAACATCATACTATGAGAAATGCCAAAATATTTTCTAACTGAATGTAACTAGAGAAAAGACTAATTTATAAGAGAGTTAATAGAACAAGCTGTATTGGTATATCCCTGAGAAATTCAAATTCCTACGTCCCTTTACCCAATTTCCCTGAAATACTTCATTTCCTATTCATGAAAGTTTGCACGTTCCATGATTCCAGGATTAATTTTAGGCTGTTTTACCTCCTTGCCTTGACCATATTGTCAGTATTTGATGTTGTACCATGCACTTATGATTTCAGGGTTGCAATTACAGTGCACCATTAATATAATTTGCATTTTGTCAAGGTTGTGCTAAATAGAACTTCCTTTCTGCAGATTTGGGGATTAATGAATGATCATCTAAAAAGAAAGCAACAACCATAACATAGGCTATAAAATCATAAACAGACCAGCAGAAATGAATAGGGCTGAGCTGATTAATTGGTTATGAATTAAAATGTAGATTGTGATTCATTCACTATAGAACTCAGAATTCTAGAAAATGCCCATTTCTCTCATAGCCAAAAAGTCATATGAAAAACATTACGGTCATGTGATATGACTTCATTGGCACAGCAATTTACTATTCAGCAAAGTAAATAACACAATTAGCAAGTGTTTCTGCTGGGCCTTTTGCACTTACACTGAGATTTTGGCCTCTCCCCCACACAGCTGGTTTTGATTTGGTTCCTGTGGAATATTTTTTTTTGTTTTGTTTTGCATTTAACAACAGTCAGATATTTATGTACAGCTTCATCAAGAGCCTCTGATGACAAATATGCCTTTGGAGGCCAGTAGAAGCTGTGGGAAACCCCCGTGTCAGCACTCAGACCTGTTTCCAATGGAGAGAAATCGCTCTGGGGACTGAACTAGCCTGCTCATGAATCCAGTTCCCTTTTCCCAGAGCCTTCTGCTAGCTCACTTCCAACCCATGCTGGCCATCCTGGGACTGTGCCCTGCCTTGATTTTTCCTTATGAAGCAATCCCTCAAGACACAGCCTTGGCCCTCTCTCCTGAGTGAGGGAGGAAAGGCAGAAACAGGCAGAAAGCCATTTACTTCTTAGATTGGAAACTAGAGCCTGGTTTTTGAAATAAAGCTTGGCAGTATCTCACTTATAACTTACTTTATAAAATGTGTAAAATGTGTACCTTTTATTTGCTGTCAGAGTTATCTACATGAATTTGAGATGTTTGGATAAATCGTTATTAGGGAAAGTTGCAATTGGAAAATAGACAATGAAGTCTGGGCAGAGTTCCCCACCCTTCGGAAAAGAGTCTCGGATGGTATAATCCGCTTGGAGAAGTCTAAGGGAGAAAGAAGGGGGGAAATCATAAATGCTAAAAGCAAAGCAAAGACAGCTAATATTAGGAAATAGAACATGGGAATCCAGTCCTTCTTACATTGTACTCCTGGTTCCGCCAGTGTTCTCATGAGTGACCTTGGATGAATCCTTCAGTGTCCTGTGGATGCTTCCCCACTTAAAATGAGAGGATTGAATCATGTGAAATTCTTTTTTTAAGCCTCCTTTCTAGAAAAAAAAGAAATGCTTTTCAACTCTAATTTAGTGATTTTGATTCAAATATACCATGTATAACCAAAAAGGAAAAAGATGGATAATTTTTACATAAAAGTGTTTAAAAATATATCAAAGTACTTACTTTTTATACATTTTATAAATATTGTTTGGTATCTATTATATCTAGCTACCATTGCCAGAAACAACTTTTTGCAGATTTTGAGATTTACATCTACTTTGAGCCTTAATAGAACATTGCTTATACTTTGTATTGATGTGTGTCACTGTACGTATAAATCTAAAATGGTGTAATTCAGCCTAATAACTTACCTCCTTCACCAGACTCGGTGCCACTTTTAACTTCTTTATAAACTCAAACCCACCCTGGCTGTAACTGGGTATGTTCACGAAACATGCTACTCACTACCCCTCAGTACAGCTTCCGAAGATGAGTTCCAAAGCCCTCTTACTTTAATAGCAGCATCCTTAGAATGCTGAATGTGTAATAACAGGAGAGTTACTTTAATAATCAGCCATATTACATTAGAATACTCATAAAGTGTATGAGTAACCCGAATCCTGGCCTGGTCAGAAGGTCTGAGTTCATACCTCAGCTCCCACACATAGCCAAGACTGCCATGTTCCTCTGTGTGGGCTGTGTCAGGCAGGACCGTGTGCAGCAGTCATGTGAGACCTTGGGTTATTTACTTCATTGACCTTCGTTTCCATCATTTTGTAGGATGTGATTAATAATTCCTACTCCTCACAATTACCATATTAAGTAAGAAAGCACCTTACAAAAGAAAAATACTGGACTCCATGAAAATTTTAAATTTTGTGCTTCAGAGGACATAAGAATATGAAAAAGTGGGCCACAGTATAAGAGAGAACAGCATTTTGCAAATCATACCTGATAAGGGTGTGGTATCTAGAATATAGAGGGAACTCTAAGCTGGGTGTGGTGGCATGTGCCTACAGTCCCAGCTGCTTGGGAGGCTGGGATGAGTGTATCGTTTGAGCCCAGGAGCTGGAGACCAGCCTGGGCAGCACAGTGAGAACCCATCTCTAAAAACAACAACAAAACCCAGAATATATAGGGAACTCTTACAACTTAATAATATAAAGATATAGAACTCAATTAAAAATGGGCATTAGATTTAAAACAACATTTCTCCAAAGAAGATATACAGATAATCACATGATATCATAATCAAATAAGATGCCCAACATCAATAGCCATTGGGACAATGCAAATTGAAACTACTGTGAGATGGCATTCATACCCAGTAAGATGGCTATAATCAAAATGACAACATCCAGTGTTGATGAAGATGTAGGGAAATTAGAAGCCTCCTACCTACTAGTGGGAGTGTCAAATTCTGCAGCCACTTTGGAAAACTGTTTAGCAGTTCCTTGAAAAATTAAACATAGAATTACCACGTGACCCAGGAATTGTACCCCTAGATATATACCCAAGGCTACTCTGGACACCCTGCCTATAGGGTAGCCCTGTTCCACAAGGAGCGGTACCAAAAATTGTATATGTGTGTGTGTGTATAAATATAGCCCAGAGAAATGAAAATGTGCACACAAAAAATGTACACAGTGCTCCTAACACCATTATTTATTCATAATTGTCAAAAAGTGGAAACAATGCAGATGTTCATTAGCTGATGAATGGATGAATAAAATGTCAGCTATTAGACTGGAATAATGGAGTATTTAGCAATAATAAGGAAGTACTAATACATGTTATAGTATGGATGAACATTGAAAATGTTACACTAATTGAAGAAGCCAGTCACAAAAGGACACATATTGTAGGATCTCATTTATGTGAAATGTCCAGTTTTAAAATCCATATAGTCAGAAAGTAGATTAATGGTTGTCAGCAGGTGGGGATGGGGGATTAAGGGAAAATCAGTGGCTACTTAAAGTGTTTCCTTTCGAGGTGATGAAATGTTCTAATCTTAGATAGTGATGATGGTTGCACAACGGTGGTTATACTAAAACCATTGAATTCTATACTCCGAATGGATGAATCATATGGTGTGTGAATTATCAATACAGATGTTTAAAAAGCAAGCCAAAAAGTGCCCATAGTTGGGGCATTTTGTTTCTCCTTCCCTCTCTCCTTTCTCTGGTTCTCTCTGCATGCAGTGTTGATTTTCTGTCTGTGACAGGCTGTCGTAGGATGTTAGCTCATTGTTTTTAGTAATGCGTTTTCTGTAGATTATGACAAGGATCTCTTCCATTTTTATTGTGCCTCAGTTTTCAAAGCCTTAGTCTCTGTGCACCTCCTTTAGCCTTTTCTTATGCTATCGATAGCCTGTAAACACTGAGGGAAGAGATGGAGGGGCCAACCAACCAAATGCCTCCCCTCTGTGCTTGCTGTGGGGAGAGAAAGCCACAGTTGGCTCCATCCATAGAAGACATCGCAGATAAAGGGGTTAGGGGAAGATGAGAGCACGTTGCTATCTATTTGTGTAAGCTTAAGCAGGTGTTTAGAGGATCTAAATCCCAACCTGGATCTGAATTTTTAAAATTTCCCTGTTTACCACAGGATTTTTCCCCCAAGATTTTTTAGCTTGAAAATTCCCAAATATACCAGAAAGTTGAATGAAAAGTACAGTGGATACCCACATACTACTACCTGGATCCAACAATTAACATTTTGCCACATGTGGTTTATCTCTCTGTGTACGTGCATGCACTCCCCCGACATCTTATCACAGTTCGCATATATACTTGCTCGTTTTCTCTTTTAAACCATTTGAAAGCAAGTTTTATATACAGCGGCACCTCACCCCTAAATTTTAGCATGAATCTGCTAAGAATATAGACATTCTCTGATGTAAACAGAGTACCATCATCACAGAACAACAAAGAATAATTCCATAATACCACCTAAAATCCAGTACATGTCCGAAGTTTCCCAGAAATGTACAGGATTTTAAACTATTGTTTGCTTTTTCCTCAAGTTGGTAATGTTATACTTAGAGTTTTTTCCAATAATACTTAAGCACTGGTCATACATACCAAGTGATATCCACTTAAGCATATCTTTTTAATTCCCTTGACACCCTCAACGCTCCTCTCTAAATGGGGAGACACAATTACCCTATTAGGCAACATGCCCCTGAGGTCCTGCTGCTCCAGCAGGCCTCTTCTAGGAGAGCGTCTTCTCTGGGTGTCACCAGGGCATCCTGGTCCGATTGAAGCAGCCCTGAGAGCCAACCAGCCCTGAGCAGTGGTTCCCACCCATCCTCCATCCAGGGTCCCCAATGGTGGAGGCTTTTAAGGAGGTAAGAATGGGACTATGAAGGCTATTTTCAATATTTTGAAAAGTCAAACAGGAATAAAACATTTAGGACTTGAGAAGATTACATTGACCAACTAAACTATCAAGATTTTAGCCAGGCGTGGTGGCTTGTACCTGTAGTCCTAGCTACTTGGGAGGCTGAGGTGGGAGGATCGCTTGAACCCGGGAGGTGGAGGTTGCAGTAAGCCAAGATTGTAGCACTGTACTCCAGCCTGGGAGACAGAGGGAGACCTTGTCTTAACTAAAACAAAACAAAAATAAAGATTTTTTTTTTTCTTTTTAAACTAAACTCTGTTGTCTCAGAATGGAATGGCGTACTGTTATCTGACCTGGCCAGAAGCTCTGATTGGTAGTTATGAATACCTTTGAATTATTAAAAAATTAGGTAAATTAGTGCATTTGCTGGGTAGGAGGGGTTTTTCAAGATCTAATATGTGAGAGAGAAAGTGAAAACTAAAGGAATTCTTGGAGATCAGGAAGTGGAGAATCTCTGGCCTGTGGTGCTGCTGAGCCTAACTTCCTGACTTCACATCAGCAGTGGAGGCTTCCCTGGGAGGTGTTCTTGCAGTTTGCCCTGTGACCGCTATTCTAGGGGCTGTATTTTTACAGCTGACCCTTCTCACTTGCAAACATAACAGCTGCTATGTGTTGAATTTGGGGAGTTTCCATATTTTGAGACTGTAAAATTAAATTGATTTTTAGTTCTGAGCTCTTAGTCTTATTTTCTTTTTCTTTTTTTTCTTTTTTTTTTGAGACAGAGTCTCACCCTGTTGCACAGGCTGGAATGCAGTGGCGTGATCTTGGCTCACTGCAACCTCCGTCTCCCAGGTTCAAGCGATTCTCCTGCCTCAGCCTCCCGAGTAGCAGGGACTACAGGCGCCCACCACCACGCCCGGCTATTTTTTGTAGTTTTAGTAGGGATGGGGTTTCGCCATGTTGGCCAGGCTGGTCTCGAACTCCTTACCTCAAATGATCTGCCCGTCTCAGCCTCAGAAAGTGCTGGGATTATAGGTGTGAGCCACCGCACCGGGCCTGAGCTCTTAGTCTTGATCCATCTTGCTTCTCAGCTGTAGGGGAGCAGGGAGGGAAGGGAATGTGAAATATCCTAAGGTGTGTGTTTTTTAAAATTAAATATTGTTGATCTTTTATCATGGCTTCTATCAGTCAACAGATATTTATTGACCCTTTGCTGAGTTCATGGTGTGGGAGTCAAAGAGGTACAAGCCAGGCTTTTAGGAGGCAGACGCAGTATAGTTGGGGAGATAGGACAGGAAAGTCACTAGGACTGCAAGGCAGTGGGTGTGCACGTAGTGCAGTAAGTTCTGCAGGGTTTCAGGAACATCAGGAGCAAGAGAGAGCTCCAGGCAAGAGTTAGGTTTTGAGCTGGGTCTTGAAGGTTGGAGCTCCAAGTGCAGGAGAGAGAAGGCTTTCCAGAAGGGCCTGTGGCATGACCACATCCGAGTCTCTGATGAAGAGTACCAAGAGAGGTATAGCAACTAATGTTAATTGCGTTATCTGTGATTTTCAGGGCGCTTTTGTACCTACCCTTTTGATGCCCATAACAATCTTAGGAGGTGACTATTATCCCATTTTACGGATGAAGTTGTCAAAACTGTAGCTATGCTCAGGATTTATCTACATCTTGAGGTTTACAGTACACTTCATAAGGCTGGAATCAGAGAGGAAGAAGTGCATAGGGTGATGCAGAGGCATTCTGCTTTATAGAGCATATCTCTACTTTCATATTGAGCAGTTTCCAAAAGCGGTTTTGCTTTTTGTCTGTGTCCTTACAACTACTTCTCAGATAGCATAGTTTCTTTCACTGTACCATCCTGGGGCCTTACTGTACTTTCTTACTCTTAAACTGGCTTCTAATAAAATCCGTGGGAATGAGATTTTACTTGTAGATGAACTTGCGACTCCAATCCCAACTTACCATTGGGAAAAGAGCAGGTAAGAGATAAGTCCTTTCTTTCTGGCCTTTACTCTTAATTTCCCTTTACAATTTAGGGAAGAGTTGGTCCCCATTTGTTTTTTTTTTTTTTTTTTTTTGAGACGGACTTCCGCTCTTGTCGCCCAGGCTGGAGTGCAATGGTGCAATCTTGGCTCACTGCAACCTTTGCCTCCCGGGTTTAAGCTATTCTCCTGCCTCAGCCTCCCAAGCAGCTGGGATTACAGGCATCTGCCACCATGCCTGGCTAGTTTTTGTATTTTTAGTAGAGATGGGGTTTCGCCATGCTGGTTAGGCTGGTCTCAAACTCCTGACCTCAGGTGATCCACCTGCCTCGGCCTCCCAAAGTGCTGAGATATAGGCATGAGCCACTGTGCCTGGCCCCCATTTGCTTTTATTCAGCTATCTGGTGAAAAAAATTCAGTATTAAACTAGAAATATTTATATCTTATTGTTGCAGGACAAAGTTGTTGAGTTTCTAATAACAAATATGTAAACTGCTGTGGGATTTTTTTGTTTTGTTATAATTTGCTGCTAGCTTTCAAGCATTTGTGTTTATCCTACCTTAATCCTCTTTGAAAGAGGCCATACTTAATTTTACCCAATGCTTTATTAAAAGGAAAGAAAGTTGGATTTTTAAATTTTTTATTTATTAATTTTTTGAGATGGATTCTCACTCTGTTGCCCAGGCTGGAGTGCAGTGACATGATCTCGGCTTACTGAAACCTCTGCCTCCAGGTCTAAGAAATTCTCTACCTCAGCCTCCCGAATAGCTGGGATTACAAGTGCATGCCACCACACCCAGCTAATTTTTTTTGTATTTTTAGTAGAGACAAGGTTTCAGCATCTTGGCCAGGCTGGTCTTGCACTCGTGACCTCGTGATCCACCCACCTTGGCCTCCGAAAGTGCTGGGATTACAGGCGTGAGTCACCGCAACCAGCCTGCATTATGTTTTAAAGCACCAGTTTGGAACCAATCTTAGAGGTAACTGTTACAAGTTTCTGTACCCAAATATTGGTTTATCTGTACTCTGTTGCTTCCTTCCCCTTTCTCCGTTTTTTTTTTAATTTTTTTTTTTTTGAGACAGAGTCTTGCTCTGTTGCCCAGGCTGTAGTGCAATGGCGTGATCTCAGCTCACTGCAACCTCTGCCTCCCGGGTTCAAGCGATCCTCCTGCCTCAGCCTCCCAAGAAGCTGGGACTACAGGCGCCTGCCACCACACCTGGCTAATTTTCATAGTTTTAGTAGACACAGGTTTCACCATGTTGGCCAAGGTGGTCTTGAACTCTTGACCTCAGGTGATCCACCCACCTTGGCCTCCCAAAGTGCTGGGATTATAGGCGTGAGCCACTGCGCCTGGCCCAATTTTTGTATTTTTTATAAAGATGAGGTTTCACTATGTTGCCCAGGCTGGTCTTGAACTCCTGGCCTCAAGCCATTCACCTGCTTCAACCTCACAAAGTTCTGAGATTACAGGTGTGGGCCATCACACCCAGACTCTTCTCTTTCTTTCAACAGTAACCTGTGGAAATACAATGTTATCATCCAGTACCATGATCGCTAGGCTGAAGTAATAGTAAGCCAAGCTCTCTTCAGCCCTTAGCAGTGTGGGCCCAGAAACAGGGTGGTCTTATGGAAAGGAGCATAGGATGTTGGTCCTGAAGAGAAGGTGTTCACTCCTGGCCCCATCACTAGTTGTATCACTTCATCTTGCCTGGATTTCATCTGTAAAGTGGGATAATGCCTACTCCACAAAGTTGATGTGCTTTGAAATCTTTAATACAAACATTTGTTATTGGAAACTAAATACAAATGAACCAAATGGAAAACTAGATTTTTTTCATAAAAATGTTTCTGGATATATATCATAGGCCTTTGAACGTAAATATCTTGAACTTTAAACAATCATTAGCCATTAAAATTTTAATGTGTATTAAATGGATATTATTAGACTGTCAAAGTGATTAGCAATAGGTGGTTTCATTGTAGAATAACCTATTTTAAAGTATTTTAGGGCCAGGTGCGTGGGATTACATGCCTGTAATCTCAGCACTTTGGGAGTCTGAGGTGGGAGGATTGTGTGAGACTAGAAGTTGAAGACCAGCTTGGGCAACATAGTGAGACTCCATCTCTACAAAAAAAAAAAAAAAAAAAATTAGCCACGTTTGGTGGCACATGCCTGTAGTCCCAGCTACTTGGGAGGCTGAGATGGGAAGATTGCTGGAGCCCAGGAGTTCGAGGCTGCAGTGAGCTAAGATTGTGCCACTTCACTCCAGCCTGGGCCACAGAGCAAGACCTTGGCTGTACAACAAACAAAACAAAAGGAAAAACAACTATTTGATTTTAGTTACGGTGTAAGAATATGTATTATTGTTCCCAAAAAATCTGTGTAAAAACTTCATAGTGTGAAACAGTGGCAACTGCTTGATTAAAACATCATTTAGAAAAGACACTCTTCCCTGTTTTGAAATTGACTCCTCAAAAGGACAGCTGAACATGGCCTCTTCTCCAGGTGTCGCTATGCACTCCCTCTGTGCCACCATACAACACTTCTGTGTCGGGCGTGCTCCCACCTCCAGACTGCTCAGCTGATCTTTTGTTCAGCAATGCCTGTCTACTTCCCCATGAGATCCACCTGGCACTCCTACTAGTCTTAAGCCATTATCTCCCTTGAAAAATGAGTTCTGGCTCACTCCTTACTACTAAGGCTGAGGGGCAAAGGAGATTATATAAATGAAAGCACCATGCACGTTTCAGATGGTTTCCTTTTCTTCGTTGTTGTTTTTTGAGACAGGGTCTCACCTTGTCACCCAGGCTGGAGTGCAGTGGCACAATCTTGGCTCACTGCAGCCTCAACCTTCCAAGCTCAAGTGATCCTCCCAACCTCATCCTCTGGAGTAGCTGGGGCCACAGGCATGTGTCACTATGTCTGGCTAATTTTTTGTATTTTAGTAGAGACAGGGTTTTGCCATGTTGCCCAGGCTGGTCTTGAACTCCTGGGCTCAAACGATCCACCTGCCTCAGCCTCCCAAAGTGTTGGGATTACAGGCCTGAGTGGGATTACAGGTCTGAGTCACTGCACCTGGCCGAGGAGGTTTGTATTATTACTTGTGAATAGAGGAATAACTTGAGCTTTAGAAAAGTTAAAGTGACAAAGATCAAGAAAATTTCCCCCCTGCTTTTTTCTCTTATATTTTAATATTTCCAAATGAGCTATAACATACGCAGAAAAAAGCTTAAAACATTTTATATAGAGAACAAGTATGATTTAAACACCAAGGTCAAAAAATACTCTATTGCCCTTCACCCATCTCATATTTTACTTTCTGACCACAGGCCTAGAAGTAACTAGTAACTAGAAACAGTAAACTTTTCCTGTACAACTTCAGTCTGGTATATGGGTCTTAAACAATATAATTCTATTTGCTTGACTTTGAATTTTTCAAACAGAATTATGCTATGATATGTAGATTCTTTCATGCCTTGTTTTGCTCAATATTGTAAAGGTTACCCATTTGGTGTGCAGCTAAAGTTCATTTTCGTTGCTATATAGTGTTTCATAATTGGGTATATTGAAATTTCTCCTCTACTGTAGCATTTCTAGTCTCAGATTATAATGAAGTGTGCTGTTTGGAGCATTCTGGTATATATCTCCTGGGGTTCATGTGTAGCATTTCTCTGGGTGTTTCTCAACCTTCTTTTCATTATCACTCCTTCTAGGGGGATAATTTAATGCCAACAGTTTAGAATTTAATTAATACTAAAGAATAGGGTTTGTCAGATAGGACTGAGCTTTGGAGAGCCACTAAACACTGTCATATCTAAGATTTCTTTTGCCTGCCAAAGACCAATTTTTGCTCCTTTGCGGGTGATATCACCCTGTTTGTGAAGGCATACTATAAGTTATTTACCTCATACTAGAATTGTTGGGTCGTAGAAAATATGCCTCTTCTGGACCATGGACTTAAATGTAAAACTCAAAACTATTAAAACCCTGGAAGACATCCAGACATCCTGGCCCTTACTTCTGGACATAGGAACAGGCAAAAATTTCATCATGATGCCAAAAGCAATTGCAACAAAAGCAAAAATTGACAAATGGGATCTAATTAAACTAAAGAGCTTCTGCACAGCAAAAGGAACTATCAGTAAATAGATAATCTACAGAATGGGAGAAAATTTTCTCAAACTATGCATCTGACAAAGGTCTAATATCCAGCATCTACAAGGAATTTAGACAAATTTACAAGGAAAAAACCCCATTAAAAAGTGGGCAAAGGACATAAACACACACTTCTAAAAGAAGACATACATGTGGCCAAAAAGCATATGTTAAAAAGCTCATCATCACTAGTCATTAGAGAAATACAAATCAAAACCGCAGTGAAATACATCTCACACCAGTCAGAACGGCTATTATGAAAAAGTCAAACAATAGATGCTGGCGAGGTTGTGGTGAAAAAGGAACGCTTATACACTATTGGTGGAAGTGTAAATTAGTTAAATCGTTGTAGAAAGCAGTGTGGAGATTCTTCAAAGACCTATAAACAGAAATACCATTTGACCCAGCAATCCCATTACTGGGTATATACCCAAAGGAATATAAATCATTCTGCCATAAAGACACGTGCACACAGATGTTCACTGCAGCACTATTCACAATAGCAAAGACATAGAATCAACTTAAATGCCCATCAGTGGTAGACTGGATAAAGAAAATGTAGTACATATACACCATGGAATACTATGCAGCCATAAAAAAGAAGGAGATCATGGATGGAGCTGGAGGCCTTTATCCTTACAAACTCATCGAGGAACAGAAAACCTAATACCATATGTTATCACTTATAAGTGGGAGCTGAATCATGAGAACACGTGGACACACGGGAACAACACACACTAGGGTGTGGTGGAGGATGGAGGGTAGGAGGAGGAAGAGGATCAGGAAAAATAACTCATGGGCACTAGGCCTAATACCTGGGCGATGAAATAATCTGTACGACAAGTCCCCATGTCATGGGTTTACCTATATAATAAGCCTGCACATATACCCCTGAACTTACAAATTTCAAAAAAAGAAAATATGCGTCTTCAATTTTATTAAATCATGACTGTTTTCCAAAGCAGTTCACTGACTTACATGAATACCAGTAGTATATGGTAGTTTCTGTGGTCCCATATCCTTGCCAGAATCTTGGTACTGTCACATTTTTAAATTTTTGCCAATCTGTATAACAGTATCATATTAGGCTTTTACTTTGCATTTTCCTGATCACCGATAATGTTAAACATCTTATGTGTATTACTTATTTGGATTCTTCTTTTCTGATAGTTTCTCTACTTCAACTCCAAAAATTTTCATATGTTACGCTTGTGTAGCCCCTGTGAAAAGAAAGCACAGTAGGATGACCTGGTTATTCACTTGAAAAGTATGATGGAGCCCAGCGACCTTTGTTCTAATCCCAGATGTTTGACTTGGTCAGAGTCCCACACCTCTGGCCCTCAGCATCCTCATTTGCTAAATAAAAGTATTGGTTGGGTTAGAGCAGCAGTTCTGAACCTTGGCTGCCCATCAGAATTATCTAGGATGCTTTAAAAAAAATGTTTAGACCACACCTGCACCAGAAAGCCTGATTAAATTGGATTAAAGGTTACTATATCTGTTTCAACATTCTATGATAACAACAGAATAAGTCTTTAACACCTAGATTTCATGGTTTCAATCATCTTCCTTGTCTGCACCCTGAATTAAGTATGCCAGCGACTCTTTATTTGTAAGACTATAATCTACTTTTGTAAATGAGTTATAAAAAGGAGGAGACTCCTTAATTTAGTCCGTAGGGGAAACTTGGCGTCATCATTCAAAATACTTTTTTGTATCTGGTTTACTTTTAGCACTAAGAAGATTTTCTTACATTGATACCTACTGTGACAAAACACACATCCAATGACAGTGTTAAAATGTCACAAATGAGCCTTTAAAAGAATGAGGCACATGATACATTATGGTACTTGAGCAGACTGCAAGCGTGACCAGACTGAATTCATGAATTCCTGACTTTTGACTTCTTCCTGTAAGATGCTACCCCACTGCCAGGGACTCAACCTCTAAATCCAGTCAAGGGGCTGCTTGGGCCTGGAACCAAGGCACAGTCAAGGTGAACCAGCTATGCTCCAGGGGGAGGTGGTTGAAATCACTGGTCTCCTGGACTGGGCCATGAGTGATGGTTATTGGGGCTGGGGAGGTATGAGAGACATCGTGTTGTCCATCTACCTCTGTGTATCTTCAAAGGTCTCTGTAATAAAAAGTTTTCTGAAATTTACTGCCTGACATCAAGTCAGTGGTGTTTTTTAGTGTCCGTCTGTCACATGTAGCCATATCACACATGATCAGTATCTGACACTTGGGTGGCACCTTGTCTTTTTCAGAGGGCATTTACTTGCATTTACTCAGTTGATCATCATAGCAGTCATTTTCAGTGAAAAACCTTTTGCAGCCATCCATACCCTGGTTACAAGTGATAGAAACCAAAAGCTTGAACTCTTTTTAGTGTAAAAGAGTAATTTATTGGCTGGACACAGTGGCTTACGCCTGTAATCCCAGCACTTTGGGAGGCTGAGGCGGGTGGATCATGAGGTCAGGAATTTGAGACCAGCCTGGCCAACATGGTGAAACCCCATCTCTACTAAAAATATAGAAAAAATTAGCCTGGTGTGGTGGCAGGCACCTGTAATCCCAACTACTCAGGAGGCTGCAACAGGAGAATCACTTGAACCTGGGAGGTGGAGGTTGCAGTGAGCCGAGATCACACCATTGCACTCCAGCCCGGGCAACAGTGCAAGACTCCGTCTCAGGAAAAAAAAAAAAAAAAAAAAAAGTAATTTATTGCTTAATGAAACCAGGTCATGAAATCTGGGCTTCAAGGACTCTAGATGGGGGCATTTAGTGTCAAGACCATCTTAGTGTTCATCAGCTCTGTTCTTTGTTGGCTTTATTCTCTCTCACTACCAACAAGTTCTTTTCTTCCCCATATAGCAAGAAACATGGACTCGGGCAGTTTCAAAATCTCATTCTTCCATTAAGAAATCTTTCCTAGTGGCTCCAAAAAGAAAATCCCAGATAAGGACTGTGATTGGCCAGGCCTGGGTCACGTGCCATCTCTGGACAGCTGGCAGTAGAAAGGGAAGGGCTGCCATGATTGGCCAGCCTGGGCCAGGGGCAGGTCATACTGATTGGTAGCCTCCCTCAGAACTACATGGTTGGAGTGATGGGGGATGGTCCTCCTCAATAAACTGATGCAGATGGCTGGGTGTTGGGCATATATGATAGAAGTCCATTGTAAGTTCAGTCTCCTCTTAGTTCTATTCCTGTGTCTGTTCCTGTCCCTTCCAAACAATGCTGCTTTTCTATGAGCCATTCATTATTAAGGAGTTGAGTGAAAGTCATGAAATTCCAGTCCCCAGATTTGTCCCCAAGCTTGACTCACTCTGCTTTCTGGATTTACCCCCATCTTCTCACCTAACCACAGATACCAGAAAAGAAGTCTTTATTCACTGAGGCTTTGAAAAAACTAGATGCACAGTCTTCCTTACCTCCAAACAAAGAACTTTATCTGAGATTGGAGCACAGTGCCTCCTCCTTTCTCCTTGCTACACAGAAGCCTCATTCTAGGCTTTTCCTCCTTCCAGGCTCCTCCATGCTCTCTGGAGGCCACCTCTTGGGGCAGGGAAGGGGAGTGCTCTGGCTGCTGCTGCTCACCCAGGGTGGACTCAGGAGCTGCAGCCCCTGAGGTCAGTGTGAGGCTTCATCTCTCAGCCCAGATGGCCAGGCTTAGTGACAGCATCTCTGCTTCAGGACATGTGCCTTTAGTCTCCTCCACAGTCTAAAAACTTACTTGCCGTGCTGAAACTTGTTGATAAACCCAAATCTGTAATTAGGAACATAAACCAACACAATACAGGCCTTGCACAAATGAGCAGTTGTGGGGTATCATGGGCCCCTGTGGATTATTTGACTGAAGAGAATGATGGAGGCAAAGCTGGTTGTTGTTGAACAAATTGCTGCCAGATGTAGATTTCAATAAACACCACACTGTTGTTCCCCTGCCCGAAGGTGCTATGAATTTCTTGAGGCAACAGAGGCATCAGTAAACGGGGCAGTGGGGTGGGTTAGGGGGTCGCTGTTCCAATATGAATGGAGCCTCCTAGTGTTTTCTGTCCCTGGATGTTTGTCCACAGAATCCAAGGCAGGCCCTGGGGACCTCTCTCCCCTACCTGACATTTTACACCAGAGTAATATACTTAAATTGTAGCAACCAGACTCCGTGGAACCTAAAAGAAACCTGGAATTAGGGTAAAAATGTCACACAAAGTCTGTATTGAGGGTTAACTGTAAGACATGATGAACAAAGCACACCATCCTTCCCTTCATTGAACTTACAAATGGGAGGGAGATGAGTGCTAAAGCAATAATTACAAATAAATAACAGACAAGCCTTCAAACATCCTGTGAAGGAATGCAGCGTGAGCTTGTAATGCAGAGGCCACTGTCTCTGCCTTCACCATCTGCTAAGTAATAAGCCAAAATATGAGCCTATTAGCTGGGCATGATGGCTCATGCCTGTAGTCCCAGCTATTCAGGAGTCTGGGGTGGGAGGATTGCTTGAGTCCAGAAGTTTGAGGCTGCAGTGAGCTATGATTGCCACTGCACTCCAGCCTGGGTGATGGAACAAGACCCCATCTCTTAAACCAACAACAACAAAAAACCCTGAGATTTGGGGCCTGTAAGGCCACAGAGTCTTCACTACCCTTGGTGGCTGTACTTTTAAGGGAATGAAAAGGAGAGAGAGATTGAGATTGAGACTGAGAGGGTGAGAGAGAGTATGATTGGTTTTACTTAGTATACAAACAAGCTTCTCATGTTCCATACAATGGAGTGATTCTAGAGAGAATGATTTTCCCGACCCTTCCCTTGGGTTATGGCTCACTAAATCAAGCATCAGATGAACGCTTGGCATAAATCTAACGTGTGTATTTGGATCACTGAGAACTGTGGTTTTCTAATCCTGTTGACCCAGTTAGATGCAAAGCTTCTGGAGGACAAGGGCCACACCTTTCCCCCTTTGTGCCCTTAAACACTAACAGGCGCTTTGCCATAGTACTTGGAAAAATGTATGTTAGTTGAATGATAGGACAAAAAAAGCAGTTGTAGATGGAAAACACGTTAACTGCTGAGAACACGTTTTCATTTTGAGTTGTCTATAAGAGTTTAAGGGGCATGGAAGCCCTGGAGTTGAAGTAAATTCAACAGCATCAAGTTTTGTGTTTGGCCCTCAATAAACTAGTCTCTTTGTACTCCTGGCAGGGGGTGGGAGGAGTCCTGGGGGAGCTCCCTTCCAAATCTTACAGGGTGGTCTGTTTCTTCTTTGGATAATAATGATGTAATGGCTGGTCTCTTGAGAACTTGCTGTGTTCCATACATTGTACTAAGCATTTATTTGGATTATCTCATTAAATCTTCACAATCACTTTATTTAACAGATGGAGAAATTAAGGCACATGGAACCTAAGTTGTTCAAGGTCATGGAGCCAGTAAGTGTTAGAGCCAAGTCGTTTGGCTCCAGAGCCTGTGTTCTTAACTACTACTTTGTAGTGTCTTTCTTACATATTAGTTGGGCCTGTGTATTGCTAGTTGAATTCCTCTTCCCAGTGGCAGGACTTCACGTGTTTGACCATGATTTTCATGTTCTCCAAACCTCAGTTCTCTAGATTTGTACTTCAGTAGGTCATCATTTTCCACAGATCCTACCTCTTTAGGTCAGAAAATCTTGCCAGTTTATGAAGATTCTCTGGGACTAACTCCCACAAAGCAAGCTCACAAGAGGTCAATGTACAAATGAAGCAGTTCAGTGAGTTTTGTCTACCATTCTCCATAAGTACGTGGGAGACAATTGATGATTGGAAGGTTTGGTGTTCACCTCGTGGAGCTGTGATATCTCACTCACCACACAGATCTGCTCTTCTGAGGGACCATCTTGCCAATTTCCAGAGAGTTGCAGGGATATTAAATTTTTGCACATTAAGCTTCCTCTTTCCAAGCTGCACATGGGCCCTGCTACCGTTTGTGAACAGTCTTCTAGAGTGATATAGGTTCTAGCTTTCTTAGTTAAGATCGTATTTTCTGATACCACTCCCTTGTCACTTTGCCTGAAATGAGAAACTCCCAACCTCAACTGCTTTTCTAGTCTCTTCCAATGAATGCCTTCCAAAGGGCTGGTGTCCTCCAGGGTGTATTAGTTGTTACTAATTTCATCCTCCAAGGCTGATCTGATTTTCAAGATCTGTAAAGAGACCTTAGTATATTGCCTTGCCTGTACCAAATACAGTCATTATGGCACAGGAAAATCTCAAATACCTTATTGGAAACCCAGGACAAATATTTATTTGACCTTAATGAAATGAAAGAGACAAATTGGATGCAGAGATTTAAAGACAACCCAAAACTTTGGAATCTTTACCAAGGAGGGTATCTTTTGAAAAAGACAGGCTGGTACAAGAACTTGATAAAATAGAAGTAAAGGTTGACACTTTTTTTTTTTTTTTTTTTTTTTTTTTTGAGATCTATATCACTCTGTCACCCAGGCTGGAGTGTAGTGGCACGATCTTGGCTCACTGAAACCTCCACCTCCTGGGTACAAGTGATTCTTATGCCTCAGCCTCCTGAGTAGCTGGCACTATAGGCATATGCCACCATGCCCAGCTAATTTTTGTATTTTTAGTAGAGACAGGGTTTTATGGTGTTGGCCAGCTGGTCCTGACCTCCTGGCCTCAAGTGATCCACCCGACTTGGCCTCCCAAAGTGAAAGTCGGCATTACTAGCCCTGTTCAGCACATGAGACAGGGCACTGGATGGTGTCTACCTAATGATGTTCAACCCAGGGGCCCTTGGCCCAAGCGTATCACTGGTATAAAGGGCCTCTGCCAGCTAATGTGAGTGTGAGTGTGGCTGTTGTGTCCATGAGAGAACTCCTGGGAGTTCTACACTCAGCAAACGTTTGTTGTTGGACTATGAAGGCGGACACAGATTTTATACGAATCTGTAATGCTAACATCTAGCATAAGAATTGGCATCCATAGAAAATACTACATATATATATATATATATATATATATATATATATATATATGTTTATAGTCTCAAAAAAAAAAAAAACCCAGGCTGCCCTGTCTCTCTCCTATCTCTCTCTCTATATATATACGCCTTTACATACATACACACACACACACACACAGACATATACACACACATATATACACACACATATATATATATATATATATATATATATGTTTATAGTCTCAAAAAAAAAAAAAACCCAGGCTGCCCTGTCTCTCTCCTATCTCTCTCTCTATATATATACGCCTTTACATACATACACACACACACACACACAGACATATACACACACATATATACACACATATATATATATCTTAAATGAGATTCTATTTTTGTGAAGTGTTCAGAATAGACAAATCCATAGAAACATAAAAACAGATTCATGGTCACCAGGGACTTGGCGGGTTGGGGGGTCGTGGGAGGGAAATAGGGAGAGACTACTAATGGGTACTGGGCTTCTTTTTGGGATAATGAGAATGTTCTGGAGCCAGGTGTGGTGCCTCACATCTGTAATCCCAGTACTTTGAGAGGCTGAGGCAGGCAGATTACTCTGAGGTCAGGCATTCAAGACCAGCCTGGCCAACACGGTGAAACCCTGTCTGTACCAAAAATACAAAAACTAGCTGGGCATGGTTGGCACATGCCCGTAATCCCAGCTACTTGGGAGGCTGAGGCAGGAGAATCACTTGAACCCAGGAGGTGGAGGTTGCAGTGAGCCATGATCATGCCACTACACCCCAGCCTGGGCGACAGAGCGAGAACTTGTCTCAAAAAAAAAAAAAAAAAAAGGAAATGTTCTGGAATTAGATAGTGGTGATGGTTTACACAGCTGTGAATATACTAAAAGCCACTGAACTGTTAAATTGGTGAATTTATGCTACGTGAATTATATCTCAATAAAGCTGTTACTTTAAAAATGAACAAGAAAGTAAAACCCATAAAAAGGTCCTCTAGGCACTTCAGCAAACAGCGTGCTAGGGAAAAGACCAAGGAGTTCTTAGCCCTGGAGGAATGGAAAACCAGTTAACATAGTTTATTCACCCAGGCCTGAGATCCATAATAAAGGCAATTTTTAAAGTTGAGTCACCATAGGGTTGAAGACTGGTTAGGATTGGGGAACTGAGGGTTAGAGAGTGAAGTAGAAGGGATGGCACTTTTCTTGATAGGAGATAATTATTGCAGATATTAGTGTTAAGACCTATTCTTTTTAGTATTTTTTTAAACACAAAGTAACACCTCCATGTTACCAGCAATATTCCACATTTCACCAGTGTTCACTAAGCACCTATTGTGTGCCAGTTCCTATCTGCTGGAAGTGCACGATTCCCTGGGCTGTAGCGAGCACAGTAGCAGTCCATTGGGCCCAATTACTGCTGACCTGAGCAATCTGTTAAAACCTGCAAAGGGTATTGGAAGGAGACAGTCCTTCCTTTCTTACCAAGCCTGGAGGATCTACAGCTCTGTCCACCACGCCTTTAGAGAGGCACACCCAAATTGGAAGATTGTACAGTAAAAAGAGGGAATGTCCAGTTCAATGTTGAGGGGGCTGAGAGTTCTCTGGGTTCCCCAGGTGGAGAACAGACAGGGGGCGTGGGCCTTCTTGCCATGTGGTCTGAGCACTGAATGTCCTGAAAGTGTGGAAAGGCCTGTCCCCAAGCTTTAGTAACTTTTTTTCCACCTAGAAGCAAGCCAAGTAGTTTCAGAGTAATTCTCAGGGTAATCCAGAGCCATCTTCATGAAAGATAATACTAGAAAACTCAGAGGGATAAAAGGATATGCTTGCTAAGAAGATTATTTCCCGCCGTGGCTGTCCCTGCAAGCCAACAATAGCACACCCTTCGTCAGGATGTAACGAGTGAGAGAGAACAGCTAGAAAAGGGTGGAGAAGTAGGCGGGAGGAAGCTATTTAAAAGACCCTAAAGTGCTGCAGCTGTTTTGGCTAATTTTTCTCGTTTCAGTGATGTTCCAAGCTCTTTGTCTTCTATGTGGGGCGACTTCATTTAGCTCTCTTATGAGTCATCCTTCCCACAAATAATCTCTCTTGGAGTAGCCCTTATGAAAACAGACAATTCACATTGCATTGTGTGAATTGGCAATCGTGTGTCCCTTCCCTGGGTGGGCCATCCTGAGTCTGCCTGCATCCACACATGTAGCACTTCTAAGGCCTGAGCAAACCCTCAGTGATGGGGGAGTGCAAGGGGTGGGGGGGACATCTGGAGCCTGAAGCAGGCATGGAAAGCCACCAACAGTGTGCCCTGGTCAGCTGACTGCTCCATCTTAAAGGTTTCTAGATACCATAGTTGTTACCTTTCCTCACAAGGGTTTTATGAGAATTATCTAGGAAAAAGCAGACATCAGAGGAAATTCCGTGTAAATAAATGTGACTGCCACTTCAAACGTCAATCTTGCTAAACTGAGCTGTTCTTTTTAGATAGTCTTTTCTTCTGTCTGGCTAGCAGATCTGACCAGCATTTTAATTAAGGCTTCCCTAGAGAGACACTGAGCTCTTTAAGATAGAAACTAGACTGGGTATCTGCTGGTTTTTCTGCCTAGGAAAATGTACTCTAATGGGTACCTTGATTTTTACCCAGAGAAGCCCAGGGTCTCACTCTCATCCCATGTTTTTCTGGTGGAGTTGACTCCGCCATTGGCCCATAGTTGGGGCAAGGTAGTTGGGACCCCAGGCAATCAGCACATCGTGTTTCCCTGGCCAAAATGCTTGGGTCAGAAATGGGCACGTGACCCAATCTTAACCAATGAGGTATAATGAAACTTTGGCTAAGAGGCTGCAATCAGAATTTGGAATTTGACGACATGAGTCTGGGCTGGGTCAGCCTTCTAGTGATTGTGAGTGGAGAGCCAGTTTGAGTGTGGAGACCATACATGGAAGAGAGCTGAGCCTGGCTGGGCTGAGAGAGCAAGAGGATGGTCATGGTATTGTTCTCTAAGCCCAGAACCAGGCTTCCCTGAAGGTACCATTATCCTGGTCTTTCTGGGCATATGAGGCCACATTTCCCTTTTAGCTTGAGTAAATGAAGGTTGAGATTTCTGTCCCTTGCAACCACAAGTTCTGACTTGTTCAGGGGCAGCGTTTCAATCTACCTAACATCTAGCAGAATGCCTGGCAGGTAGAAGGAAGCTCAGTGTGTGTTTACTGAATAGATTCTCATTGAGTTAAACAGATGTTCATCAAATGCTAATGAGGTTAATGGCTACCATATTGGATGGTACAGATATAGAACACTTCCGTCATTACAGAAAGGTCTATAGGATAGCACTGCTATAGAGAGGACAAACTCAAACCCTGCCTCCCAGAAGCTCTATTTTTGAGGGTTTTTTAAATACTATCAAAACTAGATAGCATAACATATGGAAAGGTAGCCTGACTTACTGATTTATAAAAGTTCAGCTTTATTTCTCTCGAGTACAGTTATTTACATATAAATTCTAATGAAGGAGTTTAACAACAATTACTATACAGACAGAGTCACACATTATACCAAGTAAGGTATGCCTAAATATTCTTTTACATATGAGGAACTGGAATTTACTGGGCCTAGAAACTAAAGCAGTGTAGAATGCCTTGTTGATTTTTTGCAGCCTTTTCATGAAGCACGTTATTGATTTTAAGTAGAACTTAACTACAGTAGTAAAGTCCTAAAATTTCTCACAGAACCTATTCCATGTCCTTACCCAGTAAGACTAGCACTTGCCACCCAGAATGATGACAATTCTAGAATAATGTGGTTTAGAGTAGTCAGTTTTCTGCAGGTGATTCCTGGACATCCCAGTGCACCTGTTCTGCTCTTTGCTGGTCCACATTTGGTGGTCCACTCATACGTCCTTCAGAGTAGGGCATCTGAGCCTATTCTGGCCTCCAGCATACTCATTTTGTATAAAAGCCATCCCTGTGCACAATTCCTTCTTCCGGTGACATCCATTTTTCCTAAAAGTGATGTGAGAACAACTGATCATGAGCTTGTCCATGTATTGTTCCTTGTTGGCCTGAAAACCAGGAGCACTTGTAAGGCTGAATGGATTCTGCCCAGACCGGGGCTGTCTTAACCCCTCAGAGTTAGCCCGAGCTGGCCACAACTACATCTTCAGCCTAATATCTTTAGTTCTACAGTTACAGATCCCACCTTAATCAAGCTGATTTACTCACTGTCCCAGAGCACCTCTGACCTTGGGCTCACACCCTTCCCTACTCATCAACCCCACAGATGGTTAATTACTTCTCAAAACTTACCTCAAATACCTAACCTGTCTTATGTTCTTTCAAACCATCTAAGCCAGAAATTCTGTATCCCTTCTTTTGAACCCCGATGTCATTGTCTATATTCTTGTTTTGTTGTAGTAGCTTTATTTAGATGTAATTCATATGCCCTACAACTCACTCTTCAAAAATATACAGTTCAATAATTTTTTTTAATATTCAGAGTTGTGTAACCGTCATTGTCTGTTTAGAATATTTCATCACCCCCAAAGGAAACCCTGCTAAAGAGCAGTCATCTCTCAGTTCCCCTCACACCACCCTCTGGCCCCCTAACCCTGAGCAATGACTTATCTTTCTGTCTTTTCGGATTTGCGTGTTCTGGACATCTCATATAAATGGAATCCTGTAATATATGGGCTCTTGTGACTGGCATCTTCTACTTAACATGTTTTCATGGTTCATGCATGTTGCAGCATTATCAGAACTTCATTCCTTTTTAAGGCCAAGTCATATTCCATTGTAGGATCTGCCACATTTTGTTTATGGATTCATCAGTTGGTAGGCATCTGGATTGTTTCCACTTTTTTGCTGTTATGAATTATGCTGCTGTGAACATTCGTGTACAAGTTGTTGTATGAAGTACCTGTTTTTGTTTGGGTATATGCCTAGGAGTGGAATTGCTGGATTGTGTCGTAACTTTTTTGTTCTATTCTTTTGGCAATATGATATATTCTGACACTTAAACCCATGATGTTTCGCTTAACACTAATACACCTTGCTTCCCCTAGGAAATCTAAACCCTTGAGAGCTGAAAAGAAGCCTTATTTCTTTCTACTCCCCCCACTACCGACCACTGTGTCTTACAAAAGCCACAATTACTGTTTGGACTCAAAAATGTGATGGAAAGAAGTAGACACTTGTGAAGTTTTTTTCCTCTCTTTCTACTTTAACCCTAAACTGTGTCACATTTTTTCGTGTTCACACTGTATGTGTACCCTTTTCTGAAAGTGCTTGTCCTCTCTGAGGCCCCAGTATTGGAGGCTACTGGATGTGTAAGTAGTTGGTGTACAGCACCTCTCAGGTGTGACCATTCCAAGGGAGGAGATCAGCTTCCAGCATGTCTCCTCCAGACAACAATACACACTGTCCTCCTGCTGAACAGTCAGCTGTGGAGTAATAATGCACCTCTGCAAGGCTTTGCAGGGTCTTTACTCACATATCACCAAGGATGAAAATGGGGCAGGACACAGTAGAAGCCGTTAAAAGGAAATTATGTCTTCTTGCCTTTTCCCCCTTGATCAGACCCTAAGAAAACAGCTTACCCAAATGAGCGGAAAGATGCCAGGTTTATAAAATGGAGTCTAGCAGCTGTCTTTGGTTCTACCTTGGGATGAGGTTAGAAGTATTGTTTCCCAAACTCTTGCGGCGGGAAGATCTGTACTAGGTGGGACTGCCGGTAAATGGTGCTTTTCTCAGCCGGTAAATCACTGGGGAGGAGAAGCAGCTGCTGTGAACTGAGTGGTGTGGCAACTCTGGCTTTTGATTCCCCAGCAGCAGATGGCAACTGTGAGTAATGACACACATAAGATAGAGGCTGTGCTTCCTTATCTGAAATGGGAATTTCAAGTGAAAGATAACTGGAGTCTCTTCTTGGGGCATAATTGATCTTTCATGAGCCATTATCCAGGGTTTTTACAGTACCTACAAAAATTGTTCTGTACCCAGGGGTTCAATAAACACTAAATGTGTGAAAGAATTTGCATTCTTTGCCTCCAGATCAGGGGGAAACATTTCCGGAACATACATTAAGAACTTCAAATTGCATAGCATTTAGTAGGCACAAAGTGACTATACTAGTTAAGGGGTGACAGATCAATTTCAATTTGTGTGCCCCTCGCTTATGGATGTTTGGAGGGTTGTATTGGGAAGGATTGCTGAGGCCAGTTAATAAATAAATTAATACATTGGTTATGTCTGTCATGAACACCTAAGAGACTGTGCAGTGGTAGCCCTTGTGTTGAATATTTTCCCTAGACCTTGAGCTCCTTGAAGGGCAAGGACTGGACTGTGTCTTAGATAACATACCCTCAGGACCTAGTGCATTGCCTGGTATGGAGGAAGTAACCAGTGAGTATATATTGGTTGAATGAGTGATTTGATTTCCTAGTTTTTGGAATTGGCCCATGATTCTGAATGAGCTCACCTCAGATTCCTTAATAGTAAATGAAATTTTGCAGCAGAAATATTTTCTAAAATACATTGATTTTTATGGAACTAGTGTCTTGTTTTCAAAACAGCCCTCTGTTTTGCTACAACAAAACATTTCAAGAGTTTCAAATTTAAATTGGCTACTCAAAGCCAATTTCTTCATTTTTTTCCTATCTCAGTGGTCTAGAGGGGCATCTTGGTGTTTTAAGTGGAACACAGGCTTAGAAGTCAGACTTGGGTTTTTTTGTTTTGTTTTGTTTTGATGGGGTCTCGCTCTGTTGCCCAGGATGGAGTGCAGCGGCACCATCTCCGCTCACTGCAAGCTCCACCTCCTGGGTTCATGCCATTCTCCTGCCTCAGCCTCCCGAGTAGCTGGGACTACAGGTGCCCGCCACCATGCCTAGCTAATTTTTTGTATTTTTAGTAGAGACTGGGTTTCACCGTGTTAGCCAGGATGGTCTCAATCTCCTGACCTCGTGATCCGCCCGCCTCGGCCTCCCAAAGTGCTGGGATTACAGGCATGAGCCACTGCGCCTGGCCTAGATTTGGGTTTTACTTACAGCCAGCTCAGCTATTAACACGTTGTGTAACCTTAGCTAGTTACTTTTCTATGCTGGAACTCAGTTCCCTCTAAAAAATTGGAGAACTGAAGCAAATGAGCTCTGTAATTCTATGAAAATAAATGCAGAGGATAAAAAAAGAGAACTTGTTTCAACAAGATAATTCTCTGTCTTTGGCCTAGTTGAGGGGTCCCCAACCCCCAGGCCATGGACCAGTACTGGTCCGAGGCCTGTTAGGAACCCGGCCGCGCAGCTGTAGGTGAGCGGGGCAAGCGAGCATTAACGCCTGTGCTCTGCCTGCTGTCAGATCAGCGGAGCATTAGATTCTCATAGGGGCAGGAACACAATTGTGAACTGTTCATGCAAGGGATCTGGGTTGCCCGCAGCTTATGAGATTCTAACACCTGAGCCCGCAGCTTATGAGATTCTAACACCTGATGATCTGAGGTAGGACAGTTTCATTCATCACCACCCCCCATCTATGGAAAAATTGTCTTCCTCAAGACCGGTCCCTGGTGTCAGAAAAGTTTGGGACTGCTGGCCTAGGTGATCACTTCTCTCATTTCAGCTTCACTTTCTGACATAGGAGCAATAATCCTAAAGTGAGGAGGGGGAGTCACTTTAAAAAAAAAAAAAAACCGCAAAAACATCAGTCATTATGGTGAAATGTCAACACAGTAAGTCTTTTTTAATATCTCTGCAGAATGCTACATATGAGATTTGCCCTAATTCATAGATGGCTATGGTATGTGTAATACATAAAAATATAATGTATCATCTCAGACATATGTCTTGGCTGACATTCAGCACCAAGAATCTGACAAATGTTTTTATATTTATGTACATTCTGCCTGATTTCAAAAACAGATTTAAGATAGCTATACTCAACATCATAGAAATAATTAATTCTGGACGTCTTTAGAATGAGAATAAAAAGAGCCAAGTGTTTTTTTTTTTTTAAGTGATTATGTTAGGAAACTTAAACTCTGAGAGCTTCCAAAATTCAACATGAATTGTAACTTCATGGTTCCTGGAAGCCAGAGCCAACAGGGAAGTAATGGGCTGCCTAGCTCTTCTTGTCTGATAACAGCCAGAGTAATGGGCTTTGTGGGGAAAAGGAAATATACTGGCACAATTCTACCTCAGGCCTGTTCTGATAGCCTTTTGTCGAGGCAACAGCCATTCGTTCATAATGAAACCACTGAATTACAAACAAGAGTGGCAACATAGACCAAGCCTTATTTGTTTGTGGGGATTTTACTAGTTGTTTGGTAGACTTTAGCCAGGCCACGTATAGTAACAGTAGATGATGCTTAATGTGCCAGATGCTATTCTAGCCGTATTAACATATTAAAAATCTTTACAAGAGCCCTGTGTGTTAGGAACAGTGCTTTGGGGTCTGTGCTCTTATCCACTGCACCATACTGCCTCTTACATGTCTGAAATCGTACAGGGATTTATCTTACTGCAGTCACACAGCTCAGCATCCCAGCTCTGGGTGATCTCAGGAAAGAACATCTCATTTAAAGCAATAATAACCAGTTTAAATGTAGGCAGCCTCAGTGCTACACAACCAACCAGATGGATCAGCTGTTTACTTATTGAGCCCACTGGTTCTTTTGGCATTGTTTTAACGTGGCTTCTTGAATGTTAAAGGAACAATCTAGGCTCCATCTGAACCTCCTTTTGCATCTTTCATTGGTGACATGAGGAGCATACATAGGCCATGTGTCCTCTTGTCCTTCGGTATCTTATCTACCTTTGGGCTGCTAAATATGCCAAATCAGCTTCTCTTGTGTGCCAGCTCACTCAGCAGGGGTGGCTGCCTAGAAGACTGTGTTGAGAAGGGCTCTCAGGCCTGGCTCAGATGTCGTGAGAGAAGGGGTCATGACTGAGTAACAATGCCTGATGTGGGCAAGGGAGAGGGTAGCACCAGAGCGTTGCCTTTGCCAGCCATGGCCTAGTTCAAGATGAGGGCTTGCCTCTATGCTGCATGGCTTCTGAGGTTATTTTCCCTCAGAGTACTTCCCATTCAAGAGGAAAACAGAATGTAGCAATTCACAGAATTCATTCCATAAAAATGAATTCCCTCCCTGTACAAGACACACAATAGGAAGATTAATAAGTCAAAATCCCTGCCCCCTCCCAAATTTCATCCCAGTCAAGGACATATAAATTTTGACAAATAATATCTATACAGTGAGATAATGATTATTCTTAGAAAGTACTGAGGGAACACAAACAAAAGAGTCACTGTCTATGCCTGGTAAGGGCAGACAGGTCAGGCTGCATAAAGAAGGTACCAGTTGACCCTAACCCTGATTCCATCCATGTGTATAGAGCCCAGAGGGTGTGTGTTTTGAGAGCCACCTGGTACGACCAACATCCTCAATATGTCTTTGCAACCTTCTTTTTCAGAATATATACAGTACCACCAGTAGTAAGGCATCTTTTTGGAGTCTTGATATAATGACACACCTGAGAGAATGGATGAATCCAATTTACCACAATGGGTCAATATTTTAGAATTTTAGCTGTGGCAAAGACCTTTAGGGAAGGCAAAGGGTGGAGCAGGGTTTGTGGAAGCCATGATATAGGGGGTCAGTGCTGGGCAGGTTGAATAGACTTTTCTAAAATGAAATGGAAAAATAAGAAATGCAGAAACAGCCTGCACTGGCATTTTACCCAAGGCCATTCTGTGTCCCTTAGGAAATATGTTCTTTACAGGGATTTGAAAACTATAGAGAATAGTGATTGGGGTCAGAAATGGCATCACTAGGGCTAAGAAACCAAAGATAAAGTCACTTTGGAGCTAACCTTTGTATTCAGGGAGCTTTGTCCTAATCCTGCTTAGAATTTCCACGGCATCTTTTCTTCCCTTAAGAGAAATCAAAAGGCTTTCACTTTTCCCCCGTCTGCCCTGTGAAGACAGGCATTCAAAACCTCGTTTTGCAGGTAAGGAAATTGAGTTCATGGTCTAAGATCACAGTGAATTGAACAGACTCAAAAGCAAGCATTTAATCTTTCTCACTCTAGCATTTGCTCTTAAATGTAGTTCTTAGAATGAGAATCCTCAGTGGTTTTAAGAAAATGGTAATGTTTGTACTATAATTAACCCCCAGAAACAGAACATCAAAACCAAGACACTTTGGCGATCGTCTTATCCAGTGTTCTCATTTTAAAGATGTGGACTCTGGGCCGGGCGCAGTGGCTCACGCCTGTAATCCCAGCACTTTGGGAGGCTGAAGTGGGCGGATCACGAGGTCAGGAGATTGAGACCATCCTGGCTAACACAGTGAAACCCTATCTGTACTAAAAATACAAAAAAAAAAAAAAATTAGCTGGGCGTGGTGGCGGGCGCCTGTAGTCTCAGCTACTCGGGAGGCTGAGGCAGGAGAATGGTATGAACCCGGGAGGCAGAGCTTGCAGTGAGCCGAGATCACGCCACTGCACTCCAGCCTGGGTGACAGAGTGAGACTCTGTCTCCAAAAAAAAAAGAAAGATGTGGACTCTGAATCTAAGGGACGACTCCAAATAACTTGAGGTCATTAAAACTTACTCGGCTCTCAAGGTTTCCATTTCTAACTGGAAGCCATTGCCTTCAAGAGCTGTTTAAGAGCCTCTGCCACCCTTCTAGAACTCAGTTTAAGGACTTCTGCTGGAGCCTTGGAAGGTTCAGGGCCCTCTCGTCACCATTGCTAAGGGCTGTTTTATGTTCTTTTATGAGATGGTCTGTTAGGTGCAGCCACAAGAAGGAGACACAGGAGAGGCTCAGGAAGACAAAATTTATCGTGGTCACAAGTCCTAGAGGCAGGAGGCATGGCACACCATGCAGGGCCACAGGGGAAAGACACCAGGGCAGTCAGGAGGCAGAAGACAGGAGCAAGGGGAAAGCATTAAGGTAAAGCCATGATGGGGGTTTCCTTGGAAAAGTCAAGGCAGGGCAGCGTGAACACTTTAGGGTTGGCTAGTTTGAATAATCTCAGGGGGCCCTAAGCTATAGGAATGGTCCCTAGTTGACTGTACCTGGCCCTGGGATGATGAAAGCAGAGGAATTTTGCCTCTTTGGGTGTTGGGCCAGATAGAGGAGGTGTGGCTCTGAATTGGTTAGTTCGCATGTCAGAAGTGTACTCCTGGCTGGGCCCTTTGCTGGCTCTAAGAATTAACTATCCTCTCGCCACCCCACCAGGGGCAGTCTCCCCAGCTAGAGAGGTTTTTTAAAAGATGTCCAAACATCGTAACATACATAAATATGTAACACAAGGGCCCTGGCTCCTCTCAGATATTTTTATTTATTTATTTATTTATTTATTTTTGAGACAGAGTTTTGCCCTTGTTGCCCAGGCTGGAGTGCAGTGGTGCGATCTCTGCTCACTGCAACCTCTGCCTCCTGGGTTCAAGCGATTCTTCCACCTCAGCCTCCCAAGGAGCTGGGATTACAGGCATGTGCAATCATGCCCAGCTAATTTTGAATTTTTAGTAGAGATGGGGTTTTGCCATGTTGATCAGGCTGGTCCCAAACTCCTGATCTCAGGTGATCTGCCCTCCTCCGCCTCCCAAAGTGCTGGGATTACAGGCATGAGCCACCGTGCCCGGCCACTCTCAGATATTTCTATCCATTGTCATACTCCCACTCTTTCCCTAACTACTACTGACTTCAGCTTGCAGCAGAAAATTCAGCCTTTGTAAGCTCGAGAGGACTCAGGTTGCTGACCAAAAGCAGAAGAGGCCTCCCTTCAAAATGTATGGAATGTTGCAAAAAGTAGACAGTGGTCCTCAATAATCAGATACTGTCCTCAGAATGGTCTGCTAAACCTTCAGTCTTGTTGAACCAATTGGTTCAGTACTTTGTAACAGAACTTGGGAATTTCTCCACCCTGGATGGGATATTTCTTATGGCCTCCCATCCCAATTCATGTCAGCCCTTCCCGCATTTAGACTTGGTTACTTTCAACTCTTTACTCCTGGCATCATTTTTAAATGATTCAGGACTCTTGGTTTCAAGTGACATAAACCCACCTTGAATTATCATAGGTGGAGGAGAGTGTTGGAGCATTGAACATAATGGAAAGAAAAGTTAGCTTTTTTCTACAGTTCTGATAGGAACAGGTTCTCTCCCTGCAGACTGGCGTCTTCTGCTAGACAGGAAGTGTGACTACTGGCAGCTCCAGAGCCTCATAATCCATAGCTTCAGTTGCCTGGCATGCACTGGCCCTGGACTTCTCACACCCCAAACTCTCATATGTGGGCCCAGCTGGCTCTCTTGCTCATTTTGGGACCAGTCAAGTTAGACTAGAGAGGCAGAGTCTGTAAAGGAACGTGGTTGGTGTGGGGGAAAAAGCAGTTTCCATAAGAGAAGGTGGTGGTCCCAGGAAGACAGGATGGTGGCAAAACCAAAGGTGTTTGTGACAAACCTGAGAGCATATCAGGAGGAGGAATGATTAAATCATTTAAGTGACAAGAGCAAGTTGAAAAACAACAGGTGTAGTATGCTTTTGTAAAAAAATTGGCCAGGCATAGTGGCTCACGCCTATAATCCCAGCACTTTGGGGGGCCAAGGCAGGCGGATCACTTGAGCCCAGGAGTTTGAGACTAGCCTGGGCAACACGGTGAAACCCCGTCTCTACAAAAAATACAAAAATTGACCAGGCATGGTGGTATGCACCTGAAGTCCCAGCTACTTGGGAGTCTGAGGTGGGAGGATTGCTTGAACCCAAGAGGTCGAGACTGCAGTGAGCCATGATTTGCACTACTGCGTTCCAGCCTGGGTGAAAGAGCAAGACCCTGTCTCAAAATTAAAAATTAAAAATTAAAAAATGATGTATTCAGTAAATCTTTTCTAATTGACTTTCCATTAATGGAATGTCCCAGTTGGTTAACTCTGCACCCCCTCGGTAAAGCATGGGGGGAGGCTGAACATTCTTAGCTGGCAGCCTGGTTTCTAGGACACCAGCACACTTCTGCTCCCACCAGCTGACGCCTGGGCTTTCCAAGAGTCATTCTTGTTTCTTGCCAAACCTGGGAATGCCAGATGGACTTGTTGTTTTAATTATACAATTTAATTAAATATCCCCCAAATGAAAGGCAAATACAGAAAGTTATTTCTGTGAAAATCATTGCGAGTAGCTAGAAGCAGTGGCTTTTTGCAGAGGGGAGAGGGCTTTTACCTTTTATTGCCGAATAGGTTCTGGAGTCTGACCCCCTATTTTCAAATTATAGCTCTACTGCTTCTTTGCTGTGTGACACCTTGGGCAAGTTGCAGAGTCATCCTAGGACTTGGCCCCTTTACTATAAAATGGAAATAGCAACGTTGTTTGGGTACTGTTAGGATTAAGTAATATAATGTATTTGAAGCACTTTGCACAGTTCTTGGGCACATAGTAAACACTCAACAGATGCCACATCTGTCATCATCGTCATCAACAATCACAGCCTTATTAAAGATGTAGAGAGAAGTCATTGGCCGTAAAGGAAAAATTTTTTTTTTCTTATCAAATCAATCTCTAAAAACCTAAAGTGTGTGTGTGTGTGTGTGTGTGTGTGTGTAAGGACACCTCCAGAGAGTTCTAGAGCTGAGTGAAAACCTGGTTTATTAAAATGAGCCTGGGCCGGGCACAGTGGCTCACACCTGTAATCCCAGCACTTTGGGAGGCCGAGGCGGGTGGATCCAGATCGCGACCATCCTGGCTAACACGGTAAAACCCCGTCTCTACTAAAAATTCAAAAATTAGCTGGGCGTGGCGGCGGGCACCTGTAGTCCCAGCTACTCGGGAGGCTGAGGCAGGAGAATGGCGTGAATCCAGGAGGCAAAGCTTGCAGTGAGCCAAGATCACGCCACTGCACTCCAGCCTGGGTGACAGAGAGAGACTCCTTCTCAAAAAAAAAAAAAAAAAAAATGAGCCTGTAAGTCTGGGTGCACACCTGTAATCTCAACACTTTGGGAGGCCGAAGTGGGATGATTGCTTGAGGCTAGGAGTGTGAGACCAGCCTGGGCATGAGTGAAACCCCATGTCTACAAAAAGTTAGTAAAAAAAAATAAAAAATAAAAATTAGCTGGGCGTGGTGGCACACGCCTGTAGTCCTAGCTACTTGGGGAACTGAGGGGGAAGGATTGCTTGAACCCAGGAGGTCATGGCTGCAGTGAGCAGTGATTGCACCACTGCACGCCAACCTGGGCGACAGCGAGACCCTGCTTCAAAAAAATAAAAATAAAAAAGCCTGTAGCCCCTCTTCCTTCCCTAATATATTTGGCTTCTGTAAAAATTAAAAACCCAGGGATAGGAAGAAGGGGAGAGAATTGGAAAGCCCCTGGTTAGCTTTAAGGGCCTCTCAGTGCAGCAGAACCCATGCTGGCTCTGTTCATAGCTTTGCTCTCTGGATCAATATTCTGAAAGATGGTACATTCTTTTCAGTTGTGTCTTTCACAGAGGGCAGTAAAATTTAGCTCTAATTATATTTAGGGCATCTGGATTCTAGTCAGCATTTTCTGGCTCTGTTTTAGAACCTAAAGTCTGCGGCTTATTCCTAATGTGGAAAATGGAATAATCCCCCAGGCATGAGAAGAACTCCAGCATTGAGGCTGCTGTTCCTGTAGCGAGAAGCTGCTGCAGACATCACAAGACTTGTTATACAAGGAAACATGATTACAGTGGATTAAAGAAACTTGCCAGGGGCTTGAAGGATTTATTGCTTTTTGAATTCTGAATGAGACATAAATATGTTTTTCCCCTCTTAATTTTGGACCCCATACGGATAAGGTGAGAAACTTCTTCAGCAAATTCTAGAATGCTTAGCTGCTAAAGATCAGTTGGTTTTGTGTCCACGTCATATTGCAAAGGGCATGAATACTTGCTTGGCAGAGACACAAAACAGTCACTCATTTCTTTCTGTTCTGCCAAGTTAGTTACTGCCTTGTCTCCCAGTGGGAGAAAAATGTAACTCCTTGGGGACTCTTCTGGAAGGCAGCATGGTGTAATGGAAAAAGCACTGTAGTCACAGGCACGAGGCCTAGACTACAGCGTCCGTGCTTATAAGTTCCATTATTTACAACAGGTTTCTTAAACTCTGTAAGCCTTTGTGCTCTTACTGTTCTTTTCTGAAAAAGCAGTTCTCAGAGGGTTGTATGAAGGATTATAGCACCTTTATGTTCAATATCATCTATAGAAACTCAATTGTTGGATGCATTAGCATCAGAATGACAGCTTGTAGTACACTCATTTGTGTTCACAGATCTCAGAAATGTTTATGTCCTAAATGGAGGGACTTTTAAAAATAATGATGGAGCTGGGCATGGTGGCACACACTTCTAATCCCAGCACTTTGGGAGGCCGAGGCGGGCAGATCACCTGAGGTCAGGAGTTTGAGATCAGCCTGACTAACATGGTGAAACCCCATCTCTACAAATACAAAAAATTAGGTGTGGTGGCGGGCGCCTGTAATCCCAGCTACTTGGGAGGCTGAGGCAGGAGAATCACTTGAACCCAAGAGGCAGAGGTTGCAGTGAGCTGACATCATGCCATTGCACTTCAGCCTGGGCAACAAGAGTGAAACCCCATCTCAGAAAAAACAAAAAAAAAAAACAAAAAAAACTGATGGCTTCTTAACCCTGTCACTTCTGCAGATTCTTTGGTTTCTCAGGAAGCCAAAGAGATAGCATGGGGCAGTGGTTAGTAACAACTCTGGAGTCAGACAAACCTGAGTTTAAATTCACTACTTATTAGCTGGGAAGTCTTTGAACAACTCACCTAACCTGTTGTTCTCATTTTCCTAATCCGTAAAATGGACATAAAATATTACCTCAACCATGTTTCGTTTTGTTTCGTTTTGTTTTGAGATGGAATCTCCCTGTGTCACCCAGGCTGCGGTGCAATGGCACGATCTCGGCTTACTGCAACCTCCGCCCCCCAGCTTCAAGCGATTCTTCTGCCTCAGCCTCCCGAGTAGCTGGGATTATAGGCATCCACCATCATGCCTGACTAATTTTTGTATTTTTAGTAGAGACGGGGTTTCACCATGTTCGCCAGGCTGGTCTTGAACTCCTGACCTCAGGTAATCCACCTGCCTTGGCCTCCCAGAGTGCCGGGATTACAGGTGTGAGCCAATGCGCCTGGCCCTGTTTTTTTATTCCTTTGTCCTGTTTCCTATGTGGCACTTATCACCGTTTGGCATTATTATGTATTTGTGTTCTGTCTACCACCCCAGCCCCACTCAAATATAATCCCCATAAAGGCAAAGACATTATATGTCTTATTTACTGCTTTATATTTCTTGCCTAAGAAAGTAACTGGTACATTATTGTTACTTAATCTTTTTACCTTTGAATTTTTTTGCCAAAATAATACAGAATTAGAAAGAATTCCTCCCCCAGTGTCATGGCTAAATTTATATACAGTAGCTGACTTGGAAACTGGGCAGAGTTGTTTTGCGTTTGGAAATACTGGTGTTCTTACAGTTGAGTTTCTATTTCCAAAAGATGCTTACTCAGCCTTTGATGGCACAGTTTGACTTGTGACATCAGAAGGTTGACAGGCAGAAGTCTGACTCAGAAATTCAGCTATGGAAGAGCGTGACTTTCATCCCTGCTCGCCCTTTGAGGTATGGGTGGACACAGCTCAGAAAGGTCTTGGATTTCAATTTATCTAGGAAGGTATTTAGCAAATTATTTTTACCATTTGGATTTGGTACCAATCACCCGAGGAATCTGCAGTCTCTGCGTAAGTGAAGAATGAGAATGGAAGGGGTAAGTGGAGCCCAGTGGGAGAGCACAGGCCACCCTGCCACTTCCCTGGAAGAACTGATGGCTTTTTCCAAGGCCTGGATCTTGCCTCCCCTATCCTCCTCCCCACTCCATGTCCCCAGTCCATCTTCTGACTTTTATTTACTTAGCGCCTTAGAAGTCATAAGATTCTGAAGTTTTCCACAGCTGCTGGGACTTAGGCACTGGGCCCCTGAGGACAAGCTGACAGGTCAGTGTTTGGGCTCTGGATTTCACATCATTCATTAGCCCTCTCGATCCCCACAGAGAGGGAACGTTCATGCTATGAACTGTGTCATGGAGAAAACGCAGCCCTAGAAAGAGGAACTCTTGATCCCCCACTACTTCATTCTTTCAAGCCCTGTGACCTGTTCCTCTAAATGCCTGTGGGACCACAGGTGGGCTTGGGATGGGGATGCTTCCTGAATGCCCAGGGACTGTACGCAAAATGTTACATGTGTGTGTATTATGGGCAGCCAGGGAGGCTCGGTTTCATCAGACTCTCAACAGATACCATCTTTGGTCTAAAATAGATTTGGAACCATGACCCTGAGTGGACCTAATGTATTTTTGTAATGTTTGTAGACTGCACATTTGCCCCTCTGGCCCTCCAGGCTGTGTGTGGGCAGATTGAGGATGGAAAAGCTGAAGCGGTGCACAGCTGCCCGATCTTGTTGGGTTGTTGCATGATGGCTCTCTCATCTCTTCTTGAGTTTGCTTATTTACACAATTAAGCTAGGCCCATTGTGAATCAAGTCCTGACCTGTCAACAGAAGATGGGATGGTTGAAGAGGGTAGCAGGCAATTCTGTGAACAAAATATAGCTATAGATCTGGCTTTAAGAGTAAAATTAGGCCGGGTGCAGTGGCTCATGCCTCTAATCCCAGCACTTTGGGAGGCCGAGGCAGGTGGATCACCTGAGGTCGGGAGTTCGAGACCAGCCTGACCAACATGGAGAAACCCCATCTCTACTAAGAATACAAAATTAGCCAGGCGTAGTGGCGCATGCCTGTGATCCCAGCTACTTGGGGGGCTGAGGCAGGATAATTGCTTGAACCCGGGAGGTGGAGGTTGCGGTGAGCTGAGATCGTGCCATTGCACTCCGGCCTGGGCAACAAGAGCGAAACTCCACCTCAAAAAAAAAAAAAAAAAAAAAGTAAAATCACACCACCAACAAACCTACCTATTAGTCCACTGATTTTCTTTCCTCCGTGACAAAATGTTCATCTCCATACTCTTAAAGGAGTGATGATACACTTGGCCTTTCACCTGAGGAAGTGTAGGATGGGAGCTGCATGTCCCAGCTCAGGAGTATTGACGTTCCTCTTCTCAGTTAGCCCTGTCCACTGCAGCCCAGCTAATGTCTTACAGGCTATTAGAGACGGTATACTGGGACCAAGCATGGTGGCTCCCGTCTGTAATCCTAGCACTTTGGGAGGCTGAGGCGGGGTAGATCATTTGAGTTCAGGAGTTTGAGAACAGCCTGAACAACATGGTGAAATCCCATCTCCACTAAAAATACCAAAAAAAGTAGCCAGGCATGGTGGCATGTACCTGTAATCCCAGCTACTTGGAAGGCTGAGGCAGGAGAATCTCTTGAACCTGGGAGGCGGAGGTTGTAGTGAGTGAGATTGTGCCACTGCTCTCCAGCCTGGGTGACGGAACGAGACTCCACCTCAAAAAAAAAAAAAAAAAGAGAGAGAGAGAGAGATGGTGTACTGGGCTGTGCGTGCTTCAGCTACCAAACAAAGCACCTCTACCTTGTGCTTACAATGAAATTCAGTTAACTGTAAGATCTGGAAATCCCTGGCAAGTGAAAAGCTGCCGCCTGGTGTGAGTATGTCTTTGTTTTCTAGCAGTGCAAATTACTTCATCTTCAGCAGGAGTGTGGCATCTCTATAGTCACACATCACTTAACGATGGGGATGCATTGTTAGGCGATTACATCAGTTGTCATAGAATGTCCTTACACACCCTTAGGTGGCATAGCCTGCTACATACCTAGGCTATATGGTCCAGCCTATTGCTCCTATGGTGGAAACCTGGATGGCATGTGAATGTACTGAACACTGTGGGCAACTGGAAAACAATAGTAAGGATTTGAGTATGGAAACATAGGAAAGGTACCACACAAATGTGGATTTTGTAATCTTATGGGGCCACCCTCATATGTGCAGTCCATTGTTGACCGAAACGTCATTATGTGGTGTGTCACTGCTTATTGAGTGCTGATAACATGCCAGGCTATGTGCAGGGTGCTCTACAAAATCTATCATGTTTCATCCTGTCCTTATCCTGAAGTAAATGTCAGCATTCCCATTTTACAGATGGGGAAGTTGAGGCTCAGAGGTGTGTCAGTGAACAGGTCTAAGAAAAGGTATGGGCTGACATAACGTGAGGGCCACAGGGGCCACCAGAGGACATGGAGTAGAGGCCTTCCCTGAAGGACCTCGGGAACTGAGCTGAGCCAGGAGAGGAGATGGGATTTAGGCTGAGGAGAGAACACTTGGGAGGAGCTGGGACTCCAAGTCTGAGGAAGGCACCGGCATTTATTACCTTCTTGCCGTATTACTCTCGTTCAGTCTTTCTCCTTTGAGGTGCAGATAGTCCCCTTCTCCAGAATTCTTCTCCAGTCATCTGCATGGGATTTGTTTTCAGTGTTTTTTGAATTAGAACTGTAGACACTTCCCTCCTAGCCTGGCTTTTCTCCATCAAACTCCCCATAGCCATTTCTCATTGACTAGAGCAGGCCCTAGCGAGCCCAGCCCTTAGTCTCTGTCCCCTCCAGGCTACCCTCCATGATAGCAACCAGGCTGCCCTTTTGGAAACACACATATGAGTATGTTACTCAGGGACTTCCAAAGGCTGGCTAGCCTTTGCTTCAGAATGAGATCAGCTCTTCAGCATGGCAGCGGCAGACAGCTCCTACTGCGGGCCCCAGCTTCCTCTCAAGCTGGCCCTGGCACTCTGGACTCCTCACACTTCTGCCTGGCAAACACCTACTTGGTCTTCAAGTCTTCAGTCTTCCTAGAGGCTACTCGGGTTCTGCCCCACACCTGTCACCTGAATTGTCATTATGTGTGAGCTCCTTGAGAAAAAATATATGACTTGGTCATCTTTATACCCTCAGTACCTAGCATAACACCTGGCATGTAGTCAGCACTTAGTAAAAACATTTTAAAAATTTTTACTGTCTTCGTTTTGCAGATGAAAATAAGAAACTTTAAATGAATAAAATGTTTGACTCTTGGGGTCAAGGCCATAATAATTAGAAAGTCTCCTTTCACTGTGTGTTGTCTCATTTATATTCCCCAGGTGATGGTCAAATGGTATAAGAAATGCAGGTGGTTCCCCAGTCTCGGTGTCTCACATATTCCAACTCTTTTTTTTTTTTTTTTTAAGAACTCAGAAAAGTACTTCATAGATTGGCTTTTTAGATTTCTTTTTTTTTTTTTTTTTTTTTGAAATGTAGTCTCTATTGCCCAGGCTGGAGTGCAGTGGTACAGTCTCAGCTCACTGCAACCTCTGCCTCAGGTTCAAGCGATTCTCCTGCCTCAGCCTCCTGAGTAGCTGGGATTATAGGCGTGTGTCACCATGCCCAGCTAGTTTTTGTATTTTTAGTAGAGATGGGGTTTCACCATGCTGGCCAGGCTGGTCTTGAACTCCTGACTTCAAGTGACCTGCCCACTTGGCCTCCCAAAGTGCTGGGATTACAGGCATGAGCCACCACACCTAGCCTTTTTCAGATAATTTCTTCAAGATTAAACTCTACAAAATTATTATATTAGTCTCTTTTGTTTGGAGGTTAGACTCTCACACAGATTTAAGCAAACATGAGAATGTGTTTGTTCTTAAACCTGAAAAACTCATGGAGAGTTCTAATGTAACCTCCACTAGATCCAAGTGTTTAAAAATGTTAATAGCAAACTTTCCATCTCCCCCTCTTGCCTGGGTTTTCCCTGTATTGCTTCATTTTTAGGCAGGCTCTTGCCTCCTGCTAGCAAGATGGCAATTGGTAGCTCCAGGCTTACGTCCCCAAGCTTAGTGACTCCTGTGGAAGGAGAGCGTTGTTCCCAATGGCACTAGCTAATGTCCTGCTTGACCTCATCCACCAGTGACCCTGTCACTATGGTAGAGGAAGGGGGAACTGTAACTCTTCTTGGTCGGATCTGGGATATATTCTTATCTCTAGGGTTAGGGGTGGAATAGTCCCACCTAAGTCATATGATCTGAGAGCCAGGGAGAAATTGGTGAAAAATTAGAAAACCGGTGAGTTTATCAAAGGGCTGAGCAAGCAGAGCAACAGATGTCCACTGTGGTTATCTTACCTTTCTTTTTTGTTGCTAATACGTCTGTTATTTCCTAGAATGGTATGATAGACCCCAAGCAGGTGGCTTGTGTTGTCCTTTTTCGGTAAATGCCTACCTCCCAGGACTTTTGAAAATGGTTCAACTGCTGTCTTTGACTTTTTTACCCCAGCCTTTGTGATTGGTCTGACAGCTCCAGTGTTTGTGCTGGAGACTTGGAATGCCAAATGCGCTGATGTGCACACCGTTTTTCATGAAATCTTATTTTTCTTGATAAGATCAGGGAATCCTTAAAATTCCCAGTGGTTTTGAGCTAGAATCCTATTGTGAGTTCTCTGATATTACATAGATTTAAAGCAAATGCATTTTTCAGGAGCATACTTTCCCTTCACTTTTTTTTTTTGTAACTAATCAATGATTTCTGACATTCAGTGATTGCTTGCTTCTGCTATTAGGTGACTTTCTGATATTCAGCCCTGACTGCCACTTGTCCCCTCTGACCTAGCCATAAAATACTAATATTTGCAGCTCTTTCTTATATGGTGAGGAATAATAAAACATTATAGCACTTTGGGCTTTGTTTCATTTCTTCCCATTGATAGCTTTTTTCCTGCCACTGTCAGCATAGCTATTTCCCAGCATGCTTTTCCCTCCAGTTCTGCAGCCACATAGTATTTTCTGACTTGCTATCACCTACCCAGGAAGAAAATTGTCACTTACTGAGTACCTGTTTTCTGTTAAGTATACCAACAGGACTTTCCTGCAAATCATCCCATTTATTTTTCATAGCATCCCTTTGTGGGATGGATATCATCCCCCCTTTAAAAGATGTGGAAAGTAAGGCTAAGGGGAGGATAAATAATTTGCCAAATGTTTTAGAATGGATGGAAAAACCTGGGATTCAGTTCTGAGTCTACTAACCCTGAAAGGCCATTCTCCAAGAATAAGGCTAGAAGCTTTAAGATACTGGAAAAGTATGAGACCCCATTTCTGACCTAAAGGCAAGGATCAAGACTAACACATTTGAAACAACGAGAGTGAATTTAAGATAGAGTCACTTCTGAGTGCTGTGTGATATCATCTATTTGCAGTGCTGTTGAATTCAGAAAACAGTTCTGCCTCCAAATTCTATTTATCTTTGAACCTGACTGGGAATATATATTAATATTAAATCAAGACTTTATTTTTAAATGTAACCCTAGTGCCAGTTTCATAATATACCAATTCACCATTTGGTTACTGTGCTGTGCTTAGACTTCTGTTGAACCCCAAAACATCAGCGAGCCCTCAATTTCTGTGCATATGTTCAAACCTCAGGTCCCCTGCTTTGTAGATCCTGTGAACTCCCTGATAAGCACAGGTCACATTTACGAACTCTTCACTATATACATCTGATTTGGCAAGACAGTGGCCAGGGGAAGGTGTTAATCTGTGCCCCGGTTATATGCCACTTAGTTGAGTTCAGTTCAGACTTACCAAGTGTGTAGTAAGCCAAGTGCCACCACCTGGCAGGTGATTTGCAGGGCTCACTGGGGGATACGACATATTCATCCAGTGTCTTCTGAATGCTCAGCACTCTTCTAAGCACTGGGGACAGTGGCAAGACAGACAAGGCAGGGCCTCTGTTTTCATGGAGCCTACTTTTCTAGTTCTATAAATAAATGGAAAAAGTCACTTTCAGCTAGTGATGAGCACAGTGATTAAAATAAAACAGAGGCTGGTGCGGTGTTTCACACCTGTAATCCCAGCACCTTGAGAGGCCCGAGGTAGGTGGATCTCTTGAAGTCAGGAGTTCGAGACCAGCCTGGGCAACATGGTGAGACTCTGTCTCTACAAAAAATACAAAAATTAGCTGGGCATGGTGGTGTGCGCCCGTGGTCCCAGCTACTCTGGAGGCTGAAGTAGAAGGCTCCTCTGAGCACAGGACTTGGAGGTTGCAGTGAGCCAAGATCATACCACTATACTCCAACCTGGGTGACAGAGTAAGCCCCTATCTCCCCATCTCAAAAAAAGAAAGAAAGAAAACAGAGTGTTTGGATGAATTGGTGTGGAGGGTGGGAGTCGAGAATAGATGTCAGGAGTTAATATAAACTGGCAGGTTGTCAGTAAAGGTCCCTCAGAGTAAGTGGCTTCTGAGCTGAGCCCGGAAGGCAAAGAAAGGAGCCAGACATGTGAGGAGCTGAGATGACCGTCGTCTAGGCGGAGGGAACATCCCATGTGAAGGCCTAAGCAGGGAATAAGCATGCTCACTCTAAGGATGGGGTGGGAGTGGGGGGCCGGAGCCAGTATGGCAGCAGTGCAGTGAATTAGTGGGGAGTGGTAGGAAGTGAGGTTGGCAATAGAGGGAGCAAGTGACACGGGCTCTTGCAGGCTGTGAGACCTAGCTTATGTTGTGTCTGAAGCAGGAGAGTAACAGGAGTGACTTAACATTTTTTTTTTTTTTTTTAAATCCTGGCCACTGTGTGGGGAATGGATTGGGTTATAGAGGAGTAGAAATAAGAAGGTTTGGGGTGAATGCTGGGCAAGGTAGATTATATTATTATTGTTATTGACATCATAGACCAGGCCAGGGAATTTGGATTTGCTCCTAAAGCTAATGATGTGTAACAATAATAGCTCCCATCTCTTGAACACCTACTGTGTTCCAGTCATGCGGGTTTATGTGCATTCCCTCCTCAAGTCCTTATACACACCCACAAAGCCCCTATCCACTGGGCTTATTATTAACGTCACCTCTTATAAAGGAGGAATCTGAGGCGGACAGAGCCTAGGTTCTGAGCATTCCTTAGTGAGGAAAGGGAACCAGAGCTGCATGATGGGCAGGGGGCTGGCGAGATGCGTCAGGATTCACATGGCAGGACCTGGAGTTTGGCAGGGACTTTGAGGTGCAAAAGAGAAGACCCCTGTTGGGAGCACACATCCCAGGGCGGCCTGCATGTAAACTGCTGGGAAAAGGGCTGCGGGGGAGGCTTAGATAAAACAGACGCAGATGCTACCCTCTGCAGTCTGCACATCAGCAGGTGATCAGGTAGACCTCTCACCCAAAGCAGAACATGGCAAGCTCCTGAAGGAGAATTTGTTGATACTCTTAACTTAGAATGTCAGAAAAATGTCCCAGTGTCAGAATTGAATTCCTATACCTGCTAGGTCAGTTTTAAGCTAAAATGATCTTGCAAAACCTGTTGACCCATTGATACCCTGTACCCTAAGTAGGCAGTTGATATTATTTCTTAACTTTGGTTCGTCTATGTCCATCTCTCTGTCTCTGAGACACACACACACACACACACACACACACCCGCCCCCCTCCCAGAGTCCGAGCATTCTAGAGTTTCCTAACAGTACCAGGGCAGTTGTCCTGTCTGAAATGTTTACCTTGGGGGAAAAAATGAATCCCTGCTGTGATTTTGTTTCCCCACAGGCTCTAGGGGTCTTTTCATAGCCGCAAGACATCATCACAGCTTCCCAAGGACTAGGGTGTTTATGTGTGCACAGAAACCACACTGCAAAGGGTCAGGTCCTGCTCCTTTGTGTACCCTAAGGTGTAGAGAAAGCTGGACCTCAAAACTGATGTCACCTGTAAGAACAGTTTTTGCTTTGGTTCTGGCTTTTTTTTTTTCCTTCTTCCTTGAGAGGGTTTACTATGTTGCTGTTAGTTTTCTCCCAGCATTCATTCACTCTAGCAAAATCTGGCTACGTATCAGTTTGTAGAAAATGGGCACAATTCTAGGAATAGCTGTCCTAATGTTTTAGCTCAATACCGTGGATGCGTCAATAATGGCTAGTAGCTGCCAGTTGACCAGAGCTTTACGTGGTTTTTCTTTTTCTTTTTTTTTTTTGGTTTTTCCTTAGATGAGAACTACTGTTTGCTAGAGCTGAGATAAAACCATTTCAATTAGAACCTTGTATCAGAATATAATTACTCCTCCCAGAGATAGAGTCCTGGCCTGAAAAGTGAGGACAAAAAATAAATAGGGACAAATAGAAGGAGAATGATTACTGGTACAAGGTAGATGGAATGGTAACTCACTTTATTTTCAATGATGTTATACAAATCAAATAAAACCCTATTCCCATTTATTTTATTTTAGCCAAGTATTCTTGTCCAAAATGAAAATCAGATGTTTTTCTTCTTTTTCATTTTTTTCCAAAGCGAATGGTTACAAACACTTACTTAATATAATTTACTGGAGCTTTTTTCTGAAAGAACATTTATGTTAACTTTCTTTTATGCATGTAGTAACTTTTGATCAAAACATGACTCCACTCCCTTGTTTAATGTTGAGCATCTGGATTAAAGGCTTCTTTTAATCTTAAATACAGATTATGACCCTCTTTCCCTTTAAGCAAACTGCCATAAAACCCTGGCACCTTTCCAGTTTTCCTTATTAAAGCCCTCTTTATTACAGTGTTTTCGGATGGCAGTCATTAAATGATTGTTATGCACAATGGGCACTTGATTATAATTATTTAACTGGCAATCAGTTATTGCAGCAATTTGGTGGTGTAATTAAAAGGGAGCATGTTTGTACCTGCCAGCATCTTTGAGATCTTCGGCTCTGGATGAAGCAGGAGAGGCAGAACATAAACAAATGGACGGAAGAATCAAGCACTTCTGTGAATGGCATCTTTTATTCCTCGCCAATCTGATTCTTGGCTTCTTTGTTCCATAAGGTAGATGAACAATGATGATAAAATAAAATGTAAATAAGAATTTTTGTGCTACAAACTCCTGAATCGATAAATACATTCAGTAATGAATGTAAGTTTCTCCATGTGCTGTGAAATGCTAAATGGATAGAAGTGTATTTATATAATTCTATTTCTTTTAAACACAAGCATCAGCATGTTTTCTCCCTCTAATTTATAAATGTCAGCACTTATTTCTTGATATATAAATTGATACAGGATGCCACAAACAAAAAGTTGCCGCAAAAGATAAGGGCGTTTGTTAGCACACAGCTGGAAAGCTTTTTAGTCACTATAGAAGTTAGCAGGAATGTGATTCCAAAGTTAAGATGGCCCTCCTGAGTTACTCAGAACTCTTTCAGTTGTAAGTTGCAAATTTTAACCAACCTGAACAAGGGGGAATTTTTTTGCTTATGTAGTTGGAATGTTACTGGAACTACTCATAGGATTACAGGAAGAACTGCAGGAACCAGGACGCAGGGCTAGGAACTGGGAATCAGTACGGCCTAGACGCATTCTCTGTCCGTGTCTCAGCTGAGCTTGCCTGTGTTTGGCTTCATTCTGAGAATAGTCTCACAGCTTCTTTCTCCCTGTGGCAGGAAACAGGCCTGATATCAGTAGCCCCAGACTCCCACTTCTTAGCTTAACTCCAGTGGAAAGCAGTCTCTATCTTCTACCTTTCATAAATCAGTCTCGGGAAAGGATTCTGATTGCCCCTACTTGGCTCATATACCCATCCCTGGACTAATTCCTGTTGCCGAGTAAATGGCACAGTATGATTGTCCTGCCTGGATCCCATGTAATACCTGTGGGTAGGGCAAGGAAGTTGGAGTCCTGTGACCGACAGTCTTGTTAGAGACATTATTAGTATGACCCCATCGGTGGTAGCTAATGACTGAGAAAAACATGGTGGTTATTTTCAAAAATGAGTATGAAAATCGAAAGTATCCAAACTTAAAAAAAAATTATTTAAATGTTTTCCCAGAATGAATCTCCATCTCTCTTTTAGAAACATCCCATTTTGTAAGACCAAGGTATGAAAGTATTCATCTGAGTTTCAAATGATTGCCTAATCTTACCTGTAATCATTATTGAGAACCAAACACCCATTAATGGTGTGGTCTAAGGACAGGGTCCTGAAGAGATGAGACTGACGCGTATTAAAGATGCCTGCTATGATGATGTGGCTGTCATGGCTACATTATCATGAGGGATTTGGAATCTGGGGTTCCAGAGAGCACGTTTTTAGCCACTATCTCTGACTATTAAATCACTTTCAACAGCTTTGGATAATAAAATTCTCTGTTTCTCTCTTGGTTTGGTTCCATATTAGAATCTGCAAGTGCAAAGGCAAAACAGTCAGCGAAACAGCAGACTTAAATAGAAAAAAGCCCCAAAAGGAAAGGAAAACAATTGAAAATTTAAAAGAAAAACACCCCCACCCCCAAACATGATCTAATCAGTCTTCCTTATGGAGAAGTTATGAATCATCCTACTTAGCAAATAAGACAATTGAATGTGCAAGCCCAAACTTGAATTAAAATAAAGTTATTCTCAACTTCCTGTTTCTCTTATTAACATGCATTTATTATTTAATAAGTATTTATGTATATAATTGAGATATTTAAGCTCTGGGTAACTTAAGTGGCTGTAGAATACTACCTGAACACACAAGGAGAAATAAACTTTGAATATGTGCCTGTATATTTACAACACACACACACACAATTTTTTACTTTGTGGATACTGGCCACTACTTGAAGAGTTTCTTGGGAATCTAATCTTCTCAATGGCAGGCTCCAGCATTGCCTTTGCCAGTAGTTTAGTTCATATGGACTTGATGCCAATTTTCTTTTCACATATATGAAATAAGAGTTTGGCACATAGTAAATAAAACAGTGATTCCACAGAGAAGACTGGCAGTTTTCAAAAAGTGAATTGGGCAGGTTCAGAGCTAATTTTTTCTTTAGGTGAACTGAGTTTAAATTAAATGTTGCAAGAGATTACCATATTTGTGTGAATCTCAAGAAGTCAAAGGCCATGGCAATAAAGTATTTCCATTTTATAGAGTTTTTCTTGGAAAGGCCACACACCATATGACAGCAGAGTGCTTAAAACCCAGAGCCTGGTGCCAGCACAAAATCCAAACATCGTAAAGTTACTTCCAAAGCCCAGATATTGACCGATCCCCTCTCTTGGAGCAGTGCATCTTTCAACTAGTCCAAGTCCACCAGCCCAGAATCACCCTCCCAGCCTCAGATTTCAAGTTGGAAGCCCAAAGTAAGGCATGTTTTCTAAAAAGGAAAGGAAAAGCTATTGGATAGCAATTGTCAAGAGTCAAAAAATAAATAAATAAATAAAAATAAAAATAAAATAAAATCATCCCCAATGGAGGAGCTTTAGCAAAAGAAAAGGGAGACATGCCATTGGTCACTGCTGCATGTATGCATTGTCCCTCGGTTGGTTTTTAATAAACCCAGCTAACCTCCCTCCACCAAATTGCCTGTATCTCTCCTCCACTTAGGGCTGTGTACCCTTACTAGAATATGAAATAGTGATTTGAAGGGGTCATTTGTTCAGGTTTTCCAGGCTTCTGCACTGCCTGCCCTGGAATCAATTTTTTTTTTTTTTTTTTTTTTTTTTTTGAGATGGAGTCTCCCTCTGTCGCCCAGGCTGGAGTGCAGTGGCACAATCTCGGCTTACTGCAAGCTCCGCCTCCTGGATTCACGACATTCTCCTGCCTCAGCCTCCCAAGTAGCTGGGACTACAGGTGCCCGCCACCATGCCCAGCTTTTTTTTTTTTTTTTTTTTGTATTTTTAGTAGAGACGGGGTTTCACTGTGTTAGCCAGGATGGTCTCGATCTCCTGACCTCGAGATCCACCTGCCTCGGCCTCCCAAAGTGCTCGGATTACAGGCATGAGCCACCGCACCCGGCCTGGAATCAATTTTTAAAACCTGTCTGGGTGTGGGTGGCTCATGCCTGTAACGCCAGCACTTTGGGAAGCTGAGGTGGGAAGATTGCTTGAGGCCAGAAGGAGTTCAAGACCAGCTGGGCAACATAGCAAGACCCTGTCTCTACAAAAACATTTAAGATTGGCTGGGCGTGGTTGTGCATGCCTATAGTCCCAGGTATTTGGGAGGTTGAGGTGGGAGGATTGCTTGAGAGCATTATTGGGAGTGGGGGGTGATGGTTTGCGGCAGGGGGCCAAGGCTGTAGTGAGCCATGATCACATGACTGCCCTCCAGCCTGGGCAACAAAGTATGAGACCCTGTTTCAAGAAACAAACAGACAAAAAAACCTTACAATCTGTGCTCACTGGTTTCCTCGACTTCACCTAAAGGGTATCTGGGAAGGTTTTGCGTCCCCTCTGGGCTGGGAATGTATGCAGAAGACTTCTTTGAAAGCTTTGCTCACAAGGACTTGAAACCCAGGCTTCTCAGTGAATTTCCATAACAGTTCACTGCCAAGTCACACAAATCTGTCAAGGAAGGCTTTCCTGGGAGAGCGAGGAGGGCCTATCCACTGGGTGACAGCTCGACAAGTAGCCTCCAGTCCTGGCCGGCTGGGCCTCTCTTCTTCCCAGTCCAGCATTAGACTTCACTACCACCTGCTAATACATCTGAGGAGAGCAAGAGGTCCTGGTCACAGCAGATGATCAGAGTTGGTGCCAGGAGTGTAAACAAGTCATAAATTACTCTTAATTCTTCTCGGCAAGGGATACTATTAGTCTTCAGTTGTGGAAAAAAGTACTCCCTTTAATGTCTTATTTATGTAATAGTTGATCCTCTTGTATGACTATAAATTTGTTTTCTTCGGCAAGCATTTCCCAAGCATGTGCTTTGTACAGAGCACTGTGTAAGCAACTACTGTTGAGAACAAATACAGGAGTTAGGGTTTAACCGGTACAAGGTTTCAGTTGGGGGCAGATAAAAAGTTCTGAGATGGATGGTGGTGACAGTTGCACAACAGTGTGAATGCACTTAACGCTACTGAACTGTACAGTTACAAATGGTTATAATTGTAGGTTTTGTTAGATATATTTTACGATGATAAAAAAATTTAGGGTTCTTACACTTTTTTTAAGTCAAGGTGAACTATGTATTTGCTGTCAGTTTTAAGTTTCACATATTTCCCCTAGCAAAATGTAAGTGTATGTGACTTACCACAAAGACCTAGAATTTCACATTTCTTATATTTTACGTGCAGGTGCAGAGGTCATTATTTCTCAGAATTCTCCTGTTATGAGAATATTACCTAAGATCTTATTTAAGTTAACAAATGATTATCCTTTGCATCAGAAATAAGAGCAGGATCTCCTCTAATGAATTGTATAACCTTTCCTGGGTTGGGCCTTGGACTTAATGTCAGCACCACCACAGTGCCAAGAATGACGAGAGCTTTGTTGAGCTTGGAGCACAGGGCTTCAGCTCCTATCTTGAGACTTGGTGAAGTGGATAAAGTCCTGAGCTTTAGGCTCTGGTTCCTGCCTCTGCCTTTGAGTAGGGGTGTGACTGTGCACCAGTCATTTAATCTTTGTGGACCGCAGTTTCTTTATCTGTAAGATGGGAGTGAAGGCCAAAGGCCTTCGGCCTGGCAAGAGTTGTCAGGCCCAAACACGGGAATGTTTGTGAGAACACTTAGTGCTATGCTGGGGACCTAGCAGGTAGTAAGTCAGTGTCATGCCCCTTGCCCTTGAGGCTCCTCCTGTGACAAAGGGCTGTAATGAAATGGGGCTTCAAGGAGCCCTTAATTCTCCACGTGTGGGAGCTCATGAGTGGTCCTAAGAATCCTCTTCTCTCTCTCCTGATGCCCTGGTCCCTTCTCTCATCACTGCTTTCTGTGCTCCGCTCTGTCCCGCTTCCTTCCAACTGGAAAGTTCATGAGAGAAGTATATTGATGTTCTGTGAGAAGGGGAATGGCTCTCCCTGAATCCTTGGCTGGGCGCCACAGCAGCTGTGGAAACACAACAGTGCTCAGCATCTCCTGGTGTTTGGGCTCCGAGCTCTTTCAAGAAACACCCCATGGCCTCACCATCTTACTCTTCAGACCCACCACCTTTCCCTTAGGTTGGAATCTCTTCCCTTGGCTTCTTCTGACCTCTTGTCCCTCAGTCTGTAGCCAGCAGCAAAGAGAGATGCTTATTACTACCGTATCTTTTTGGTGGGTACTTTGGCCTGCTGACTCCTTCAGTAGAATGGAAAGTTGTATCTGGGGGCTGTCACCCTTCCCTTCCTCCTTGTAGGTCCCCCTGCTCCACCTGGATCTAGGGTACAGTTGGGCCTTACTGAGAGCTAGAATTCCATTTGTTGAAAGACTAGAGTACTTTGATATGTGGTGTAATTGATCAGCCTTCCCGAATTTATAGTATCCTTGTATATCTTATAAACATCTTAGTGATAGAGAGCTGACCTCTTCCATACTAGCACCATGATTTATAGGGGATATCTAGTGCCAGGCTACTAATCCAGTACTTTTCAACCCTTTTATTATCATTTTTGTACCTTTTTTTTTGAGGTTTATATCATTTGTATACAATTAAGTGCATATATCTTAAGTATACATCTCACCGTATTTTTGTTATCTATATACCTATGTAAATACCACCTGGATTGGGAGATAGAACATTTCCAGGACTTGAGAAGCCCCCCTTGAGCCCCTTACAGTCAGTACCCCTAATGATAACTACAATTCTGACCTCTATCACCCTAGTTACTTGGGATTCTCAACGTTTTTCCACCTATACCCACCTCTAAGTCCCACCTCTCCTATTTAATGTGTAAGAATGCAAAATTATCAGCTATTGTGGCAAAAAGAAACCAAAGTAGTGGTAAATTTAGAAATCCCTTTTCTGCTCTCCTTACCCCTCACATTTTAATAAGCGTTCTCCCCGTCCCCCTGCCCCTAACCCAGGTCACGGAGAGGTAAAGTGATATCCCCATCCTCTCTGGGTCAGCCTTGGCATCACAGAAGCTTGACGAGAAGAGAAACAGACACCAGGGCAGCTTCATCCTATTTTCCAGCTGCCCAAAATCACCATATAGTCTTTCTAAGAAGAATCAGACTGTGGTTCTTAGAATTGTCAGATATCCACTGAGCTCTCAACACGCACAGATCTTGCTTTCCTTTTTCTGTCAAAGTAGGATTATCTTTCCCTTGATTATGTTTGAGTTGTCTTGGGGGTAGGGAATACATTTGAAGAGGAATAACCACTGCACTCCCCTTCCGATGTGCGAATGTCAAGCATGTTGAATTGTCAGTGGCAAGGAATGTGATAAGCAGGTTGTTTTACAGGAGGTACACAGAAAGCCCCCATTTTGGCTTCTTCTGCCATATTCAAATCCTTGTATATAGAAGTGGAGCTTAATCTGTTTATCCTAGAGTAAAAATATCTACAAGACACTATTATTATATTGACACTGGAGCCAAATAGGAAATCGGAGGACTCACAGATGCTATCTGCTTTAATGCAGTGGGTTTTGTACACAATGACTCTGCAGCCAATCAGGATGGACTCTACGGTAGAATTTAAAGAACATCTTATTGGCACAATGTTTATTCCTTGGGCTTTGTAGGCTACATTGTGTTCCCAGCATTCGGAGGGCAAGAAAGATGGAGAGAGAGAAAATGAACCTAGCAAGAAAGTCCTGGGATAAATTCCATCATTACCCTAAAAATATAATTATTGCACTCTTTGATATAGGGTAGAATTTGGTATAATTTGACAATTACGTATGGGCATGTATTATATGGGTAGTATTGCACAAGGGATAGTTTGCAGCCTAAGAGGAAGGTGATAGGCCAAAACGGTTAAGTCTTCAGGCTGGGCACAGTGGCTCACACCTGTAATCCCAGCAATTTGGGAGGCCGAGGCAGGTGAATCACTTGAGGCCAGGAATTCGAGACCAGCCTGGCCAATACAGTAGAACCCCATCTCTACCAAAAATACAAAAATCAGCCAGGTATGGTGGTGTGCACCTGTAATCCCAGCTCCTCAGAAGGCTGAGGCAGGAGAATTACTTGAACCCAGGAGGCGGAGGCTGCAGTGAGCCAAAATCATGCCACTGTACTGTAGCCCGGATGACAGGAGACTCCGTCTCAAAAAATGAAAAAACAAACAAAAAAACCACAAAAACGACAAACCCAAAAGGGTTAAGTCTTCAAAGCTGTCTTTTTCAGCATTTTAATCCATAATTTAGGACAAAATTGGCACATCTAGCAGATTCATGGTGATCCAGGATATTTTCTTTTTATTTTATTTTATTATTATACTTTAAGTTTTAGGGTACATGTGCACAATGTGCAGGTTAGTTACATATGTATACATGTGCCATGCTGGTGTGCTACACCCATTAACTCATCATTTAGCATTAGGTGTATCTCCTAAAGCTATCTCTCCCCCGACCCCACGACAGTCCCCAGAGTGTGATGTTCCCCTTCCTGTGTCCATGTGTTCTCATTGTTCAATTCCCACCTATGAGTGAGAATATGCAGTGTTTGGTTCTTTGTTCTTGCGATAGTTTACTGAGAATGATGATTTCCAATTTCATCCATGTCCCTACAAAGGACATGAACTCATCATTTTTTATGGCTGCATAGTATTCCATGGTGTATATGTGCCACATTTTCTTAATCCAGTCTATCGTTGTTGGACATTTGGGTTGGTTCCAAGTCTTTGCTATTGTGAATAGCGCCACAATAAACATACGTGTGCATGTGTCTTTATAGCAGCATGATTTATAGTCCTTTGGGTATATACCCAGTAATGGGATGGCTGGGTCAAATGGTATTTCTAGTTCTAGATCCCTGAGGAATCACCACACTGACTTCCACAAGGGTTGAACTAGTTTACAGTCCCACCAACAGTGTAAAAGTGTTCCTATTTCTCCACATCCTCTCCAGCACCTGTTGTTTCCTGACTTTTTAATGATTGCCATTCTAACTGGTATGAGATGGTATCTCATTGTGGTTTTCATTTGCATTTCTCTGATGGCCAGTGATGTTGAGCATTTTTTCATGTGTTTTTTGGCTGCTTAAATGTCTTCTTTTGAGAAGTGTCTGTTCATATTCTTCGCCCACTTTTCGATGGGGTTGTTTGTTTTTTTCTTGTAAATTTGTTTGAGTTCGTTGTAGATTCTGGATATTAGCCCTTTGTCAGATGAGTAGGTTGTGAAAATTTTCTCCCATTTTGTGGGTTGCCTTTTCACTCTGATGGTAGTTTCTTTTGCTGTGCAGAAGCTCTTTGGTTTAATTAGATCCCATTTGTCTATTTTGGCTTTTGTTGCCATTGCTTTTGGTGTTTTAGACATGAAGTTCTTGCCCATGCCTATGTCCTGAATGGTAATGCCTAGGTTTTCTTCTAGGGTTTTTACGGTTTTAGGTCTAACATTTAAGTCTTTAATCCATCTTGAATTAATTTTTGTATAAGGTGTAAGCAAGGGATCGAGTTTCAGCTTTCTACATATGGCTAGCCAGTTTTCCCAGCACCATTTATTAAATAGGGAATCCTTTCCCCATTGCTTGTTTTTCTCAGTTTTGTCAAAGATCAGTTAGTTGTAGATATGTGGCGTTATTTCTGAGGGCTCTGTTCTGTTCCATTGATCTATATCTCTGTTTTGGTACCAGTACCATGCTGTTTTGGTTACTGTAGCCTTGTAGTATAGTTTGAAGTCAGGTAGCGTGATGCCTCCAGCTTTGCTCTTTTGGCTTAGGATTGACTTGGCGATGCGGGCTCTTTTTTGATTCCATATGAACTTTTAAGTAGTTTTTTCCAATTCTGTGAAGAAGGTCCTTGGTAGCTTGATGGGGATGGCACTGAATCTACAAATTACCTTGGGCAGTATGGCCATTTTCACGATATTGATTCTTCCTACCCATAAGCATGGAATGTTCTTCCATTTGTTTGTGTCCTCCTTTATTTCATGAGCAGTGGTCTGTAGTTCTCCTTGAAGAGGTCCTTCACTTCCCTTGTAAGTTGGATTCCTAGGTATTTTATTCTCTTTGAAGCAATTGTGAGTGGGAGTTTCACTCATGATTTGGCTGTTTGTCTGTTATTGGTGTATAAGAATGCTTGTGATTTTTGCACATTGATTTTGTATACTGAGACTTTGCTGAAGTTGCTTATCAGCTTAAGGAGATTTTGGGCTGAGACAATGGGGATTTCTAGATATACAATCATGTCATCTGCAAACAGGGACAATTTGACTTCCTCTTTTCCTAATTGAATACCCTTTATTTCCTTCTCCTGCCTAATTACCCTGGCCAGAACTTCCAACACTATGTTTAATAGGAGTGGTGAGAGAGGGCATCCCTGTCTTGTGCCAGTTTTCAAAGGGAATGCTTCCAGTTTTTGCCCATTCAGTATGATATTGGCTGTGGGTTTGTCATAGATAGCTCTTATTATTTTGAGATATGTCCCATCAGTACCTAATTTATTGAGAGTTTTTAGCATGAAGGGTTGTTGAATTTTGTCAAAGGCCTTTTTTGCATCTATTGAGATAATCATGTGGTTTTTGTCTTTGGTTCTGTTTGTATGCTGGGTTACATTTATTGATTTGCATATATTGAACCAGCCTTGCATCCCAGGGATGAAGCCCACTTGATCATGGTGGATAGGCTTTTTGATGTGCTGCTGGATTTGGTTTGCCAGTATTTTATTGAGGATTTTTGCATCAATGTTCATCAAGGATATTGGTCTAAAATTCTCTTTTTTGGTTGTGTCTCTGCCAGGCTTTGGTATCAGGATGATGCTGGCCTCATAAAATGAGTTAGGGAGGATTCCTTCTTTTTCTATTGATTGGAATAGTTTCAGAAGGAATGGTACCAGTTCCTCCTTGTACCTCTGGTAGAATTCGGCTGTGAATCCATCTGGTCTTGGACTCTTTTTGGTTGGTAAGCTGTTGATTATTGCCACAATTTCAGAGCCTGTTATTGGTCTATTCAGAAATTCAACTTCTTCCTGGTTTAGTCTTGGGAGGGTGTATGTGTCGAGGAATGTATCCATTTCTTCTAGATTTTCCCAGCTGCATGCTGGGAGAACCACTGCTCTCTTCAAAGCTGTCAGACAGGGACATTCAAGTCTGCAGAGGTTACTGCTGTCTTTTTGCGTAGAGGTGTTTGTAGTATTCTCTGATGGTATTTTGTATTTCTGTGGGATTGGTTGTGATATCCCCTTTATCATTTTTTATTGCATCTATTTGATTCTTCTCTCTTTTCTTCTTTATTAGTCTTGCTAGCGGTCTATCAATTTTATTGATCCTTTCAAAAAAACCAGCTCCTGGATTCATTAATTTTTTGAAGGGTTTTTTGTGTCTCTATTTCCTTCAGTTCTGCTCTTATTTTAGTTATTTCTTGCCTTCTGCTAGCTTTTGAATGTGTTTGCTCTTGCTTCTCTAGTTCTTTTAATTGTGATGTTAGGGTGTCAATTTTGGATCTTTCCTGCTTTCTCTTGGGGGCATTTAGTGCTATAAATTTCCCTCTACACACTGCTTTGAATGCGTCCCAGAGATTCTGGTATGTTGTGTCTTTGTTCTCGTTGGTTTCAAAGAACATCTTTATTTCTGCCTTCATTTCGTTATGTACCCAGTAGTCATTCAGGAGCAGGTTGTTCAGTTTCCATGTAGTTGAGCGGTTTTGAGTGAGTTTCTTAATCCTGAGTTCTAGTTTGATTGCACTGTGGTCTGAGAGACAGTTTGTTATAATTTCTGATCTTTTACATTTGCTGAGGAGTGCTTTACTTCCAACTATGTGGTCAATTTTGGAATAGGTGTGGTGTGGTGCTGAAAAAAATGTATATTCTGTTGATTTGGGGTGGAGAGTTCTGTAGATGTCTATTAGGTCTGCTTGGTGCAGAGCTGAGTTCAATTCCTGGGTATCCTTGTTAACTTTCAGTCTGTTTGATCTGTCTAATGTTGACAGTGGGGTGTTAAAGTCTCCCGTTATTAATGTGTGGGAGTCTAAGTCTCTTTGTAGGTCACTCAGGACTTGCTTTATGAATCTGGGTGCTCCTGTATTGGGTGCATATATATTTAGGATAGTTAGCTCTTGTTGTTGAATTGATCCCTTTACCATTATGTAATGGCCTTCTTTGTCTCTTTTGATCTTTGTTGGTTTAAAGTCTTTTATCAGAGACTAGGATTGCAACCCCTGCCTTTTTTTGTTTTCCATTTGCTTGGTAGATCTTCCTCCATGCTTTTATTTTGAGCCTATGTGTGTGTCTGCACGTGAGATGGGTTTCCTGAATACAGCACACTGATGGGTCTTGACTCTTTATCCAATTTGCCAGTCTGTGTCTTTTAATTGGAGCATTTAGTCCATTTATATTTAAAGTTAATATTGTTATGTGTGAATTTGATCCTGTCATTATGATGTTAGCTGGTTATTTTGCTCGTTAGTTGATGCAGTTTCTTCCTAGCCTCCATGGTCTTTACAATTTGGCATGGTTTTGCAGTGGCTGGTACTGGTTGTTCCTTTCCATGTTTAGTGCTTCCTTCAGGAGCTCTTTTAGGGCAGGCCTGGTGGTGACAAAATCTCTCAGCATTTGCTTGTCTGTAAAGTATTTTATTTCTCCTTCACTTATGAAGCTTAGTTTGGCTGGATATGAAATTCTGGGTTGAAAATTCTTTAAGAATGTTGAATATTGGCCACCACTCTCTTCTGGCTTGTAGAGTTTCTGCCGAGAGATCCGCTGTTAGTCTGATGGGCTTCCCTTTGTGGGTAACCCGACCTTTCTCTCTGGCTGCCCTTAACATTTTTTCCTTCATTTCAACTTTGGTGAATCTGACAATTATGTGTCTTGGAGTTGCTCTTCTCGAGGAGTATCTTTGTGGCATTCTCTGTATTTCCTGAATCTGAATGTTGGCCTACCTTGCTAGATTGGGGAATTTCTCCTGGATAATATCCTGCAGAGTGTTTTCCAGCTTGGTTCCATTCTCCCTGTCACTTTCAAGTACACCAATCAAACGTAGATTTGGTCTTTTCACATAGTCCCATATTTCTTGGAGGCTTTGTTCGTTTCTTTTTATTCTTTTTTCTCTAAACTTCCCTTCTTGCTTCATTTCATTCATTTCATCTTCCATCACTGATACCCTTTCTTCCAGTTGATTGCAGCGGCTCCTGAGGCTTCTGCATTCTTCACGTAGTTCTCAAGCCTTGGCTTTCAGCTCCATCAGCTCCTTTAAGCACTTCTCTGTATTGGTTATTCTAGTTATACATTCATCTAAATTTTTTTCAAAGTTTTCAACTTCTTTGCCTTTGGTTTGAATTTCCTCCTGTAGCTCAGAGTAGTTTGATCGTCAGAAGCCTTCTTCTCTCAACTCGTCAAAGTCATTCTCCATCCAGCTTTGTTCCGTTGCTGGTGAGGAGCTGTGTTCCTTTGGAGGAGGAGAGGCACTCTGCTTTTTACAGTTTCCAGTTTTTCTGCTCTGTTTTTTCCCCATCTTTGTGGTTTTATCTACTTTTGGTCTTTGATGTTGGTGATGTACAGTTGGGTTTTTGGTGTGGATGTACTTTCTGTTTGTTAGTTTTCCTTCTAACAGACAGGACCCTCAGCTGCAGGTCTGTTGGAGTTTGCTAGAGGTCCACTCCAGACCCTGTTTGCCTGGGTACTAGCAGCGGTGTCTGCAGAACAGTGGATTTTTGTGAACCGTGAATGCTGCTGTCTGATCGTTCCTCTGGAAGTTTTGTCTCAGCGGAGTACCCGGCCGTGTGAGGTATCAGTCTGCCCTTACTGGAGGGTGCCTCCCAGTTAGGCTGTTCAGGGGTCAGGGGTCAGGGACCCACTTGAGGAGGCAGTCTGCCCATTCTCAGATCTCCAGCTGCATGGTGGGAGAACCACTGCTGTCTTCAAAGCTGTCAGACAGGGACATTTAAGTCTGCAGAGGTTACTGCTGTCTTTTTGTTTGTCTGTGCCCTGCCCCCAGAGGTGGAGCCTACAGAGGCAGGCAGGCCTCCTTGAGCTGTGGTGGGCTACACCAAGTTCGAGCTTCCAGGCTGCTTTGTTTACCTAAGCAAGCCTGGGCAATGGTGGGCTCCCCTCCCCCAGCCTCGCTGCCGCCTTGCAGTTTGATCTCAGACTGCTGTGTTAGCAATCAGCGAGACTCCGTGGGCGTAGGACCCTCCGAGCCATGTGCAGGATATAATCTCCTGGTGCACCGTTTTTTAAGCCCGTCGGAAAAGCACAGTATTAGGGTGGGAGTGACCCGATTTTCCGGGTGCCGTCTGTCACCCCTTTCTTTGACTAGGCAAGGGAACTCCCTGACCCCTTGCGCTTCCCGAGTGAGGCAGTGCCTCGCCCTGCTTCGGCTCGCACACGGTGCTCTGCATACACTGTCCTGCGCCCACTGTCTGGCACTCCCTAGTGAGATGAACCCAGTACCTCAGATGGAAATGCAGAAATCACCCGTCTTCTGCGTCACTCACGCTGGGAGCTGTAGACCGGAGCTGTTCCTATTCAGCCATCTTGGCTCCAGCCCCTCCAGGATATTTTCTTGACACCCTTTGCTGAGGGACTCGTGACAGGGGTTCCCTGTTTACTCAGTCCGTTGTGCTCAACTCCTCATGGGAGGGAGCACGTGAATGAATGAGTTCAGGAACCAGCTGCTGCTTCGGGCACTGGCAGGAGCAAACTCCCTTAACTTGGGCCCACTCACCCCACCCTCACTGGAGGGAATGCATAGGTGAGCAAGTGCAGGAACTAGCCGGTCACTTTAGCACTGGCAGGACCAAACTCTTGTTTCCTCAGGCCCATCGCGCTCCACCCCTTGCAGGAGGGAGCATGTAGGCCAGCGAGTGCAGGAACTGACTGGCCACTTTGGTGCCGGAAGGAACAAACTTTGTGCAGGCCCCATGGCAGTGTCCAGGTGGGGGTGCTTGAAACTCCAAGGCCCCAGAGGGCATGTTACAATGCTGTCTTAGCTCTGCCATCCATGGACAGCAGCGTGTTATCAGCTTAGTGGGCCCTTTGCCTTGTCACATGGGGCAGATGCCCTCCACCAGCAAGGGCAAAGGGCCAGTGTGACAGCCTTTTTGGGTACCCACACTTGGTGGATCCCAAATTGTCGTCCAGTGCCAAAGAAGAATGAGGTCACGTAGACGAATTGAAGTTATGGTGAATGTAGAGAATTTTATTGAGTGATGAAAGCGGCTCTCAGTGGAGAGGGGAACTGGAAAGGGGGTGGGAAGGCCAGGTCACTCTCCCCTGAAGTCAATTCGCCTCTCTGCCCCTCTTCTCCGAAGTCAAGTTGCCCCTCTCTTTGCCATCCAGCCACCATCTCTGAAGGCAAATCGCCTCTCCCCAACATCCAGCTGCTTCTCCTCTCTACCAGCTGAGCCTGGAGTCTTTATAGACACAGGATGGGGGGACAGGGCTGGCCATAGGTAGTTTTGCAAAAGGCAACATTCAATTGGTAAAAAGACATTATTCAGAAAGAATGACTCAGGAGAGAGCAGGCAAACAGGAGAATAGAAGTTCTCACCCTGGGCCAAGGGTTTCAGGCTACTTCTGGCTTGAAGGTGGGGTTTCCACTGGGGACCTGCCCCTGTCTGCCTAGAGTTTCTCTGCCTTCTGCCTCCCTCAATGGGTGATGCTAAACCAGGATGAGTAGTAAAATCAGGATCAGAGAGATCAGGACAGATAAGAGGCTAACCTAACCAGGTAAAACACAGCAGGCACAAAGCAGGTAAATACTTAGATACAAAAAACAAAAGTTTCCGTGATATAGCCTAGGGAAACATGACTAAGTAGTCCTGTGAAGAAGAGGTTTTTGATGCTTGCAAGCACAATCTGGGGCATCACAAAGAGATTCGGTACCAAGTTAAACTTCTAGAAGTTGAATGGAGAGAACCCATGCCTAGAGGACTGACTTCACTGCAGATTACTACACTTAAAACTGCTGAGGGGTATTGAGAACCATGATTGGAAACTATGTTATAAGAAGCATTCTTAAATGTAAGAAGGAGTAGTTAGGTGAAAGAGAAAACCAAAGAGACACCAATATCCCATCCTCAAATGCAAGAAGGTGTTACCAAAATGCCAGGGATTCAGTCTGGGTCCTGCTGCTCGCCACACAGAAAGCCAATCACTGAGACAATGACTGTTGCCAGGGAAGAAGGCTTTAATCAGGCACTGCAGCAGGCAAGATGGGAGATCAGTCTCAAATCCATCTCCCTGACTAAAATCAGGGGTTTATATACCAGGGAAGAAATGAAACTACATGCAGGAAAACAGGAATTAGGGAGAGGTAAGGAAGAGGAGTTGGTCAACAGGAAGCAGGTGGTCACTTAGGCAATCATGATGGGTGAGGGGTCTGGTGTCTCATTGTCCAGGTGTAATTATCAGCTCCTTGATACCATCTGGGTAGGCCTGATGGTTGGTTTTCTGAGAAGGGAACTCAGATAAGACAAATGTAACTTTAAGTTTGAAAACTGGGAGAGTCCATTTCTGTGTTAATTCAAAAGAAATCATAAGCATCGGTTCTATGGGACAGCTGGGCTGGTTTCAATGGGCTGTTCTGTATGTGAGGCAGGTGCCCTAGAAGGCAAAGCTAGGATTAGGAAGAAGTTATAGGAAATAGTCTTTGGTTCCATTTGGCAAAGTCCTTTTCCATCACTTTAAGCTGTTGAGCAGAGCAGAACAGATCATCTCTTGACGGAACACAGATATGGAGGACTCACATTTATGGAGGTTGTGTCAGATACTAGTCATAGGGCTTTGGCAGCCATTTTTCAGAGGTGTTGAGGGGGGGACTCATGCACTCTGTAAAGGCTTGAACAGGCCAGGCATGGTGGCTCACACCAGTAATCCCAGCACTTTGAGAGGCCAAGGTGAGTGGATCACGAGGTCAGGAGTTCGAGACCACCCTGACCAACATGGTGAAACCCCGTCTCTACTAAAAATACAAAAATTAGCTGGGCATGGTGGTGCACACCTGTAATCCCAGCTACTCGGGAGGCTGAGGCAGGAGAATCACTTCAACCCGGGAGGTGGAGGTTGCAGTGAGCCGAGATTGCACCACTGCACTCCAGCCTGGGTGACAGAGCAAGAGCAAGGCTCCATCTCAGAAAAAAAAAAAAGGCTTGAACAGATGTTCTCTAAGGCCCTATCCAAACCTTGACAGTCTATGACTGCTTATGTGCTCATGTAATCAAAGCAGACAGGGCAGGCTTAGTTGAGTACGTGGCTTAGACTCCCCAGGGAAGGAGGCAGGGATTGTCGTGGACCTTGAAGTATGGACAGAATTAAGGATCATGGGATGAATGATGAATAAAAGCTGGACAGTAGGAAATGGAGATTGGGGCTTCCTGCTACAGGTAGTAGTGTACTGCTAAAGCTTTACCGGGTGAGGGATAAAGTGTCTCATCCTAAGGAGAGATGAGGCACTGAAATCCATGGACACCCTTGCTCTCAAGTGGTCTCATACAAGGAGACAGGCTGGCAGAGACCCCCAGACGTCTTGATAATGCCAGCAACTCCCTGCGCTGTTGGTCAATAGAGAGAGGGTGCCCAGACCAAGCCCCTCACTAGTTGTGCTCCAGAAGGGTGCAGGCAGTTTCCTAACGACTGGAAAAAGACAACCTGTTTAGGAGATGAGGAATTAGACTTAATGATCCACCTATGGCCGTATTTGAGGTTTCACATTTCTCCTAATGCTGTCTTTAAAACTCTCTGAAGCTGTAAGTCAGTCATGACTGATGGCCATCATTCTAACAGCCGTGGATATCACCAAGTTTCTATTTTGCCGTGTTTCATAAATGTGGTTCTAGAGAACTCTAGCTTTGTTCTAGCCACTAGCACACATTTTCAAGTTTTATTTAACTTCCCACATTCTCCCTTTATTTTCTTTTAATGGAATGGCCAACAGCAAGATGCAAAATATATATAATGGATGTTAACGCAGTTCATGTGCACCGTAAGAACTTATACTATATTGTGTCATTTTCACAAGTGCGTCACGCTAGCATTTCCAGGCACTTTCCACACGGTAGCCCTATGACGTAAGTAAATTTGGGCATGCTCCCTGCATCACAGATGAGGAGGCTAAAGCAGGAGAGGTTAAGTGACACAGTGAGAGTGGGTACACAAGTACAGAGAATAGCCCATTCCATGAGAGGAAAGGCCATTAAAAGGAGGACGTTATCACTCACTCTTTAACTAAAAAAAAAATCCACAGAGAAAGGGTTTGGCATTGGCAAGGCCAAGTTAAACAGGATGCAGCATTCTCTCCAAGCGTTTCCACTGCTATGCAGCCTCTCCTCACACCGGTGCTTTTGGGTCACTTCCTAATCCCTGAATGGGTTCGCTGACCTGTAAGGAGCAGTGGGAGGTGGAGATTGCTTGCATAAACTCATTGAGGGAAGTGATCCTGCAAGTTTCCCAAGGATAAGAGAATGTTTTCCCTCCCTCCCTTCCTTTCTACTCTGCCTCCTCCCCCACTCTTGAAACAACCCTATCCCACCTACCATAGCACAAGCTGTAATACCAAGTTGCTCTTCTCTGAGGGCTGCTGAGGCTGGGACTTTGTGTCCTCGCTGGACCAGTGCATTAGGGACTATCAAAGAGATTACAATAGCCAAGGGCCATTTAAAGAAACCAGAGAATGCCTGCATGACTCTTCATGAAACCCTGACATTTAATAATCCCATCACAGGAGGGGGTCCGAAATACTGTCTCATTTGATCTTGTTGTACCCTGTTTGAGTAAAGAATTGAGAGTGTTTTATGGGCTAATTCTGTGGGATGTATTATCATACTTTCTGAAGCTGGAAAAGAAAAATAAAGCTGTTAATACTTGGATCTAAAATAAACAAAAATCCGTAGGCCTTTCCTTATGTCATTTCTTTTTATTATTTTTTATTTTATTTTATTTTTTGAGACGGAGTCTCGCTCTGTCACCCAGGCTGGAGTGCAATGGTGTGATCTCGGCTCACTGCAACCTCTGTTTCAAGTGATTCTCCTGCCTCAGCCTCCCGAGGAGCTGGGATTACAGGCGTGCACCACCATGCCCAGCTAATTTTTGTATTTTAGTAGAGACGGGGTTTCACTATGTTGGCCAGGCTGGTCTCAAACTCATCAACTCAAGTGATCCGCTTGCCTCGGCCTCCCAAAGTGCTGGGATTACAGGAGTGAGCCCCCACGCCCAGCCCCTAATGTCATTTCTGATGAAACCTTTATTGTGTATTTCTCATGTTTGTAATTATTTCAGTTTCAAAATATGTTATTCTGGCCGGGCACAGTGGCTCATGCCTGTAATCCCAGTGCTTTGGGAGGCCAAGGTGGGTGGATCACTTGAGGTCAGGAGTTTGAGGCCAGCCTGGTCAACATAGTGAAACCCCGTCTGTACTAAAAATACTATATATATATATATATATATATTTAGCCAGGCATGGTGGTGGGTGCCTGTAATACCAGCTACTCAGGAGGCAGGAGAATTGCTTGAACCTGGGAGGTGGAGTTTGCAGTGAACCAAGATCACACCACTGCACTCCAGCCTGGGTGACAGAGCGAGACTCCACCAAAAAAAAAAAAAAAAAAAAAAAAAAAAATTCTGTCCCCCTATTTCCCCTGATTTTCCGTAGTCTTTACCCTATCTCACTTGGATGTTGTTCTATCTTAATGCAACTCGTACAGTGCTTGTCTAGTCCCTCGAGATACAAAGCAGATCAGTTACTTAATTTTCTTTTTAAATGTTGTTTGTGAGCCGTTGTTGAAGGGCAACTTTGGTACACGAGGCTGGTTTTAGTTTCCCATGTCTCTGCCAATATTCCCATCTGCTGTATACATTCACTGCTATTATAATACTAATAGTTTACAGGAGACCAGATTATGATATTTTAATAATATAGAGCCCTTTGTTGACATCAATGGTTCACAAAAGTTGAAATGAAATATGAAAGCCACAATTTTGGTTCTACCTATCATTGCATGGAAAAGACTGGACCTGACTCGTCGGGTAGACGTGAGCCTTCTTTGGAGATTTAATATTTCTTTGCATCACAAGTCATTGAGTCCTCATTTTAAGAGTGATGTTGAGGGCTAGGGACCCTCTTTGGTGGTCAAATTAGAATTCAACCCCAGTTGAATCCTGACTCTCAATCCAGTATTTTTCCTCCTATTCCATGAAATCCCTGTATATATACACACATATACATACATACATATGTACATAACCCACCTCTTTCTCTAGAATTGAGGCTGTAGTCTCCAAACAGAATTTCCAAAAATTTGATTCCAGTGTGCCCCTATTAGAAGTCCAAAACAGCAATCTTCCCAGCACAATCAAGGGACACAATTCCTGCTGTCTGGGATGATATTTTTGGCAGCTTTGCAGTGCAGTCCCCTGTATGGCACTGCTGCTGAAGAAGCGGGCAGGCAGCTACTCTGTATTGTCATAGGCTTTTGCTGTGTTGGTGAATGGCTTTTTTCAGGTGCTATAATTTCCTTCACTTGCTATATGGGCCACCTGCCTCTACCTTCTCATTCCTTCAATCCATCCACCACCTCCTCTAGGATTAATCTTCCAAAAACATTGGTTTTCACCGTGTCACTCCTGTGACCAAACCCCTCCCCACTGCTACCAGATTAAAGTTTCTCACGCCTCAGCTGGTCCTCCAAGACCTGCTGGCCAGACTGGTGAGGCCAGATGTCCTCACCAGTGTCCTCACTGACTCCAGAAGAGGCTGTGTTAATTCCCAATCCTCTTTTTCCTCTTTTCCCTTCTAAGTGCTCTTTCTCCTTTCTGTAGGTCAGCCCTTCATACCACACAGGGGCCAGGCCCAACCCACTTGTTTGACTCTGTCCTAGGCTGGGCTCCAGGCCAACTGTGCTCCTTCTCTCTGAACTCCTGAAATGGCTGCTGATCCTAGGAGAGTGTATGAGCCCAACTGTTCACATCCTCATTGATCACTGCCATGACTTCTGGTCTCTGAGTTCAGCTATGAGCTCCTGCAGAACAAGTTCTCAAACCTGCTTGGTCCCTGGTGCTCCTAGAGTCTCAGGAATTACTCCACAGAGCCCTAAAAAGAAAAAACAGTCCATAGCAGTTCCATTTATTAAGTAGTTAGGACCAAACAATTTCATAGGTAATTATGTCCTAACAATTTAGTAGCCATTTGAAAAACTGCACATAAATTGAAAGAAAATATAATCATTTTATTCTGAAATAACCACAGTTATTTACTAATGGGCTGTGTGCTCCTGTTGGGGACTACACAGCTTCCCAAACCTTGAAATCAGATGAGACATTGCCACATTCCTCTTTCCTGTTCTACATGGGTTTTCACACATACTTGCTCTTATGAAACGACTGCCAAAAACCCAGTTTTCCAAAGATATGAGATCATCAGAAGGAATGCAGATTGAACTAATGTTGAAGCTGTGACCCACCTTGATCTAGTGGTTTGTGCAGTGCCTGACAGATGTTAGTATCATGTTGCTTTCCTTGAAAATCTAAAATATGGCCAGGCGCAGTGGCTCACGCCTGCAATCCCAGCACTTTGGGAGGCCGAGGAGGGCGGATCACCTGAGGTCAGGAGTTCGAGACCAGCCTGGCTAATGTGGTGAAACCCTGTTTCTACTAAAAATACAAAAAATTAGCCAGGTGTGGTGGTGCACACCTGTAGTCCCACCTACTCGGGAGGCTGAGGCAGGAGAATCGCTTGAACCGGGAAGACAGAGGTTGCAGTGAGCCAAGATCATGCCATTGCACTCCAGACTGGACAACAAGAGCGAAACTCCATCTCAAAAAAAAAAAAAAAAAAGAGAAAAAATCTAAAATATCCCATGGTGCAGATTCACTGCAGTGTCCAGGGCACCTCCACACACAGTTTGGGAGCCACAGTGCTAGCTCTGTTACACAGGTGTAGTATCATACCAGTCTTGTGCATCCCCCAAGATGCATTGGGCAATGCAGTCCTCATAGTAGGTGGCCAACAAATATTTTATGAGCATCTTAATCCTTATTTCCTGATGGGCCACAAACGCCACAAGTTCAGGAGTATTCTGAGTTCCCTGATCCAGCAATAATTCAAATAAAATCCATTTTAACATCTTTTGGGGATGCTGTAAAGGAAATATCTGTACTGAGTGGAGGTTGGCTTAGATGACCTTTTAATTCCCTTCCAGGGCTAATGCTCTTTAATTCAATAGTAGCAACACGCAACATAAAGAACAATATGAACACAGTTGTATGGCAGTGGTGAGGATGTAATGTCTCAAACCCCCATGCCAAAATATTAAAAATTTGAATTCTAACATGTAGAATTTGGTTGGAGTAAGGAGGTGGAGACATAAAACTGCTGTTTAATTAATATGATATTAATGTATTAATTGATGAATCTTAGTTGCCACAAAAATTGATCATATCGAGTAGGACACCAAGAAAACCACAGTAAATGCCAAAAAAGTAGAAGTAACAATAACATATCTGATCACTGTGCGATACAACTAAAAAATACAAATTAAAAGACTAAAAACTAGAAAATAAAACTCCACCATTGGGAAATTTTAAAACTCCCCTTAGGTCAACAAGGAAATCAAAACCAAAATTCTAGGCCATGTAGAAAATGATGTGAAAGTTCTACACGTAAAATTTTTGAGTATAGATAATACAGTGCTTAGGAAAAGTCTTCAACTTAAGGTTTTTTTGTTTGTTTGTTTGTTTGAGATGGAGTTTTGCTCTTGTCACCCAGGCCGGACGTCTCACTGCAACCTCCACCTCCCAGTTTCAAGCAATTCTCCTGCCTCAGCCTCCAGGCTGGGCTACAGGCGTGCGCCACCACACCCAGCTAATTTTTGTATTTTTACCAGAGACGGGGTTTCACTATGTTGGCCAAGATGTTCTCGATCTCCTGACCTTGTGATCTGCCCATCTTGGCCTCCCAAAGTGCTGGGATTACAGGCGTGAGCCACCGCACCGCCCAACCTAAGTTTTTGTATAAATAACAGAAATGAATGAAAATAATAGGGCCGGGCATGGTAGCTCACCCTAGTAATTTCAGCACTTTTGGAGGCCAAGGTGCGAGGATCACTTGAGGCCAGGAGTTCAAGACCAACCTGGGCAACAAAGCAAAATGCTGTCTCTACTAAAAATAAAAAATTGGCCAGGTATGGTGGTACACACCTGTAGTCCCAGCTACCTGGGATGCTGAGGTGGGAGGATCACTTGATCCTGGGAGGTTGAGGCTGCAGTGAGCCATGATTGTGCTACTGCACTCAGCCTGGGCAACAGAGTAAGACCCTGTCTGAAAAGAAAAGAAAATCATAGAAATTTTGTATCATGCTTAGGGAGCTATAAGAGGAACAAGAAAATTAACCCAGGGATATCAGAAAGAAAACCTGAGAAAAGTGCCTAATATATAGAAAGCAGTTAGTAGATACTAGCTGTTATTATTTGTCAGAAGGACTGAGAAGTTTCTATTTCAGTGGTATTTTTGAGTGGTACAGAAAAATCTACAGCGTTACATTTAGAAAGTAAAGTTCATTTTTGAAACAGTTGAGGAAATTTAAGTACGGACTCCATATTATTAATAGATAATGATATTGCATTGATGTTAATTTTCATAGGTGTGATAATGTTATTATGGTTGTATAGGAAAATGGTTACATAGGAAATTATGTATTATGGTTGTATAAGAAATTCCCTTTATTCTCAGGGAATATATGCTGATATATTCTGAGGTTAAGTATCATGATGTCTGCAATATACTTTTTATTTTTTAGACAGAGTCTCCCTCTGTCACCCAGGCTGGAGTGCAGTGGTGCGATTGTGGCTCACTGCAGCCTCCGCCTCCCGGGTTCAAGTGATTCTCCTGCCTCAGCCTCCTGAGTAGCTGGGATTACAGGGGTGCGCCACCACATCCGGCTAATTTTTGCATTTTTAGCAGAGACGGGGTTTCACCATGTTGGCCAGGCTGGTCTAGAACTCCTGACCTCAGTTGATCCCCTGCCTCGGCCTCCCAAAGTGCTGGGATGACAGGCGTGATCCTGGGTTTACTTTTGATCCCTCTTGAAGCTTCCTAAAATGGTAGTAAACATATATACACACATACACACACACATATGTTTATATATATGTTTGCTGTCATGTAAAATAACAGTAGCATATGTCATTTATGTGATATATGCAAAACTCTGAAGGATAATGAGAGAATAAAAGTACAAACAAGAGCAACAAAAATTTTGGAGCCTGAAAAGATGGACAAGAACGTTAAATTCTAAGCCGACCAGTAGAGAAAGCCAGTATTTCCCATAGAGCCTCCTGAAGACTTGGATTTGGGACTATAGATGCATCTGAAAGTGTGAAATATGGGGCTTAAATAGGAGAGTTGGTTGAACTTCTTAAGAAGCAATTAGATCCCCAGGCCCCCACCTTAGCTTTTGTGCAATAGGACAGACAACTGCCCTCTCTTATTCCATTTTGGAAACTGAAAGTTTGCTTTCTGTTAAGGGTAAAACAGGCTTTTGGATTAGGATACACCAGCCAGAGTTGAAAGTAGCGTGTATACCACTGAAAATATGGGATTAAATGAATGTCTACATACCAGATACAGGGGTATCCAAGCTTCTCTGCACACTAGGATCCAACAACACAGGTGGTCAGGCTCAAATACCTTCCAGGCAGGAGAGTGGGCAGTCCTTCTCCAGAGCCTCTGACCAGCTCAAAAGAGCAGTTGTCGGGGGCTCTTTGAATGACAGTCGGCCAGATGACCCCATACTGAAGGCCATAGTGGACTTCAGACAGCTTTTGAGTAACTTCTCCTTAAGTAGGAGCAGAAACCAAGTATTCCCAGATGTCTAACTCAAAAGAGACTAGACTAAATTTGAAGAAAAAAAGACAATGTAAGGAGATAAAAATGTTACATGTCCCAAAAAATTCTACTATCATTTATGTTCTCAGTAAGAACATATAATATGTACATTTATCTTATCCCTCAGTGAAAGAGGTACTACATTCATGAAACAAAAAATGCTATTAAAGGATATTCAGGCCGGGCGCAGTGGCTCACGCCTGTAATCCCAGCTCTTTGGGAGGCCGAGGCGGGCAGATCACGAAGTCAGGAGGTCAAGACCAGCCTGACCAACATGATGAAACCCCATCTCTACTAAAAATACAAAAATTAGCTGGGCATGGTGGCGCGTGCCTGCGTGCCTGTAATCCCAGCTACTCAGGAGGCTGAGGCAGGAGAATCGCTGGAACCCAGGAGGCGGAGGTTGCAGTGAGCCAAGATCACACCATTGCACTCCAGCCTGGGCAACAGACTGAGACTCCGTCTCAAAAAAAAAAAAAAAAAAAAAAAATCAAATGATTAAAAGTACTCTTAGAAATTAAATATATAAGTTTAAAATTCAGTAGAAGGATTGGACAGTGAAATTTAGAATATCTTCCAGAAACTAAGCAAAAAAGACAAAGAAATGGAAAATAAGGGAGAAAAGATGAAAAGATGGATCAGGCTAGAAGCAATATTCAAATAATAGAGTTTGCGGAAAGGAAAACATAGAAAACAGGCCAGAAAAAATAAGGAAGAAATTAAAGGCAGTTACCCACAATTGAGAGAAACAAATGTCTCCATTGAGAGAGTCTACTAACTGCCCAGAATAGTAGATGAGACTAGACCAACACTAAGGTTCATATTAGTGAATTTCAAAACAGTGGGAACAAAAGACAGTCTAGAGAGGGGGAAAAAAGTTTATATACAAAGAATAAAAAACCAGAGTTGTTTTTGGACTTCTGAATAACTACACTGGGAACTGGAAATCAATGCAATAACGCTTTCAAACAATAAAGGGAAATTATATCTAATCTACAAGTCTGTATCAAGCCAAACCATTCATTGAATATGAACATAGAATAGATACTTTCAGATACACAAGATCAGATAAACAAAACATTTGTCTCCTAGTCACCCTATGCAAACCATTGGAGGATGAACTCCAGAAAAGTAAGAGTAACCAAGAAAGGGAAAGAGATGGAATATAGGGAATGGGAGATCCCACAAAGGAGAGATTGAAAGGCTTCCTCAAAACAGTAGCGAAGGGAAGCCTTGGGTGGCCCCTGGGCCTGAAGCACTGAGGATGACTAGAACAGACTGCATCAGGCCAGAGGGTTCTAGGACAGATTGTGTTAAGATGAAATGGCTTGAATACCTAATGTGTCTGAACATATATTTAGGAGGTTTAGACAGTTGGCAGAGAGTTTGTGATTAAATTATTGATAAGTACATAGAGACAAAGTAGAACAACAGAAAAGACAGTTGTTAATTCCAGGGAAAACAATGTTGTACAAGAAAGAGTAAGTAATCCTAGTATATTACATGGCTTACCTAGATACAGCAATTAAACAGTCAAAATAATGTCAACACTGGATGTAGATCTAACCAAAATTATAGTATAATTATGTTGAAATGGTGGAAAGATAGGGAGGCAAGAGTTTGCCATGACAGGGGTAAGGGGGCTCACAGCAGTGAAAGAGCCAAATCCTCATTTACCGAGCAAAATGGGAAATATATATAATGCCTAAACCTGAAAAGATCGAAAAGTCAAGAGGTGACAATATGAGCACGTTATTTTAACATACAGAGGTAACTAAAAGTATCAGGTAAGTCTCTACGGAGTATAGTATGGAAGCTGGGAGCCTGTTAATTTTCATAACAAGCCTTGGAATTATTTGGCTCTTTAAACTATGTTCATACATAATTTTACTCAAGTGAAAACGTTTTAAAAAGAACAAAAGTGCTATGAGAATGGGCAGACTGGGTTTTTAAAGGACGAGTAGGAGTTCTATAGGCCTAGGGAATGGAGGAGTGTTCGCGCAGGTAGAGAAAAGAAGACTAGCAGTAAGCCAGGTGTATCCTAGCTCTAAGGAAGCTTGGGATGTAGGATATAGTCACACTTAAGTATATGGGCTTTTCTCCCTTTGGTGTCTGTGTTGTTTAGAATTGAAGACATGGACCTTTTGTTACTGATAAAATTATAACCTATTACTATTTTTGGTTATTGTTTTAACATAACATTATTCTTTGAATTGATCTCAGAGAGAGGAAAATGAGAGGTCACTGAAATGACCCTGGCGGTAAAATTTGCTGAAAAGCAGCGTCCTTTACAAGTCCTTACCTCGGACCGCAAAAGAGTCTTCTAAAGACCACTCTCAGCCCTCAAGGGTCCTTGCAAATCAGTGACACCACAGGAAATGGGAACCTTGCCAAGAATTAGGGAAATTCAGGTGTCTGCAAGTCCCTAAACCCTAGGGCCAAAAAAAGGATCTGGCAGATGTTTGTGTGTCCTGGAGGCAGATGGATGAAAGTATCAGTAGGCTCCGTGGCTTAAGTGCTAGTCAGTGCTCGCCATTGGTCTTTTGCAGTCTTGTCACTTCTGACTGTCTGGAGGCATTCAGAGAGCTGAAAGGTACACAGTGCAGTGATAACATCTGGAATTGACCCCTGGCTCCACCATCTTCATGATTAGTAAAGTCACCAAGCCCCTTTGAGAGCAAGATCAAGGCAGTCACAGTCACAGGGGCATTATGAGTATCACGTAAAGTCATGTATTCATATATGGGAATGCTTTGTTAATAGAACATTTCTGTATAAATCTTGCTTTCAGTTAGTGAGTTTGTGTATTTTTTGAGTTGGTCTCTCTATAAATGTGCCTTCTTTTTCTAGTACATTTATTATTACTGAGTCCAGGTACGTTTGTGTATTAGTTAAGGTATAGGCTAAAGTACTATAATAGACCCCAGAATATCACAGTTTAAACATGGTAGAAATTTGTTTCTCCATGTAACAGTCTAGAGCTGCACCATCCAGTGCGGTGGCCACTAAGCACATTTGACTATTTAAATGTAATTCGAGCAAAATAAAAAGTTAACTGCCTCAGTTGCACTGGCTGCATTTCAAGTGCTTAGTAGCCTCTTGGCTAGAGTCTACTGTATTGGACAGCACAGATAAAACATTTCCATCATTGGTTGGGTGTGGTCATCCTAGGTGCTCATGCGTATCAGCACTTAGGGAGGCCAAGGTGGGCAGATCACTTGAGGTCAGGAGTTTGAGACCAGCCTGGTCAACATGGTGAAACCCCATCTCTACAAAAAAAAAAAAAAAACCCAAAAATTAGCTGGGAGTGGTGGCAGGTGCCTGTAATCCAGCTACTCAGGAGGCTGAGGCAGAACAATCACTTGAACCCAGGAGGCAGAGGTTGTGGTGAGCTGAGATTGTGCCACTGCACTCCAGCCCGAGTGGCAGAGCGAGACTCTGTCTGAAAACAAAACAAAACAAAAAAATGCTTCCATCATCACAGCAAGTTTAGTTGGGCAGCCCTGGTCTAGAGGGGTGGTCTAGAACTTGATGGGTGCTCTGCTGTGCAAGGTCATCCGCAGGCCCGAGTTCCCCCAATATGATTGCTCTGCCATTCCCTCGGTAAGGATTCAGTCATCCGCAGGCCTGAGTTCCCCAAATATGATTGCTCTGCCATTCCCTCGGTAAGGACTCAGTCATCCGCAGGCCCGAGTTCCCCAATATGATTGCTCTGCCATTCCCTCGGTAAGGACTCAGTCATCCGCAGGCCTGAGTTCCCCCAATATGATTGCTCTGCCATTCCCTCGGTAAGGATTCATAGCATTTTTTGTGCCATGGATCCCTTTACAGAGTGACAAAGCCTAGGGACCACTTCACAGACTAATGCTTTTAAATGTGCAAAATCAGGCTGGGCGCAGTGGCTCATGCCTGTAATCCCAGCACTTTGGGAGGCTGAGGCAGGCAGATCACTTGAGATCAGGAGTTTGAGAACAGCCAGGCCCAACATAGTGAAACCCCTCCTCCACTAAAAATACAAAAATTAGCCAGGTGAGGTGGCACGCGCCTGTAGTGCCAGCTACTCAGGAGGCTGAGGCAGGAGAATCGCTTGAACCCAGGAGGTGGAAGTTTCAGTGAGCTAAGATCACACCACTGCACTCCAGCCTGGGAGAGAGAGTGAGACTCCATCTCAAAATAAGTAAATAAAAATTTTGTTTAAATGTGTAAAATAAAACACAGTTACAGAGGAAATTAATTATGTTGAAATACAATTATCAAAGTATTTTAAAAACCCAAAATTTATGACATAGTAATATGTACTTTATGAATACATCAAATAATGATCTAGTGTCAATTCTAAAGTCTACTGTAATTCCAAAGTAGTGATGAGTATTTGTGATATTTCAAGACAATCCATAAGTATAATGTGATATGAAAATACCTGTAATTTCTGTTATTGACAGAGTCATGGACACTGCTAATAATGTGGTTTGTTCCCTCCATTATAAGTGAAGGAAATGCTAAAGTTATGGGTGTTTTTTGTTTTTGTTTTTGTTTTTTTTTGTCCTTCCAAATTTAAAGACCAGTGAATTCTATTCATGGACTCCTTGAGGGTCTGAGGACCCCAGGGTTAGAAAGCCCTGCTGGGAATTATCAAAGCTTAGCCCAGCAATTTTAAGTCCACACTCTAGATGTGGGAAGGAAGAGAGGAAATGGAAGGCAACCATTTCCTGCTTAAAGGACTGGACCTGGCAGTTGCTCACATCCCATCTCATTGGCTATCATTAGTCACATGGGGTGTAAGGCATGCTGGGAAACACAGTCTGTAGTTGGGCAACCCTGAACCTTGCTGGTAATTTAAAAAAAAAAAACAAAAAACAAAACAAAACTGGGAGAGTTCCATCAGTAAAAGGAAGAAGGGAAGAATGGCTAGTAGGATAAACAACAGCCTCTACCACAGCTTGGCTCATCTCTATGGAATTAAAACAAAAGTGTTTTTTCAAAAATGTGCTGTTTACTCTCTGACGCTTTGTATACCTTCAGGTCTACGGCAGATGTCAACAGGAAGCATTTCACTCTTACTAGCTATGGACAGGCCGCTATGGTGGTGCCAGTTCGTGAGGCACACAGTGTCTAAGGTGGGGGGTGTCCAATCTTTTGGCTTCCCTGAGCCACACTGGAAGAATAATTATCTTGGGCCGCACATAAAATACACTAACATTAACGATAGCTGATGAGCTTAAAAAAAAAAAAAGAAAAAATTCATACTGTTTTAAGAAAGTTTACAAATTTGTGTTGGGCTGCATTCAAAGCCATCCTGGGCCACATGCATTAGACAAGCTTGGTCTAAGGGATATAGCTTTATTTTTTAAATAGGAGACAGAGTCTTGCTCTGTGGCCCAGGCTGGAATGCAGTGGCCTGATCATAGCTCACTGCCTACCACAAATTTCTGGGCTCAGGTGATCCTCCTGCTTCAGCTTCCCAAGTAGCTGGTGCACCACCATGCCTGCTAATATTATTATTATTTTCTTGTAATAGAGACAGTGTCTCACCATCTTGCCCAGGCTGGTCTCCAACTCTTGGGCTCAAGTGATCCTCCTATCTTGCTTTCCCAAAGCGCTGAGATTACAGGTGTCAGCTGCCATGCACAGCCCTATGTAGCCTGTTTTGAACTAATAATCCTCAGTTCTGTGCCTGTAGTTGCTGACAGAGCCAACACTTCACAAGTGTTGGCTTCTGAAGTGTGTTTGTCTCTTGCTTAAAGCAAACTCGGTACAACGTGATCTGCACTTACAAAACTAATAACAAATTAATAACAAATTAGATCTCTGCTCCTGTTACCAATGACCAATATTCTATGTGCAAGAGAGCATAAGTAGAAGGAGACAGACTTTTTCCAAACAAACAGATCCCTTGGCAAATGCCCTTTAAAGTTTAAAATAACAACCCCCTTGGGTTGTGCAGGCCTTTAACTTTTCAGAGAGCTTTAAGTACCTTAACTCTTCTTATTTTATTAAAACACCCAGGTCATGGGTTGGTTTTTTTCTTTCCAAGTTAGTTAAATAAATAAGCAATTATGACGCAGCGCCACATGGCCAACAGCTTTTAGCTTATAAACATAGAGTTTGAAAAGCAGTACTTAGAGGCCAACTTGGTTGGCTGGTGCCAGCAGGAGGGAGCCGAGCTGTTCCCGGCCCAGATAACACTTAAAGGGCCAGGCAGGCCCTCATGCATGCACATTTGTCTACATCCAGGGAGCTGTTTTTTTTCTGATGCAACATGAATTTCAGTGTTTTTTTTTTTTTTTAAGTGCCAAATTGTGAGCTCTTGATGGCCAGCCACTTGTGTCTTTATAAGCCTCCACGAAGCCTGGTGCAACTCCTTGTATGTCACAGACATAGACATGTTTGCTGACAAATTGTTTGTATTTTATGAGCGTTTATAATGGCCTTTTAAGTAAGTGACGTTTTAGAGTTTGCTGAATGAAGAGTGATTTTTATTTAGTCTCAGAGGCACAGTTGTTTGGTGTGGTTGGTTTTTTTTGGCCACCCCTCCCCCAATCTATCTCTAATTTTAAGATGTGATTCACTAGGAAAATATGATTCTGTTAATTGAATTCATTTTAGAGCCAACTTTTCAGGAACCTATCTATTTCTGTAAAGTGAGAGCCACTTGTAAATGTACCGTTTGGTGCCAGCACTCAAATTTTCCCTGACTCAGTTGCTCCAGTGGTGTTTAAATATCTTCCCATAAATGAGGCAGCCAGCGCTCCATACTTATTTACTGGGTCTTGTGATTCAGCCCAGGATCCTGATAGTGATCTTGGATGGGTGATATAAATAGACTAGGATTTGCCAATGGCTATTTTTATAAGGGAAGCTTTCTAAGTTGATTTCTTTGAACCCAGAACAACTTCCTCCTTCTGGCTTCCCCTGTTTTCCTCCAAGACTAGGGAGATCCTTTCTTTATTCTGCCCGCCCATCTTCTGCCCCTCCCCCAGCCAGCTGGTGTCTGCAGAAATTAGAAGGAAAGTACGTGCCTGACACAGAGTTGCCTGAAATCATATATCTTTACCCCCTTTCAGGATCATCTTTCTTTCATCCGGCCCAAGAATGGCACCTTCCCCGCCCATCAGGCCACCTGCACTCAGGAGTCGGCTGCCTGTCCTGAAATAGATCTCTACCAGCTCTCAAGCAGAACAATTCCTTGCATTCATACTTGAATGTATAATTTATGTTATTACCTCTTATTTGTCTTTGTAAGTTTGTCCCTGCCCCAGTTTAAAAAAAAAAAAAATCTGAGTTACTGCTACTGAACCAAAGGGCCTCATTCGAGGTCTTCTTTCTCCCCACCCCCTCCCCCATCCCAGTGATACAGATGCTGCCTTGTCTGGTCAGGCCTTCAGGGAGGATGTCCTGACCCCCTCAACCCCCCATCTCCAAAGCTGTCCCCTCGCTCTTTGTGCAACTCGCCGCCCACATCCAGCACAGTAAAAGCAGGCTGTCAGCTGGGAGAGGCTCGCCTTGGAGGACTGTCCTTTCTTTACATCCTCTTCCCAGGTCTTCATGCTGCAAAACAGCACATTCTCAACATGAAACAAAAATGGATTCTGTTTTCTTTTTCACCTAGTGTTTTTGGCCATACTGTTCTTGGCAGTCAGACTTCCAGGCTTGGGGTAGAATCGATAGCTTAAAAGATAAATGTTTACACTGGTCAGCAATGTGCCATTTGGAGCCTTGGTGCCCCTGGATAATTTGCCAGAGTCTGTGGCTTTGTGTCCGGAATTGGTGGGTTCTTGGTCTCACTGACTTCAAGAATGAAGCCGCGGACCCTCGCGGTGAGTGTTACAGCTCTTAAGGTGGTGCGTCTGGAGTCTGTCCCTTCTGATGTTCAGATGTGTTCGGAGTTTCTTCCTTCTGGTGGGTTCGTGGTCTCGCTGGCTCAGGAGTGAAGCTGCAGACCTTCGCGGTGAGTGTTACAGCTCATAAAAGCAGCGTGGACCCAAAGAGTGAGCAGTAGCAAGATTTATTGCAAAGAGCAAAAGAACAAAGCTTCCACAGTGTGGAAGGGGACTCGAGCAGGTTGACAATGCTGGCTCGGGCAGCCTGCTTTTATTCTCTTATCTGGCCCCACCCACATCCTGCTGATTGGTAGAGCTGAGTGGCCTGTTTTGTCAGGGCGCTGATTGGTGCGTTTACAATCCCTGAGCTAGATACAAAGGTTCTCCATGTCCCCATCAGATTAGTTAGATACAGAGTTTCGACACACAGGTTCTCCAAGGCCCCACCAGAGCAGCTAGATACAGAGTGTCGATTGGTGCATTCACAAACCTTGAGCTAAACACAGGGTGCTGATTGGTTTATTTACAATCCCTGAGCTAGATATAAAGACTCTCCACGTCCCCACCAGACTCAGGAGCCCAGCTGGCTTCACCTAGTGGATCCCGCACCAGGGCTGCAGGTGGAGCTGCCTGCCAGTCCCACGCCGTGCGCTCGCACTTCTCAGCCCTTGGGTGGTCGATGGGACTGGGTGTCGTGGAGCAGAAGGTGGTGCTCGTTGGGGAGGCTCCGGCCGCACAGGAGCCCATGGCAGGGGTGGGAGGCTCAGGCATGGCGGGCTGCAGGTCCTGAGCCCTGCCCCGCGGGAAGGCAGCTAAGGCCCAGCGAGAAATCGAGCACAGCACTGGTGGGCTGGTACTGCTGGGGGACCCAGTACACCCTCCGCAGCCACTGGCCCGGGTGCTAAGTCCCCCACTGCCCAGGGCCAGCAGGGCTGGCTGGCTGCTCCGAGTGCAGGGCCCACCAAGCCCACACCCACCCGGAACTCCAGCTGGCCCGCAAGCGCCGCACGCAGCCCCGGTTCCCGCTCGTGCCTCTCCCTCCACACCTCCCTGCAAGCTGAGGGAGTGGGCTCCAGCCTTGGCCAGCCCAGAAAGGGGCTCCCACAGTGCAGTGGGGGGCTGAAGGGCTCCTCAAATGCCACCAAAGTGGGAGCCCAGGCAGGGGAGGTGCCGAGAGCAAGCAAGGGCTCTGAGGACTGCCAGCATGCTGTCACCTTTCAGCTTCACCCGCCCAGTGACCTTGAGTCTCCTTAACTTTCCAACTAGCCTACCTCCCAGAGGTCCCCCACACCCCTCTCCCCTCCTTCGGCCAGCCCTGAGGGCCAGGCCCTTTCTCACTTCCTGAACCAAGTACTGGAAGTAGAAGAAACTGTTGTCAGTCTCCGAGTTCCACCCCTGGGTCAAGGGCTCCAGAGCCTGGTGCTGCAGCTTGGCCAGGGGAACCCAAAAACCAGGTCAGCAGTACATCCACTCTCTGAGCTTTGGTTCTGTCATTGCACAGGATTAATGTTCCATCTCAGATTAACTCTGAAATCAAATGAGGTAATGTATTAGTACTTGTGTGTCCAGAATTGGTGGGTTCTTGGTCTCACTGACTTCAAGAATGAAGCCACGGACCGTCGCAGTGAGTGTTACAGTTCTTAAAGCAGCACGTCTGGAGTTGTTTGTTCCTCCTGGTGGGTTCGTGGTCTCGCTGGCTTCAGGAGTGAAGCTGCAGACCTTCACGGTGAGTGTTACAGCTCATAAAGGCAGTGTGGACCCAAAGAGTGAGCAGTAGCAAGATTTATTGCAAAGAGCTAAAGAACAAAGCTTCCATAGTGTGGAAGGGGACCTGAGCGGGTTGCCATTGCTGGCTCAGGCAGCCTGCTTTTATTCTTATCTGGCCCCACCCACATCCTGCTGATTGGTCCATTTTACAGAGAGCCGATTGGTCCATTTTACAGAGAGCTGATTGGTGCATTTACAATCCCTGAGCTAGACACAAAAGTTCTCCAAGTCCCCACTAGATTAGCTAGATACAGAGTGTGGACACAAAGGTTCTCCAAGTCCCCACCAGAGAAGCTAGATACAGAGTGTCAATTGGTGCATTCACAAATCCTGAGCTAGACACAGGGTGCTGATTGGTGTGTTTACAAACCTTGAGCTAGATACAGAGTGCCGATTGGTGTATTTACAATCCCCTAGCTAGACATAAAGGTTCTCCAATTCCCCCCAGACTCAGGAGCCCAGCTGGCTTCACCCAGTGGATCCCGCACCGGGGCTGCAGGTGGAGCTGCCTGCCAGTCCCATGCCGTGCGTCCGCACTCCTCAGCCCTTGGGTGGTGGATGGGACTGGGCGCCATGGAGCAGGGGGCAGTGCTCATCAGGGAGGCTCGGGCTGCACAGGAGCCCACGGGAGGGGGAGGCTCAGGCATGGCGGGCTGCAGGTCCCGAGCCCTGCCCCGCGGGGAGGCAGCTAAGGCCCAGGGAGAAATTGAGTGCAGCACCAGTGGGCCAGCACTGCTGGGGGACCCAGCACACCCTCTGCAGCTGCTGGCCCGGGTGCTAAGCCCCTTATTGCCTGGGGCTGGCAGGGCCAGCTGGCCGCTCCCAGTGCGGGGCCTGCCAAGCCCACGCCCACCCGGAACTCCAGCTGGCCCACAAGCGTGGCACGCAGCCCCAGTTCCTGCTCCCGCTTCTCCCTCCACACCTCCCTGCAAGCTGAGGGAGCCGGCTTCAACCTTGACCAGCCCAGAAAGGGGCTCCCACAGTGCAGCAGTGGGCTGAAGGGCTCCTCAAGTGCCGCCAAAGTGGGAGCCCAGGCAGAGGAGGCGCCAAGAGTGAGCGAGGGCTGCGAGGGCTGCCAGCACGCTGTCACCTCTCACTTGGAGTGCTTTATGAAACATAGAGAGCATAACAACAGCAAGAATAAAAATTGTAGCTGCTGTCTTATGAACATCTACTGTGTACCAGGCACTGGGTTTATCTTTTTTTGAGGCAGCATCTTGCTGTGTCACCACTATGCAGTCTTGATCTCCCACACTCAAGCAGTCCTCTCACCTCAGCCTCCCAAGTAGCTAGAAGAACTACAGCTACTCATGTGCCACTATGCCAAGCTAATTTTTTTCGGTTTTTTAGTAGAGACAAGGTCTCAGCCACTGTGTTTAGTTTAACACATGACTGTCTCATCTAATCCTGATAAGTACCCTTGAAAATATTAACACCTCTCTCTTATAGGTAAGGAAAGTCAGGCTCAAAAAGATGAAGTAAGTGGCCCAGGATGACAAACCCAAGGAAAGTGGTTGAGTCAAGATTTGAATCTGGCCAGTGTGACTTTTAGACCCATGTTCTCATCTACTAAGCAAACTGTTTTCCTTCCCATAATCAGGATTTGCAAGAGAAGCATAATTAACTTTGAAGATGGGCGTTTGCAATTCATTTTCTTGGGATACCCATCTGACCTTCCCTTTTCAGATCAGCAGGCAGTTTCCTGTGCTTAGGCCTCATTCCCCTCTGCAGAAGGAACTCTGGTGATTTTCCCACTGGGAGAGGGAGACATGAGATGTGGCTTCCTGTTCCAGGAAATACCGCCCAGTCTTTTTACCCACCCTCAGCCACCCCATGCACTGACTATGTTAGTCACAGTGCATGGCGCTAGCCAGCTCTATGGTGATTCTGCCGGGTAAGCCACTAGCTGTCGAGATGACCAAAGCTCAGAAAGTGCTTGCTGCATTTCTGTTTCTGTTGTCGACAGTGGCCTGATATGCATAGCATACTTACATAGCTCCACTTTTCAGAGCCTCTGGCAGGTACAAATTAATCAATCCCCTGGCACAGCACAGTGCTAACCACAAGGAGAAAAGAAAGAGAAGTATGTTCCACGCAGGAGAAACTGCCAAGTGCATCTGGTCTAGGTTTTTTTTTTTTTTTTTGGAGACAGAGTCTCGCTCTGTCACCCAGGCTGGAGTGCAGTGGCATGATCTCAGCTCACTGCAACCTCCACCTCCCAGGTTCAAGTGATTCTCCTGCCTCAGCTTCCTGAGTAGCTGGGATTACAGGTGCGCACCACCACACCCAGCTAAATTTTGTGTTTTTAGTAGAGACAGGGTTTCACCATGTTGGTCAGGCTAGTCTCGACCTCCTTACCTCGTGATCTGCCCTCCATAGCCTCCCAAAGTGCTGGGATTACAGGTATGAGCCACTGTGCCTGGCCTAGGTTTTAAAATGCTTCATTCCTGAGAAGATCTGATAGAAGTTGAATTTTAGTTTTAATTCAAGAAAAGGGACACTATAACACTTAGCCACTTTTCAGTGTGTTCATGTCTCAACTGAGAGGTGGTGTCAGTGTTTCTACTCACTGTGTGTCTTGCGCATGTGTGTGTATGTGTGTGTGTATGTATGTATTTTTGAGACAGAGTCTCACTCTGTTGCCTAGGCTGGAGTGCAGTGGCATGATCTTGGCTCACTGCAACCTCCACCTCCCTGGTTCAAGCGATTGTCCTGCCTCAGCCACCTGAGTAGCTGGGATTACAGGCCCGTGCCACCACGCCCAGCAAATTTTTGTATTTTTAGTAGAGACGAGGTTTTGCTGTGTTGGCCAGGCTGGTCTTGAACTCCTGATTACAGGTGGGATTACAGGCAGGAACCACCCCTCCCAGCCTCAAGTGTATATTGACAAGACATTGTCCCACGGGTAATGACAGAATTGAAAATGGTGACATGGGGCAGTGGGCTGCATGGCCACATGTATACATTAAGCCTCATAGAACTGTTCTCTCTTTCTCTCTCTCTCATACACATACACATCAGTTTTATCACATGTGAATTTTTAAAATATTTTAAGTAAGATGGACCCTTTTCCTCAAAGAGTGTAGGTACAGTTTAATGGGGGATAAGACAATGAATTATCTTGCTGGGCTAAAGACAGTCTAAACCACAAGAGAAGTTGAAAAAAGCAGTGCTGTGGGGCTTGAAGCCAGCATGAGACACTGCTGGCCACGGGAAGTCTCAGCCTTGATGGTTGGGTAGTGTGTGCTCAAGATCAGAAAGTTTGTGGAAGGGCAGGGTAGAGGCATGGGGGAAGGACATACATTTTGGGAACAGCTCACATTCCTTTTTTTTTTTTTTTTTTTTTTTTAAAAAAAACATCGGACATAGTTCCTAAGCTGATGTTTGTTGAGCACCAACTGTGTATCAACTGCTATGTTAGTTTCTGGGGACTCTGAGATGGAAAGAATGCATCCCCAACTCATCAGGGAAGATATACAGATGGCAAATAAACACATGAAAAGATGTTCCGATAGCATTAGGAGATATACCTAATGCTAAATGACGAGTTAATGGGTGCAGCACACCAACATGGCACATGTATACATATGTAACAAACCTGCACGTTGTGCACGTGTACCCTAAAACTTAAAGTATAATAATAATAAAATTAAAAAAAAAAGATGTTCCACATCATATGCCCATTGAAATGACTAGATACCATGTAAACACCTACCAGAATGGCCAAAATGCAAAACACTGACAACACCAAATGGTGGTGAGAATGTGGAGCAACAGAAACTCTCATTCATTGCTGGTGGGAATGCAAAATGGCACAGCCACTTAAAACTAAACACACTCTTACTGTATGATCCAGCAATTGCATTCCTTGAGATTTACCCGAATTAGTTGATAATAGGTACACACAAAGACCTGCACTTGATGGTTATAGCAGCTTTATTCATAATTGCCAAAACTTAGAAGCAGCCGAGATGTCCTTCAGTAGGTGAATGGAGAAATAAACTGTGGTCCATCCAGACAATGAAATATTCCATGATAAAAATAAATGAGCTATCAAGCCATTAAAGACATGGAGAAAGTTTAAATGCATATTACTAAATGAGGCTTGGCGCAGTGGCTCACACCTGTAATCGCAATACTTTGGGAGGCTGAGGCAGGTGGATCACTTGAGGTCAGGAATTCAACAACACCCTGGCCAACATGACGAAACCCCATCTGTACTAAAAATCCACAGATTAGCCGGGTATGGTGGCACATGCCTGTAGTCCCAGCTACTCGGGAGGCTGAGGCAGGAGAGTCACTTGAACCTGGGAGGTGGAGGTTTCAGTGAGCTAAGATCGCACCACCACACTCTAGCCTGGGCGACAGCAAGACCCTGTCTCAAAAAACAAACATATTACTAAGTGAAAGAAGCCAATCTGAAAAAGGCAGCATACTGAGTAATTCCACCTGTATGACATTCTAGAAAAGGCAAAATTATGGAGGCAAAAATTAGTTGGGGATGGTAGCGCATGCCTGTAATCCCAGCTACTGGGGAGGCTGAGGCAGGAGAATCGCTTGAACCCAGGAGATGGAGGTTGCAGTGAGTCGAGATTGCATCACTGCACTCCAGCCTGGGTGAAGAGCCAGACTCCACCTCAAAAAAAAAAAAAAAAAGAAAAAAGAAAAGAAAAAACAATGATGGAGACAGTAAGATCACTGGTTAAGGTTAATGGAGAGAAGAGGATGAATAGGTAATGCTCAGAGGATTTTTGAGGCAGTGAATTAAAAGAAAAAAAACTCGATCCCTGTCCTTACGGATCTCTGGTCTAGTCGGAGTCAGCAGGCACACAGAGGCCTGCTGAGATGGAGAATCGATGCTCACATTCTTCCTCTGTATCCAGAAGAAGCCAGAGGAGGGTACTGCCTGGCCTTGGGAGGCTTCACTAGAGGTTTTCGAGAGGAAGATGCACGTCTAAGGTGTGACGGGAAAGGGCCAGAAAGAGAATGAGGGAAGAACATTCCAAGCCACAGAAATGACACATGGAAGAGAGCAGAGATGAGAGGAGAAACCATCTGTGACTTAGGTGGCTCAGCAGAGCTGGAGAGAGTCGGGCAATTGAGTTGAAGCACAGGCTGGGGCCGTGCCATGCAAGGCTTTGCCAGCTATACAAGGGCACCGCATGCCGTGGGGAGAACCAGAGTGTTTTTAGCAGGGTGGTGTGATCAGATTCCTACTTCAGAAAGATGGGCACAGTGTGAGGGACGGATTGGGGTGATCAGGCTGGCTCAAGGAGTCCCGGTCAGAGAGGGCAGGCTAGAAAGAAGTAGACAATTGAATCGATGTTAAAAAGATAGAATGTACAGGCTCTGGTGATTGGTTGGGTGGTGAGTGGGAGAGAGGGAGGGGACCAAGGTGCTTCCCTGGGGTCTAGTTTAGATGGGTTGAGGGCGGGGCAATCAGAGAAAGAGTAGTTGTAGAGAGAGGGAGCAGGAAAAGGGAAATAGAGCTAGAAAGTTGATTAGAACCATGCTGTGAGGATACTGAATGCCAAGGTCAAGACTGTATTGAAAAACCTGAGATGAGGCTGGGCACAGTGGCTCACGCCTGTAATCCCAGGACTTTGGGAGGCCAAGGTGGGTGGATCACAAGATCAAGAGATCGAGACCAGCTTGGCCAACAACGGTGAAACCCTGTCTCTACTAAAAATACAAAAATTAGCTGGGCGTGGTGGCATGTGCCTATAGTCCCAGCTACTTGGGAGGCTGAGGCAGGAGAATCTCTTGAACCCAGAAGGTAGAGGTTGCAGTGACCTGAGATCGTGCTACTGTACTCCAGCCTGTCAACAGAGCAAGACTCCCTCTCAAAAAAAAAAAAAAAGAAAGAAAAAAAAAAACCTGGGACAAAACAATCTTAGTGCAGATCACTCTTTGTTACTCTGTTTCTTTGCTACATCAGACTTTGACCAGAACCTGAGATGGAGATGGACATCTGGGAGTTGCTGGATTCTGGAATAAACATTTGACAGCCTTTCCCAGAGTGGCCCAAACCCAAATTGATAATCAGGATTGTGGAAGCATAGGGAAACACTTGATAGGAGCTGAAAAGCAGTGTACTTTTAAGAGAATAACTTTCACTGAATTCTAACAATTATTTCTGAAAGTATTGAATTCAACTGGTAAGATAAACAATCTTCATCTCTTATGACCCCAAGTTTCTCAGCTGGTAAATGAAGGAAAAAGACCTCTTGATCTCAGAATTCTCTTGCAGCTCTGCAATTCTAGTCTAATAAAAATTTTCATCAAGATTTAAGAAAAAAAAAACCTTATATAAGTAAATATAGAGTCCAGTGCTATTTTTCATTGATCTTCAAACATTTTTTTCCCCAAATTTTAATTCTGAAATACCAACTTGCCAAATTTCCCAGAGTGCAAATCCCCTGCCCAGTGAGCTGTTATTATTTGAAAATATTGTGGCCTCTAAAGCTGACTTTATCTTTAAAAAACAATTTTTTTAAACCAGCAAAAGGAATAAAGTTCCATGTTTATACCAATGAGTTTCCTGAAACTAAGAAAAACTAACCATTATATTGTTTCATGTAAGGAACTTGGGTACTACCATAATCCCCATTTTAATGATGAGGAAATAAATAGGCGAAGGTAATTATTTCAGACTGTGTTTCCTTGACGCAGTATTTCTGGATGGTGAATCTTACTCAGATTTTGTTTTGATGCTATTCTTGGGATTGACTTGAGAAGCACCAGTGGCTGACTCTTTCTTTCTCAGTGCAGAGGGGTAAATTGGGAACAAGCTGTCTTGCTTTCATCATATTATTTGCTGTCATCATGAAAGGCAGGCAGTGAGAGGAGTTTTTTTTTTTTTGAGACGGAGTCTCTCTCTGTCGCCCAGGCTGGAATGCAGTGGCTTGATCTCGGCTGACTGCAAGCTCCCCCTCCCGGGTTCACGCCATTCTCCTGCCTCAGCCTCCCGAGTAGCTGGGACCACAGGCGCCCGTCACCGCACCCGGCTAATTTTTTTTGCATTTTTAGTAGAGACGGGGTTTCACAGTGTTATCCAGGATAGTCTCGATCTCCTGACCTTGTGATCCGCCCGCCTCGGCCTCCCAAAGTGCTGGGATTACAGGCGTGAGCCACCATGCCCGGCCAAGAGGAGTTTTTATACTACCTTAAGCATCTTTTGTTTCAAACCAAATCATCTTCACTTCCTCCTTCCCCTCCCCACTTGCAGATAATGACAGATTTTTTGGGCTCTTACCACGGAAATAGCTTTGGGGCCACCTTCCTACAGCTCAAGGCTGTGCTGATGTTGCAGGAGTGAGGGAAGGAGAGATCCCGTCCCATCCCCCAGATGGCAGCTGTGTGCTTGAGACTTTTGCACATGAATTTGTTTAATTTTCACCAAGGTCTTGTGAGACAAGGAAACTGAGGCTCAGAGAATGTCAGTAAACCCACCCAGAGTCACACAGCTAAAAGATGGCAGAGCCAGGATTCGAACCCACTTAGGCAGACCCCAGCTCATGCTCCACACCTCGATATGCTCCTCTACCATGAGTGGGCAAGCCCTGGTTTATTAAAACTTCCCCAGCAGTGTTAAAGTAGAGAACTCAAATGTCCGAAAGGCCATTCTCTTCCATTAGTTTATTCACTCAGTAAACAAGTGGAGCTGATACATCTACTTCCCTCCTATTTTGAGGGATATTTTGAGGATTAAAGAGCTATAATTCCGCTTATAGCTCAGCAGCGAGTGTGTGCTAACCAGTAGCTATTATGGCTACTGATGGTGGCTGCCGTGCCAGGCACCATACCAGATGGGCTGGGGACATGGGGATGAGGAAGATGCCGTGCTGGCCCTGGAGGAACACACACACAGGCAGCAGAGGAAATGGCCCCACAGCAAACGACAAGTGTGGGTGAAAGCAGGGCCTCAGCACACACATTCTACACTTCTGAGCTCGCCCTGTACCTCACAGCAGCCATTATGGCCACCTGACAAGCTTGGTCCCACAGTCCTCATTCTGTGGATCTGGGCCTTGGCTTGTCAGTAACTGGCAATGTGTTTGGGAAGTGATTTCTCCTTCTTCGTTATGTCAGCATTTAATAATAATAAAGAAAAAGTCAGCATGTAGTAGGAGCCACCCCACACCTCACCCGCCAGCATTCTTCCCTGAGAAGTAGGCACAGTTGGTGGTGAGTCTTCTCCATGGGGCCAACATTCTGCAAACAAGTGAGCATTTCCTTGCACTTAAGGCTGCCTATTAGCATCAGGGGAGTAGTAGTTGCTCCAGGCCCCACACAGGAGCTTGAGAGGGAGAATAGCAGAGTGGACAGCTGTAGACCACTGGGTTCCCAGTTTCCCCTTCCATGATATGGGGAACATGGTAAAAATGCCTGTCTCGCAGCAATGCTGAGACATAGTTCCAACAGATGACAGATCATGAGATAATACGTGTGCAGCATTTCAGATCAGTAGAGCCCTAGGCAGCCATTGGTTGCCACAGGCAGTCATGAGTTGAGAAGGCCAGTGCCACAGGAGCTCAGGGGCCTAAGAACACTGGCCATACGTGCTAGATGCTGACAAAGACCAGGGGAAAGCAGAGTGTGACTGGGACCGGCACAGGAAAGGATGGCTAAGAGTCACAGAGGGTGACCTCACCTGGACTCATAAACCCAAAGATGAGGGATATGTGGTGGTGGAGAAAAAGAGGTGACGTTTTAGATTGGGGAAAAGGCGCATCACACAGCAGGGCAGGGGGAAGGAGCGAGCCAAGCAAGGGATCTCCCCCTGGTCTGCTGCCAGGACTGCCGTGGGAGCAGCATGGCCTGGCCAGCCCAGGAAGGGTTTTGTTTTGTTTTGTTTTGTTTTTTTAAGACGGAGTCTCGCTGTGTCACCCAGGCTGGAGCGCAGTGGCGCGATATCGGCTCACTGCAAGTTCCGCCTCCTGGGTTCACGCCATTCTCCTGCCTCAGCCTCCCGAGTAGCTGGGATTACAGGCGCCTGCCACCACGCCTGGCTAACTTTTTGTATTTTTAGTAGAGACGGGGTTTCACCGTGTTAGCCAGGATGGTCTCGATCTCCTGACCTTGTGATCCGCCTGCCTCAGCTTCCCAAAGTGCTGGGATTACAGGTGTGAGCCACCACGCCCAGCCCCAGCCCAGGAAGTTTTGTGGGGAATTTTGCTGACATGGAATGACTCTAGACTGCCGCCGGTGCCGACAACAATAACAAAGTAGATAAAGCCTACTGGTATTGCATTCAACTCTTTATGCCGTTGGTCCTCACTGCAGTCCTGACGTAGCTACCATTATCTGCATTTTGTAGAAAGGGACACTAAGGGCCATAGAGTATTAAGGGACTTGCCCCTAGGTCATCAGCTAATAAGTGACCAAGCCAGGGTTCCGTTTCAGATCTGTCTATCCCTAGAACTCAAGCCCTTAACCCAAGCATTACAAGGTTATTCTTGGGAGGAGAATTGTATGCCTTCCAAGTGCATTCACCACCTTTCAGCTAGCTGTGCCCTACTTGGGAACAGCCCTGTGGAAGAGGTAAGTCACCACGCAGAGGCTGGCAGATCATGTTGATGGAGTATCAGGGAACCCTGACACCCTGAAGCTGGGGAGAGTCATGTATTTTTAGAACTTCCCACCTTTTGTGCCTTCATTCCTTTCTGCTAACTATAGGTGGGTTTACAGTAATTTGGAGATGATTCTGGGCTTGCTAGGGGACACTGGGGAATTCCGGAATAAACTCATGATTTATTAGTGAGATGAGCGGATGAGCCTCATACTGTTCACAGTTCTGCAGGTCGGCTGAGTTAGTCACCAGGACTTAGGCAAGGCCACTGAGACACTCCTGTAAGAAGCTGGACAGAGCTGGGAGGGGCTTGAACCAGAAGGAGTCGTGCCCCAAGGCAGCAGACATAATTATTCATAGAATTTAGACTAAAATTCTAGAGGTCATTTATACCAAAATGGTCTACCCAAAGCTTTCAGTGGGTAATTTCATACGACCGTGAACAGTAAATTCAAGTAAACTGTAACCTTCAAAATCGCCTGTCAAATGCCCACCCCAGGCCTAGACTGCTTTGAGCTTGTGGTGCAGACTGTGAACATGCATGCTGTTTTGATTTAGTGTCTGAAGGCTTCGTTTCACAAATTAGTAGATAGCTCTGTATCTAGAACAAACGTATCTGAGGTCAGGTCCCAGCCCGCCACCTACTAGCGGCGTGACCTCAAGCCACTTGCTTTTCCTCTCTCAGCCCTGTTTTCTCATCTGTAAAATGGACACAATGATACCTTTTAGGGCTTTTCAGAGGTGCCGATGAAATAGCCTGTACTTTATAAAGTGTGTTGTAAATGTTGCTGACATAATTTTGTATTCTGTAGGAAATGCTTCCTTGGGTGCTTGTATTATAGCCCAATCCAAGTCATTCCTGAGAACATCCCCAGGTTGTAAGGATTAGTCAGAAGTCATGATGACTGTTCTATATAAATGTTTGGCCTATTAACTAAAATTAGTACCTTTCCATTTCTTCTCTTTCTTGGGGGGGCAGCGGGGGAGTGCAGGGGAGGGGAAGTAGGGAACGTTCAATTGTGTTTTAAGTAATGCTCATAAAATTCTTAGCCAAAGATGATCTTGCCCTCCACCTTGGTGACCCACCGCATACGGGGTACATCTGTCTGGCCTGTCTGTAGGCCTAGACAGAAGAAACAGGGAGGATTATTGTTAACTTTTACCACATGTATGACTTGTTCCCGGACAACCCATTCTTCCTTTAGGCAGAGGTGATATGCACTGAAGTGTTTGATTTAGAGTGATGGAAAAGTCTGTGCTGCCATTCCTCAGGGAGTCCTAAACGTTGATTTGCCTTTGGGAGGGCCAGGCTTCACGAAAACCTGATTTATGGTGTTGCTCTGGGCCTGATTTCCTTTGCACACTCTGGAGGAAGTGCTCTGGTGATGTTGGCACTGAGCAAGCAACAAAGGTTTTAAAATGTCGGCCCTGGAAACAAAACTGTACCTTGTGATGTTAGAATAATTATACCACACTTGATCTCTGATTACGGCCAAAACAGCAGTTGCTAAATCCAGCTAACATGGAAAAACTAGAAAAAGTGAGGGGAAATCAGCCAAATGCATAGCAAGGGATGGGGAAAGCGGACCTGGACTGGACACAGAATCTTCTGTTTCCACTTGTCTGGTAATAACTGCAACACTTCATGGTCCCCAGCCCCAGCCCCCACCCCTTGTCTAGAGCCATTGCGCTCTGCATGTTGACACTAGCTGTGGGAACTCTGTGATTTAAAGTTGAGTTGAAAGAACTGCTTTTATCATTTCAAGTATGCAGCCCCAGGCCAAAACAGACAAAACAATTTTTTAAAGTCTCAGTTCAAAAGCAGCTTGAAATATTCTCTGTTCCATCAAAAGGAACCCCAAATCTCTCCACTGTTCTGTGGGCCCCCTTCCTCTGATTGTCTACCTGGCAGGCTCCCCTTTGCTAGCTGTGCTGTGGCTTAGTTAAGCTGAAGTTGAAACACAGACAAAGGAAGGCATTGCTTTCCAGCCACAATGGAGAAGCCCATTCCCACTCTTGTCCCCACTGGGAAACTGGGTTAGAGTTCTGAGAAATGGGATTTGGGGTTTCCCTTCAACTGTGAAATATTACAGAAATACACAAGTTCCATACACAACGGTGATAGCTGCTACATATTTCTCAGAAAAGCAGAATTCTAATAAAGAATGTATAGTCTGTTTTTTATGCTTTAATAAATACCAGGCACAGTGACTCACACCTATAATCCCAGCACTTTGAGAGGCCTAGGCAGGAGGATTACTTGAGCCCAGGAGTTCGAGACCAGCCTGGACATCATGGTGAAACCCCATCTCTCCTAAAAATAAAAATAATAATAATTAGTCAAGAATGGTAGTGCATTAGTCGAGAATGGTAGTGCATATCTGTAGTCCCAGCAACTCGGGAGGCTGAGGTGGGAGGACCAGTTGAGCCCACAAGTTGGAGGCTGCAGTGAATTATGATCATGCCACTGTGCTCCAGCCTGGGCAACAGAGCAAAACCCTGTCATTTAAAAAAAAACAAAAACAAAAAAAAACAAAACAGGCATTCTGAGTCAATAGCAGATCCCCATTGTCGTGTCATCCTCCAGGTGAGGTTCTGTGTCTTACAGATTAAGAACATGACCCTAAATCAGCAGCAGATGTTTAAAATAACACAGAAACAAACCTCGTATATTCTATATTTTCCCTAGCCGCTTCAGAATTTGCTATGAAATTTAAGGGTATTTATTCCTCTGTCTGTGCAAATCTCACTTTATTTATTTATTTATTTATTTATTTATTTATTTTTGAGACTGGCTTTGTCACCTAGGCTGGAGTGCAGTGGCGCGATCTTAGCCCACTGCAACCTCCACCTTCTGGGCTCAAGTGATTCTCCTGCCTCAGCCTCAGCTGGGACCACAGGCGTGCACTACCACACCCAGCTAATTTTTTTATTTTTAGTAGAGATGTGGTTTTGCCATGTTGGCCAGGGTTGTCTCAGACTCCTGACCTCAGGTGATCTACCCGCCTTTACCTCCCAAAGTGCTAGGATTATAGGTATGAGCCGCTGCACCCAGCCAGTGAAAGTAGAAATTATTTATTTATTTAACTATTCCTTGAAAAGAAGAAACAAAATGTCCCCTCTTTAGCCTGAATGATTAACTTTACTCATAAGAGGTTCACAGTAAGACATGTGATGTTATTTTTTTTTTTTTACTCCTTTGCCCTTGTATGTGACAGATGCTCATTTGTTTGTTGATTAACACCTTTTACGCAGCCAACATTAATATCTAGTTATAGCCTTTTTTTTTTTTTTAAACGGAGTCTTGCTGTGTCGCCCAGGCTGGAGTGCAGTGGCGTGATCTCGGCTCACTGCAAGCTCTGCCTCCCGGGTTCACGCCATTCACCTGCCTCAGCCTCCTGAGTAGCTGGAACTACAGGTGCCCGCCACCACACCTGGCTAATTTTTTGTATTTTTAGTAGAGACGGGGTTTCACCGTGTTAGCCAGGATGGTCTCGATCTCCTGACGTTGTGATCTGCCCGCCTCGGCCTCCCAAAGTGCTGGGATTACAGGCGTGAGCCACTGCACCTCGCCAGTTATAGCCATTTTTAAATCAAAAGACCACTAGCAGCTGCTGAAAAGTTCTGTCACCTTTAATTCCTCATGTGTAGAGACTCTACCTCTCTCACAGGATTATTTTGAGAATTTAAATGTTATTGTGATAGTTGACTAGGCTTGGTAAACTGTTCAGTGCTGTGCTGATATAAATGTGATAACTGCTGCTCTGTTTCCCAAATTCACAGGCAGAATATGAAATTCTGTAATCTTGAATCATAATCTTCATCAAGGGCCAGGCACCATGGTTCATGCCTGTAATCCCAGCACTTTGGGAAGCTGAGGTGGTCAGATCGCTTGAGCTCAGGAGTTCAAGACTAGCCTTGGCAACATGGCGAGACCCCATCTCTACAAAAAATACAAAAATTATCCGGGCCTAGTGGTGCATGCCTGTAATCCCAGCTACTCAGGTGGCTGAGGCAAGAGAGTCACTTGAGCTCAGGGAGGCCGAGGCTTTAGTGAGCCGTGATCACTCCACTGCACTCCAGCCTAGGTGGCAGAGTGAGACTCAAGTCTCAAAAACAACAAAAAAAACCCCCAGACAACAAGAAACATAATCTTCATCAAGAACTCTTACCATAATAGAATTTTGACTATTTTTTAAGATGCTAACTTATAAGCAATAGGATTATTAGCAATGTCCCTGATTTTACTACATTTTTTCAAAGTGGTTATTATTGGTGTATAGCAAAACTATTGATTTTCGTATGTTGATTATATTCCACCAGCATTGTTGACCTATCTTGTTAGTTGTAACAGTTTGAAAATTCTTTCAGATTTTCCACGTAGACAGTGATATCTTTTGCAAATAACAATAGTTTATACTCTTGTTGTCTGTGTACCTCATTTCTTTTTCTTGTTTTACTGCATTCACTAAGGCTACAAAATAATGTTGAAACGAACTGCTTATGGAAGATTCCTTAAATTGTTCCTGACTTTGTTAAGAATGAATCTAAAGTTTTACCATTTACCATCATGTTTGCTGTAGATTTTATTAAGGAAGTTCCCTTTTGTTACTGATTTTCTGTTTTATTAAAATTGTGAGTGAAGGTAAAAAACTTTTTCTGCATCTTTTGAGATGTTTAATTTTTTGTCTTTTTATAAAAACTAATAGTGTGGCATATTAAATTACTATATATAGTATATATATGTGTGTGTATATATATGTGTGTGTGTGTGTGTGTTTGTGTGTATATGTGTGTATATATATATACATTTTTTTGAGGTGGAGTCTCACTCTGTTGTCCAGGCTGGAGTACAGTGGCACACTCTCGGCTCACTGCAACCTCTGCCTCCCAGGTTTCAGCAGTTCTCCTGCCTTAGCCTCCTGAGTAGCTGGGATTGCAGGCACATGCCACCACACCCAGCTAATTTTTGTATTTTTAGCAGAGATGGGGTTTCGCCATGTTGGCCAGGTTGAACTCCTGACCTCAGGTGATCCACTCACCTCTGCCTCCTAAAGTGCTGGGATTACAGGCATGAGCCACCACGCCTGGCCTTTTTTTCTTATATTGAACCATCCTTGTCTTCCTGAGATAATGTCATTCTCTTCTACCTGTCCCTGGGTAACTATTTAATACCATAGTTAAGAATTTGCATTCCTGGGAACTCATGGGATATCATCAGTGGCACTGAACTATTTTTCACGCTACATAAACACCTCAATTATCAGTATTATCAGGATTGCATGGGAAGGAATACAGAGATCTGTGGTCATAGGCATGACAGTTACAATGTATGCCCCACAATCATATAGAAGGCAAACATATCAAAGTTTGAGAAAATTCTATCCTAGAGAGGATTTTAACTGCTTTAAGATTTGCCTGTAACAAATGGGTTATAGTTTAAAGAGGCTGAGTAACACTCTTAGTTTTAATTTAAAAAACTCAAGTTACAGTTATATAAGGCCTTTCAGATGTCTTTTCTATTTCAGATGTTGTAACAGCCAACATAGGTAAGATTTTGTTCCAAAGCAGGTGTTTTCATTTCGTTGTTTGTGACTACAAACACAGTAATGTATTGCCCGTATCCATGCAGAAATGCAGGAGTGGGCTGATTTGTGATGCATCCTGCAATCCTGCCTGTCATCTTGAATCATTAAATCTTCCCTGCTTTGCCTGTTACTTGAAGATCACCCACGTGTGGTCCCTTCTGCTTCAATTGTGGGCCTTCTGTTGCCTTCTCATGTTGGGGACCAACATGAGAAGTAAACGAACAACTTAATGAAGTAAAGTTCTGTTTACTCTTCTGGTTTGAAAGATAACCATTTCATGGGGCAAGGTTTTCTGTTCTGAATCTTCTTTATAGCCTGCAACAATATTGACTTCATTCAACAAATATATCTTGAGCTGCTGTTATTAAATCAGCAAGGAGCAGCCCTTGCTTATGTGCCCAGGTTTATTGAAGTCATAATGGCACATACTTTAAAAAACATAAGATAGCTATCTTACCTTCAGAGGAATCGCAGTCAGTCACTTACAGTCACCAATATCCAGGAAGTCAGATGGTCACGTACCTCCTGTGTGTCAGCCATCATCAGAGACCTTGAGAAGCCTACAGAGAAAAATGCTTACCTCTGATATCACAGTCTGACATAGAGCCTACCAGAGGACACAATACAAAATGCATATAGAAAGTTAAAACAGTTTGGGCACAGTGACTCATTCCTGTAATCCCAGCACTTTGGGAGGCTGAGGCGGGAAGGGTCCACAAGGTCAGGAGTTTGAGACCAGCCTGGCCAATATGGTGAAACCCCATCTCTACTAAAAATACAAAAACTAGCTGGGCATGGTGGCGCGCACCTGTAGTCCCAGCTACTTGGGAGGCTGAGGCAGGAGAATCACTTGAACCCAGGAGGCGGAGGTTGCAGTGAGCCGAGATGGTGCCATTGCACTCCAGCATGGGCGACAGAGCAAGACTCCATCTCAAAAAAAAAAAAAAAAAAGTTAAAACAGCATTATGAGAATAAAATCACAATTCAGGGACACAGCAGAAGATAAGTCATAAATAAGATGTTGGATTCATGACTGCATATTCAGTCAGACTGTCAGCTGGGGGGAGAGAGGTACAGAGAGGCTTTCTGCAGAATGGATGGGAACTGCAAAGGTGGGCCTGGAGGACATTTCAGGTAGAAGAAATACCATATGGAAGGCACTGTGGAAAAAAGGGGGCGGTACATTCAGGTGACAGTGGAAACTACACGTGTAGGTGGACAGGAGGGCATGGGAGGGGGACGGGGCAAGGAAGGCCTGGGAGTGAAGAGGCTGAGGCTGACATCCTGGGGCACCTCCAAAGCCAGCCAGGGTGAAGAGCTGGGAGTTTGCTTTATTTTTTTAAGATTTAACAAATAAATATTTAAAGATAATATATAGCCCTTTTTGAAAGTAATTAAGATCATTGATTGGGAGGAAAAATCCAATAACATTTAGGAACCATAACACAGGAGAAGCTGCTTACTATGCCCCTCCTACCACAAGCAGTACAGCCTATAGATGACATTGATTTTATGTTCCCAGATACGTGGCTTCAAACAGAGAACTGTTTTAAGTCTTAGTCATATGAATGAAGGGCCTTCTTCAAAATCAGGACTTAGAAATACAGCAGCTTGTCCTGTTGGTCTTGGGCTGGTAGTCAGATGAGGTCAAGGGCTTGTTTTCATGAGGGAGACTTGTAAATACTTGGAAGTATACGATGTTATCAGCAACGTGAGGTTTGTCCCTGTGACCACCTGGCTCTTGAATACCACAGCCTTAAAAATAGGGAACTTCTTAATTTTTTTCTCATAATGTGAGGCTTCACCTGGCTTCGTCCTGGGTCTCTTCAGTGGCTAGCATGGCAGGGGACACCCCACACATCATCGTGGTAGCAGTGGGAGGGGACAGGGCAGAAAGGACCAGAGAGTTTATGTCTCTGCCCGAAGGTACCAAGGATGCTGAGATGGCTCTGTTGTCGTCAGCCCCTCAGGTGTTGGCTCTGTCACCTTTTGCTCCTTTGCCCTTTTCTTACTCACCCTAGCATGACCCATCTGCACCACCATCCTCTTCCCCAGGAGACAGGAGGGGCCCAGAGACTTCCCTCTCACTCCTTTTCGTTTGAAAGTGCATGTGTGTGTTTTGGACAGAGGGGGACCTTCTACTTGGATCAGAGGTGTCGTTGGCTTTTTTGAGGACGCCTCTCGGTCTTGGCTGGAGGGTGGTGGTTGCAGGCAGGCCTGAGAACTGGATGACCCACGCAGAAAGAGCCAGCACAGATGTGTTATAATACCCTTCCCACCTCAGCAGACATGACTAAACAAACTCTGTCTGCTTTGAACAATTAAAGCATTTGTCAGAGCGGCTCCCAGAGAGAGCAAGGCCCTGCAAGCAGTGGCATGCTCTCAGAGGAAAGCAGTGTGTGTGCGGTGCGCGTGCAGTCCCTGTGCTGTTAGCAGGCTGCCTGGCCGTGCTCCGAGAAGCACTCTGCATCGCCACCTTCTGCATTTAAACAACCAGAATGACCTGAGCTTGGGTACAGGAGTGTAGCTTCCAGACTGTCTTTCATCAGTTTTGAGAAACTTGGATGCTGAATTGGGAAATGATGATTTGCTTTAAAGAAATGCAAGAAATGCAAAGATAAATGCAAGAAAAACCCCAATTCTTTCCAGTCGGCACCCATTCCAGACTTGATGGTGAAATGAATCCCCTCCTCTGAGACCAACCGCTGTTGCCCTCCTGACCCCCCCTTCCAGCAGTGACCCCCATCTTTCTCTCTTCAATCCTTCTTAATAACAAATAATAATTTCCACGTTCTACCTTTAAAATGAAGACTGAGCCTGTAATCCCAGCACTTTGGGAGGCTGAGTCAGGCAGATCACTTGAGGTCAGGAGTTCGAGACCAGCCTGGTCAACATGGTGAAACCTTGTCTCTACTAAAAATACAAAAATGAGCCAGGCGTGATGGTGCACACCTGTAATCGCAGCTACTTGGGAGGCTGAGGCAACGGTGTTGCTTGCACCTGGGAGGCAGAGGTTGCAGTGAGCCGAGGTCACGCCACTGCACTCCAGCCTGGGTGACAGAGTGATACTCTATCTCAGAAAATAATAATAATAAAATGAAGACCGCCTTCCTCACTCACCGTGGTCCTAGCTCAGTGTCTGCTCACCACAGGACTATGGAGTCGGCAGAGTGGGCTTCTTGCCTCTCTGGCTGGTTGGCAGGGAAGGGCTGAGGCACAGAGAAGTTCTTCTCCTGCCTGGTGCTGTCAGCAGTAGGTACAGAGTCAAGACTAAAACCCCGTTGTTCTGCCCCAGGTCTGGCAGTCTAGAAGAAGGGGGGGCTATGCAGGGTACCCAGCCAAGGCAGAGTCCAGAGGAAGTCAAGGAAGAGTTATGAATGTGAGTGTGGGGCAGGGAGCACTGTGCGTTAGCCTGAGAGGTGGGGGGCACAGAGGAACAGGTCACTTAATGCTTGGCACTTAGGTCTGAGCCTGTTTATGAATGCGCTGGGGTGCAACCCACCTGGCAAGGCAAAGCACCTTCCTGAGGTCCCACCACCCGCTGTGTGCCAGTCCATTACTGGCTGGCATTAGGGTGCTCACCTGTCTGTAGATTTCCTTAAGCCCAAGGGGCAATCACATGGTCTGCAAGTCTGCATATTGGTTTGCGCTAAACTCTATCCTGACAACATACCATAAAAACGGTCTAGGCCGGGTGCAATGGCTCATGCCTATAATCCAGCACTTTGGGATGCCGAGGGAGTTGGATTGCCTGAGCCCAGGAGTTTGAGACCAGCCTGGGCAACATGGCAAAACCCTGTCTTTGCAAAAAATTAGCCAGGCATGATGGCACATGTCCGTAGTCCCAGCTACTCGGGAGGCTGAGGTGGGAGGATCACCTGAGCCCAGGAGGTTGATGCTGCAGTGAGCCTAGATCCTACCATTGCACTTCAGCCTGGGTGACAAGAGTGAGACCCTGTCTCAGAAAAAAAAAAAGTCTAATAACAGAGCAGCTAACATTTATTGAGTGCTTACTGTGTGCCAAGCACTGCGCTAAACACTTTGTTGGCATCATTTTATCAAATTTCTCCCAGAATCTTCTCTTAGAAAATGATTAGTTGTTTTGACTTAGAAACTAAAATATTGGATTTTATTCCTCCTCCTCCTCTTCCTCCTCTTCCCTCCGCCCCGCCCGCCGCCCACCACTGTAAGGGACTATGGGCACTTCAGGGCTGGAGTTCTTGCCCCCAAGGTTCCTAAGATTCAAAAGAAGAAGATTTGCTCATTCAACAAGTGTGTATTGAGTATGATTTCTGATTTGTTGAGCATTTATTGATGCAATGCACCACATGAGATGCTGCAGACACAAAACTAATGCATACTCGCTGATCTCAAGGAGCCGGCACACATCATCTGCAAGGGATAAACCGGAAGTGTTGTGTGCTATGGCCCAGAACAGAGGAGGAAACGGAGGAGGACAGAGCTGAGTCTGGAAAGAGGAGGTGGAGGCACAGAGAGGGAGATGGAATCAATGGTGAGGAACATAGGCTTGTCAGGCTGGGTGCAGTGCCTCATGCCTGTAATCCGAGCGCTTTGGGAGGCCAAGGTAGGAGGATTGCTTGAGCCCAGGATTTTAGAGACCAGCCTGGGCAACATGGCAAGGTCCTGTCTGTTCATAAAATTCAAAAATTAGCCAGGTGTGGTGGTGCGCACCTGTGGTTTCAGCTACTCAAGAGGCTGAGGCAGGAACACTGCTTGAGTCCCCAAGGCCGAGGCTACAGTGAGTCATGACTGTGCCACTGCACTCCAGTCTGGGTGACAGAGTGAGACCCTGTCGTAAAAAAACGAGAAACAAAGAACACCAGCTTCTCTCCCAAGAAATGAGGTTAACAATAACACCATCTCCCCTTGTGGCAAGGATGGGTCTAGATACTGCATGAGATGTGGTTAGCATGGTGCCTGAAATGCAATCAGCAGTTGGTAAAAATGAATTATTTTGTTGAGAGTTAAAAGTGCTTTGGAGGAGGACCTGAGTCTTGTTATCTTTGCACCACTCCAGCCCCCAGAGTCAGCACTGCCTCACATGAGCACCGTGCCCCAGGATGCTAGCTAGTAAGGTGTCACAGACAGGGTGGCGAGGAGAAGCAAGCCCCAGCCTGAGTGGGAATGACTGGAGGAAAGGTCAGAGACAGAGCAGCCCGGAGGTGCGCTGGTGCGCAGAGCAGAGAGTGGAGGGTTCAGTGGGCAGTGCTCTTCACCCCGGGTCTGAATAATGCCCGGGGCTTGGGAGGCCCCTTTGGCTGGGCACTTTCTCAGGGTGGCCATGCTGAGCTGCTGACCCCCAGCCCTCCTCTCCAGCTCCCTTTCATCATCACCGTGAGTGTTCATTTAAACTCAGCAAGACCCATACCAACGAAAACAAAGAAAATGATCTCTTAGTGGTTATTTATATTGTAAACCTCCTCTGGGGTGATTTTTTTTCCAGTCCAGCTTGCAATAATTTCTTAAGAAAGATAAAGTGATTTTTAAGTGTAACTTTAAAGAGCAGGCCCATACGTTAGCTTGCTTGCTGTTATTCTTCTGTTCATGTTGTTGACAACATGAACTTTGATTTGTCTTCTCCAGGTAGTTTGGGACCACAGAGAAAAATCCCTATTCTGTTAAAAAAAAAAAAAAAAAAAGCCATTACACTAATACTTGAAAGCAGAAACTCTTCTCTGAAATCTTCTCTGAAATGACGAAAAACTCATTAAAAACTGCTTCCTGAGAAGGTAGAACAGATGCAAGGGAACACATGGAGCTGATTCTTTAAAGATGTTATTTTTTGAAGCCACAGTTGTTATTTCTTTTCTGTTAGCCAAAATGTAGCTTTCTGAACTTAGCACCTCATATTTATCAGCAGAGAAACAGAAAAGAGTAAAACAAAAGAAACTAGAAGCAGAAAACTCTGAATTGTTTATAAAATGGGCTTTAAAAATACTTATTAAGAGAATGAACCATGCTTTCCTATTTTGCTCTTAAAAATTTAAGCACTTTCAAGTGATGGCTGATTAAAAAAACTTGGAGCGCATCTTGAGGCCCAGGTTTCCCACCATCAGAAATGTGCAGCCACAAAGGAAAAGTCCAGAATTTCAGTACTTGTGAGCCGTGCCACTGTCAGAGTTGGAAAAGTACTAGCCAGCAGAAAGCCTCCTCCTCCCCCCCAAGGGGAAAGCTGCCAGCCTATCCAGTTGGCACAGCCATGCCCCTTTGCCCAGGGTTTGCCACCTGCACACACAGATGAGGATGTTCAATTTGAATGAGAAAGGAACTGGAGATTCCAGCAGCACCCTAGGTCTAGGAGTGAAAAGCTCCCAGAGTCTTAGCACTGTGCCCTTCTGCCGTAAGCTGGACTGAGTCGATTCTGCGGCAGCAGGCAGATGCCCGTTCTGCAAAGGCATCTATATTTAGGTAGGGACACCAGCTTGCCAAGGTAAAGAAGGGTATGATGGGTGTCGCCTCAGAATGCTGTTGGTCTTGGAACAGAGGCCCTCAGCATCTGTCCTCACATCTTCTGCTCACAGGCAGGTCCTGTGTTGCCCTGTGGGTTAGACATGCTCATGGAGGAGAGGACAGCTCCCCAGAGCCAAGGCGGTCTGGAACGCATCAGGGTTCTTCCTGAATGTGCGTCCTTCATGCCGGGTGGCTACGTGCCGCCAGGCAGGGACTGCACACTGCGGTTTCGTAGTTGCTGTGCTAGGGGAGCTGCCACACGCCGTCTGTTAGCAGGACATGGAGTTGGGCCCCAAATGGCCCTAGTGGTGTCAAAAGCAGATGTCTTCAACCCACAGTGGGATGCTGCTCCCTCCCAGCGCAGCCTGGTGGGCCTCTTGACCACCTAGGGGGAGTCGCTGTCTGCCTCGAGGCGCCTGGCCACTTTGGGACTGCACAGCATCCCTTCTACCCTAGGGAGGAGTAGCTCAGCTCAGCTCTTCTTCCCCAGGCTCAGCCCAATGCGCTTCAGGCCCACATAGGCGCAGCCCTGCTGCGGAGGCCCCTCTGCCTTTCCCTTTGTGACTTCCTGGCAGAAGCCTCCACTCCAGCTGCAATTCAGTGCTCATCTTACACATTCTCACCCCAAGGTCTTTGCTCCCTGAATGGCCCCAGCTGTATGGTCCTATCCCTGCCCTTGCGGGTCACCTCCTCAGGAAATCTGTAAAGGCCCAGCGGATTCTTCCTAAGATGTGTTGCTTGGGGGCCTCCCTTGAGGCTGACATTTCTGCTGGAATATTTCATCCTTTGGGGCCTGGACCCAGGCCATGCCCTGCTGAGCCTTAGCTGAGTGCCCAGCCCTCTGCCCCCTCTAGCTCAGGGCAGTCTTTGCACCCCTTCATCAGACACCCTGCCTGGTGTCATCTGAGGTGTCCTTTATCTGCCTGGCTGGACTGAAGGCTCTCAGAGGGAAAGGCCATCTCGTGTTACTCATCTCTGTCTCCCAGTGGCACCCAGCATGGTGCCCAAGTCCCTGTGGAGGAACCCTGGCTTTTGTGATTCTCAAAGTCTTCTGCGTCAGCCCTCCCTGAGCAGGTTTGTATGGCAAGCACAGGGGCCAGGCAGGTCTCAGAGCAGGCTCTCTTTGATGGATTAGGGGGAGGTGGTGACAGTGGGACAGGAGCCCTGCCTGGGGACTCTCAGGCCAGTGAACCGAGGGGACAGCTACAAGCCCTACAGGAGGACTCAGCTCTTCAGCAGTGGACTTGACTGATGATTGACAGATGAGGCACACAGGGTCCCTCTGAGGAGGGCTCGGCCCTCTCTCTTTTCAACCAGGCTCCTTGGTAAAGAAGCGGGGGCATGCGCTGGGGGGAGAACCTTGTGTTCTCACTCTTAGGAGAGCTGTTCTCAATTCCCACCTTCCCAAGAGCCCTCTGGGGCATTTCAGAACTCCCCTGGACCTGCCAGCTTCGCACCCTTGCTTGAATGGTGAGGCATATCAGTCCTTTTTAAAGAATGTCTGCAGATCCCCTAAAACAGGAGCCCCAAAGCTTATGCTCCTTAGCAGAGAAAAGATGATTCCATGTGGGATGATGCAGCGTTGCCTGCCAAACCAGCCATCAGGCCATCCAGTGCAGCTGTGGGCCCAGGCCCAGGAGCCCCCCAACTGCTGGGGCCTCCATCTCCATGGGTTCTAAAGGAAAGGGGCCTCATAACTGGCTAGTTGGGGCAAGGAGACCACCCTCCCAGCCCAGCCAGGCTGTTTTCTCAGGGCTGGTCTGTGGGTGGGAGGAATTAGAAAGGACTGCCCCCGGGCCAGGGGAGTGGGATTGGAGGAGAACCAAGAGGTTTTCAGTAGATTGAGAGGCTCATTAGGGGTGAGCTAGGTAGCCAAAGAAACATCTTTAAGAACTGCAGTTATGAATACAGCCCCTCATCAGCGCTGAGGTTGGTCCACTTAACCTTGCTATCAATGTGGGCTCAGGGAATGTGCCTGCCAGGACAGGAAGACAGCCTTGGGCTACCGGCCCCACCTGGCCAGCGCCCTGTTCCCACAGCAGGACCAGCTCCTTCCTGACTGCTTTTGTTTTGTCCTGGGACAGAGCCTGGATTTTGGGTTAAGTTTGTGCCTTCCAGGCTGGGGAAGAAGCCAAAACTTCTGTTTCCCATGCAAAACGCCACCACACACCTAGGGAGGATGTTTGTGTTCCACGGAGGTCGCCACCCATCTGTTTTCAGAGTAAATGTTTGTGTGAGCGCACTCCGGCAGGGAGTCCCGAGAGCGGACCCTCTTGCCACTGCACCCATAGGCGCGGAACGAACCTGCTGCCCCGACCGTGTGGCTCCGACCGGGGCCAAGCAGCGAAGGACCACCCTGGTCTGGTCACCTAGGATTCTGGGTCCAGCTCAGCTGGTGACCTTGCTTAGGCCACACCCCTCTCTGAGCCTCCATCTTCCCTTCAGCAGCTGTGTAGGGTGAACTTAATGTTGTGCAAGATCATGTCCAGCTCTGGAATTTTAGGATTATGAGCTTATTTACGATCAGCCTGTTGGTTCTACCTCTAAAATATAATCTGAACCCGTACACTCCCCTCCATGTCTCCTGGTACTCCATGATCTTGTCGCTTCCTGCCCGAGTTCTGCAGTTTAGAATAAACCCAGGCCCCTCTCCGCAGACCCTCTGATGGCAGACCTCCATCCCTCTGCACAGGGCCTCACCCACCCAGCCACGTGCTCTGCTGTCAGCCCCCTGGAGCCCCTGGGATCTTTGCACCTGCTGTTTTCTCCGTAGAGAGCTGCCCTCCCTCCACTCCTGGACGGGCTGGCTCCTTCCTTCCTTCCCATCTTTCAGAGGTCAGCTTCAAGTGTTGGCTCCACTGAGAGGCCTTACCCCCAAGTCCCTTTCTAAAAGAACTGTTCCTCCATCATTCCACCTCTCACCCCATGTTTTTTTCTATATTTTGTAGCTCTTTCCTTGGCTGGATCTGGTTTTGTGTTAGTCTCTTGTCACCTCCACTAGGCAGGGACCTCCCAGGGCAGGGACGGACGCACCTGTCCCAGTCATGGCTGATCAGCGAGAGCCAAACATATCGTAGCACATGGGGTACTGTAGGTGTTCAAAGAATGCTGGCTGAATGGATGGAGACTTCCTTCATAGAGCCCCATTTTCCTTCCTGATTTCTTAGTCTCAGTTCCCATTTTCTCTCAAAGATCCAGGGGTCACAATGAGGGTGATTATAAAACAAACTACACATGCAACACGAACTCCTCAGTCAATCCCGAGAGGGCTCTCACTCCACACTTCATCATCTGCCCTGTGGCCTCAGATTAAAACTCAGGCTTAACATTTCCTGAGGCCCTGCTCGGTGCCAGGTTCTGGGTCTGTGCTTTCCAGTTGTTTTATGTATCCTTGATAACCTCTGTATGGTTGGTGGTAAAATGGAGAGGTGTATTTTCCTGTGGGGAAACTGAGTCCCGAGAAACGAGCTAGCCCACAGAGAGCTGGTGGCTGGTAGAGCCCGGATCCAAAATTGGGAGCGTCTTGCCCCAAGTCCAGTGCTGTTTCCTTTATACCCAATGCCACAGAGCCAAAGTAGTACCTAGCCGAGATCTGGCCCTGAATGTAGAAGAGGCCAGGGAAGGGTGGAGGGAAGAGGGCATAGGTCCCAGTGTGGGATTCCAGATGACCCCTATTGTCCAGCTGGCTAGGAGATATGTGGACCCCAGGGCTGACAGATGTTCCTGAGGGCCACAGGGAACCTGACGGAAGGTTGGTGGCATTTCTAGAGGCAAGTGGTCAGAGAGAGCATGGGGGTTTTGTGGGGACTGGGAATAACCGAGGGCCTCGTGGCAGGCTGGGTGGCACTGCCCTCTCAACGCTGACCTGTCAGCTGGTTCAGGAAGGCCTTTCTGAGGCCAGCACAGACTCTATCACACCATGGACCTTCAAGGGATAGCTCTCTTGGCAAAACACCCTTTTGCTAGACCTAATTGCCAGAAGCTGCAGTGGAAATGAGAACCCAGGACATGGGACGAGACAGACCTACGTGTGGATCTCAGCTCTGCCATTTGCTAGCTATGTGGCCCTGACAGTCACCTGCCTTGTGAGCTCTGAGTTCCTTAACTGTAAAAATGCCATGGTATGGTAGAGAGGAAAGAGACTCATATTTGAATATGACACAGAATAGGCCCTTAGTGCCAGCCTCAGTGGCTCACACCTGTAATCCCAGCACTTTGGGAGGCCGAGGCAGGCAGGTTGCTGAAGCCCAGGAGTTCGAGACCACCCTGGTCAGTGTGATGAAACTCCGTCTCTAAAAAAAAAAAAAAAAACAAAAATTAGCCAAAAAAAAAAAAAAAAAGCCAGATGTGGTGGTGCAGGCCTGTGGTTGCAGCTACCCAGGAGGCTAAGATGGGAGGATCACCTGAGCCTGGGAAGGTCGAGGCTGCAGTGAGCTGTGATTGTGCCACTGCACACATACTGGGCAACAGAGTGAGACTCTTGTCTCAAAAAAAAAAAAAAAAAGAAAAGAAAAAAAAGAAAAAGCCCTTAGTAATTCTTGAGAATGAGTGACTGAAGGAAGGAATGGACACCTACCTAAGATGTCCTCCTGGAAGACAGCATGGAGAAGGGATCTGAGCTTCTTGCTATTTTCAATGTGAAAAGCTTTAATTTGGCTGTAATACAAGGTCGATTACCCACAGCTTCCAAGAACTTACCACAAAATGTTAATGATATCAACTGAGATTTTTTTTTTTTTCAGGTTGTAAAGTTGTGTTCTCCATCATTGTAAGCAAGTAACAACACAGATGATGTGTACCCTGCATCAGGCGCAGTTCTGAGCACTTTATGCCCACTAACTCATTTCGTGGTCACAACAGCCCTACGAGGGAGACAGCATTTTTGTCCTCATTTCTCAGATGAGAACACAGAGGCACAGAGAGATTAAACAAACAGCCTGAGGTGACATAACTAGTCAGTGGCAGAGCAGGACCCAATCCTGGAAATCTGGCTTCAGAGACGGAGCTCTTAACTCCATCTGATAGTGATTAATGGCTATAGCAGAATCAGATCAGGGTAAGAGAAGGCATGGCACTGAGCCGGGGAGGCCAGGGAAGGTTGGGCTGGAAGGATTCTGTTCTCCTTAAAATGGTTGGGAAATAAGACCTCTAACTAAATGAGTGGGAGACCGCGTTGGTGCTTTAGGGGAAGTGGGCCTGCTGGCGGGGGGTCGCCCACTTTCCACCTTTGGTTGTTCTGAAAAAGACACGGTATTTCTCTTATGACATTTTTGGTAATTATTATAAATGTTTTTATATTGTGAAACTCCTCCTGTCTTAAGCTATATTCGTTTTCTCTTATGAATTTAAAAAATCAAATCTATTGATGCGCATACAATCAAATATATGTAAAAGTGCACATTTCTGAGCTTCAAGAAACGTACTCGCTTGTGGAACCAGCACAGTTCGGTGACATTGAGCAGGTCTGTCTGGCCTGTCCCGCCCTGCACAGCCGCCTGGAGGTTCACCTGCATCATTGCGTGTGTCAGCACTTGGTGCCTTTCTGTCGCTGAGTAGCATCTCGCTGTGTGAGTGTACCAGAATTGTTTACTCACTCACCTGGTGGGCCGTTCTTGGGTTGTTTCTAGTTTGGAGCTGTTACAAATGAAGCTCTGATGAGTGAGTGTGTTTTTACTTCTCTTGGGAGATTATCTAGGACTAGAATTGCTGGGTCCTATGGTGGAAGTATATGTTTAACTTTTAAGAAACTTATTTTTCAAATTCACTGTGCCGTTTTTGCTGTTCCCACCAGCAGAGTTTGAGAGTTCTCGTTGTGCCATGTGCTTGTCAGCACTTGGAAGCTGGTAGTCCTTTTCATTCTGGCCATTTGAGTAGATATGCAAGTGGCATCTCATTGTGGCTTTTATTGTAGTTCTCTGATGACAACATCTTTCCCACATCTCTGATGGGGAACATCTTGTCATGTATTTATTTGCCACCTGTAGATTTGCCATCTTCTTATGTGACCCTTCTTTCAAATCTTTTGCCCATGTTTCCATCGGGTTGTTATATCTTATTGAACTGTAAGAGTTCTTCCACCCTGAGCAACATGGCAAGACCCTGTCTCTACAAAAAATAAAAAATAAAAATAAATTCACTGGGCATGGTGGTGCGCACCTGTGGTCCCAGCTACTCAGGAGGCTGAGGTGGGAGGATCCCTTGAGACCAAGAGGTGAAGGCTGCAGTGAGCAGTGATCGCACCACTGTCCTCCAGCTAGGGCAACACAGTGACACCCCATCTCAAAAAAAAAAAAAGTCTTATATTTTCTAGACATGAGTTTTTTGGTCAGTTATTGGTATTGCATATATTTTCTCAATGTCTTTGGCTTGACTTTTCATTTTCTTGATGTTGTCTTTAAGAGAGAAAAAGTTTTGAATTCTGAAGTTCAGTTAATTTTTTTCTCTTACAGTTCCTGCTTTTAGTGTCCTAAGAAATCTTTGCCTATGTCCAAAGTCTTACTGATTTTTCTTTTTTTTTCCTAAAAAATTTACAGTTTTAGCTTTTTTTGGGGGGTGGGGGGAGGGGGGTGGAGTCTTGCTCTGTCGCCCAGGCTGGAGTGCAGTGGTGCAATCTTGGCTCACTGCAAGCTCCACCTCCCGGGTTCACGCCATTCTCCTGCCTCAGCCTCCCGAGTAGCTGGGACTACAGGCGCCCGCCACCACACCTGGCTAATTTTTTTGTATTTTTAGTAAAGACAGGGTTTCACCATGTTAGCCAGGATGGTCTCGATCTCCTGACCTCGTGATCCGCCCGCCTTAGCCTCCCAAAGTGCTGGGATTACAGGCGTGAGCCATTGCTCCCGGCCGGTTTTAGCTTTTACATATATGTTTGTGATTGATTTCAAGTTAATTTTCATGTAGGGTATGAGTTAAGGGTGAAGGTTCATTTTTCTCTATGTGGTTATCTAATTGTTCCAGCAATGTTTGTTGAAAAGATTGTCCTTTCTCGTCAAATTACTGTGCCACCTTTGTTGAAAGTCACCTGCCCGTGTTTGTGGGTCTGTTTCTACCTCTGTATTCCTGGTTATCCTCATCTCAGTACCAAACTATCTGCTGCCTGAAGCTTTATAGAGTCAGTGGGTCAGTGTCTGCCTTGTTACTTGGTCTCCGATGGTCCGGCCCAGTGGCAGAGGATGTCACCTTGCCAGCACATGCCTCCCTAGGATTGGATCATTCCCCTCTCCTGAGAAGCCATGTCACCTGCATTTGCATTATTTGAAGGTGCAAGATGTCCCTTCTCACCAAGTGAAATTGGTGTGTTTATATCCTGCGTCCTCCCCACCTCACCCTGGAACTCTGAGCTCTCCAGTTTTCCTCTTCTCCCTCTCTCTGATGTTGACCCCAAAAGCCCTTTGAGGTAGAGAACAAACATGTAAAAGTGTCTGCCTTTTTAAAGGGAAACTTTTCAAAAACTTTTCTAAGGAACTGGAAATAAGAACTACGTAACAGAAACCATTTCACAACCTTCAGTATGGCCATTTATCTCAATAACCATTTCATTTAAAATGTGGGCCAAACATATAAATCATATCTTGAAAGAAAGCATGTGGGTGCCACAAAAATCACCCTGTATTCTTACCATCTAATTTTAAAAATATGTTTTGAAGCCTGGAAGAAGGCAAACAAGCCTGGGGCCCGTGCCCTCCTCCCACAGGGCCAGGGATGCAGTGGAGAGGCTGAAGCACTGAACAGCACACCCTGTTGTTAGCCGTTCGCGTCAGCGGCGGGAGCCACTGCTCTTGAAACCTCCCTCCTCTGAATGTCACTTGGTAAATCAGGAGCTGAGAGCCCCAAAGCCAGTCTGCTTCTAACCAGTGCTTGGACAAGCCCTTGCACTTAGGCAGTAAACACTCCAGGAGAGATCATGTAGATATTGGTGCTTATTTAGTGACATCCCCAGAGGGAGGGTGCTAAATATAGCGGGACCCTGAGGTCCATTTTCCAGACTAATAAGAGGGGGAGACCTAGAGCAGCCTGTCGCTGTGGGCTGGGAATTCCAGAGTCTTCTGCCGGAAACCTCACTAAGGATTGCAAGGCTAAGATGTCAGCATTTCGTCTCGGCAGGTTTCATATTTGCTTCTTAGCACTTCCTGAGAGGGAAAAACAAAAGACACCGGCAGATGTACCTTGCCATGGGCCATGGCCCTTCCTGTGGCCCGTGTACCTCTCACCTGGGTCCCTGGAGACACCGATATCCCCACTGCTACACTGACCCTTTTTTCTCATCTGGTCTTCCATATTTCCTCTTTCCCAGCCTAGTAGCTGCTCTCAACCACCCTCTGCTTCCCTCTTGCTCCTCCTTTAAGATGACAGTCCCCTGGGCATCCTCCCGGGCACCCCCTCCCGGGCGTCAGGTCTCTGTGTTTCCAGCCTGGGCTCTGTTCTTGGGAGTAAAGAAGGTGACATTTGGAACGGCTGAGCATAATCTGTGCCTCAAGTGTAGCTCGGAGGTGCTGACCTTCCTCTGGGCCTAGGTTCTGAGGCATGAGACTGTTCCTTCAGACTCCTCGCTTCTTGTCAGTTGCAGCCCTGAGCATCTTTGTAGGGGGAGTGGGGAAGATTTGGGGGATGGAATGCCTCTGGAGGTGGCATGCCAGCCCACACGTGTGCACAGGCCTGGTCTGCTGCCCCCCTCCCTGGATGTGCCTTTAATCAGCTGCACAGGCCACAGTTAGATGGTGGCGTCCTCCAACCGACCCCACGGTGCGGGAGCAGCCCCACCCTGCCAACATGAAGGCTGTCGTTTTCTCCTTTTAATCTCCTCATCCCTGGCTGCCTGATGTTCCTTGTGTAAGTCACGCTTTACATCTTACCAGCTGCCTTGGCCATGACTGTCTTTGTAGTAGAACCTTAACCTTGTTCTTGGAACCCCGGAGCAGTGGGTGTCATGGGGCAGTGCACGTGCTCTCTGGACTGGCAGCAGGGGGCTGGGGTTGGAAAGGCTGGGAGAACTCCTCCCTCAAAAGACTCTAGAAGTAGCCCCCACAGTTCTGTTTCCTTCCTGCTCCCATCTTCCCCCCGTCTCAGCCCTCAGCTGCCTGTGTCTGGAGAGCTGAGTTTGGGGCAATGGTCCCCTGAGAAGAGGGGTTTGGTCTTAATTCCTCTGCCAAGTCTGGTGCCCAGGCTCGAGGAGGCAGTGAGTGCTTAGAGTACAAGAGTGGGAAGGCAGGCGGGTGTCTTTCCAAAGGGAGGCACCGGGGTGGTGTGTTAGGAGGAGCACAAGGCCAGCCGCGGTGGCTCATGCCTGTATTCCCAGTGCTTTGGGAGACTGAGGTGGGCGGATCACCTGAGGTCAGGAGTTGGAGACCAGCCTGGCCAACATGGTGAAACCCCATCTCTACTAAAAATACCAAAAAATTAGCTAGGCGTGGTGGCGCACGCCTGTTATCCCGGCTACTCAGGAGGCTGAGGCACGAGAATTGCTTGAACCGCAGACCTCTGGGGATGGGAGGGGGAGGACCCATTTCATCTCTGCTGAAGGATGGCGACAGGCTGGGGATGGAGGGTGGGCAAGGGCAAGGGCTGGGGCTGCTGGCAGCAGACATCAAGGGCACCCAAGTCCCTACAGGGCATGAACCATCAGCCCCAGGCTGGCCTCACCATCTGCTCTGGCCTTCCCTGCTTTGTGCAGTCTGCCCGCTCCCTTCCCTCTTGGTTCACTCCTTCAGGCTGCTCATCTGCCCGCACCAGCAGTCTGAAGCAGTCACGCCGGCCATCCTTGGCCCAGGGGTGAAGGGATCTGGGAGCTTTTGCTTCTGGATTCATTGTGAGAGTAGGCAGGGCTAATTCTGAGTTGCCCCAGGTCCCCATGCTGCGATGGGGCTCCGGGCGGGAATCTGGGAGCCAGGAAGTCAGACCCTGGGCCTTCACCCGGCAGCACTTCCCTGTGGCTCTCTCCAGGGCCCAGGTATGGCTGCAAAAGCAGACCTGGGTCCAGCAAGGGAAATGGTTAACCCGTGAGGCCCCCCCATCTGCAGAGCCCCACAGCTATTGCCTTGCAGAGCACCCTTTTTCTGACCAGCCCCGATCCTGCCTGGGGCCTCTTAGAGTCCAGAAGCAAGAAGTACCCACCGCTGTGCGTCCCTGTGGCCTCTGGCCCAGAGCCAACCCACAGTGAGGCCAGGAAGGGGAATGAGGGCGTCAGTGGCCTGGGACCCAGACTTCCCCCAGAAAGCTGGCCTGCCGCCCCAGCTGCTCCCGCCTGGGGATGCCCACAGTGCTTGCCCCCGCCCACCCCCGTCCTTCTGGGCCCTGGAGTCCAAGGACCTGACGTGCTGGAGTCCTCAGAAGCCAGCTGGGCCGAGGGGCCCGCCCTTGACTGTGTGTGTCTCAGGTATTATGGTCACACCAAAAATCCCCCTTTCTTTTCTGCCTTATGGAATCACATCCAGAATAGATGGTTCTGAATCATTGCTCCTGCAAAGCCTCTCTACTAGGCCAGGCTCTGAGCTGGGGCTGGGGACACAGTGGTGACCAGACAGACCAGGCCCTACCCTCACGCAGCACGCAGTCCCCTGGGGAAGTCAGACAGATGCACAGACTACAAGGTGACAGCAAATTATGGTGGGGTCGCAGGAGGAACCAAGAGGGCTGAGAAGAAGGTAGGCCAGTGGGGAAGTCGCTGCAGACCCAGTGGAGCCAGCTGTGCGGGAGGGGCTGCGGAGAGGAGCTTTCTAAGCCAAAGAAGCCTGTGAAAAGGCTGAGCAAGGGGAGAGCCAGGAGGCGGCGGCCGCTGGAATCTGGTGGGCCAGAGAGAGGGTGCTGGGGTGGGGAGCTTGGAGGGGTGCGCAGGGCCAGGGCTGGGGGCCTAGGGCCCTGAAGAGTTTGGACTTCACTCTCCCTCTGTGCAAGGGGAAGATTTTGAAGGCTGTAAAACTTGGGAAAGACGATGGGATTGTTTTTTTTGAGAAACTCAGTCTGATGCCCTGTGGGTGGAACAGTGCCAGAGGCTTATGGACACCCCAGAAGAACCAGGGTGACGGATACCTGTGGGGACAACAGATCCTTCTCTTGTGGGCATCGAGAGCCTGCGCAGTGATCCTGGAGCGAGCCCTGCCTCCCATCCTCGGCTCCCGGCTGGAGAGTCTCCACGGCCTGCAGCCGCTCCCTCCTCTCCGCTCTTTCCTGCCCCTGCCAGGCTACCTCCTCCCTGTCTCTTCTTGTCCATAAACCTGACCTAGGACTTCACAGGACCAAGCCTAGCCCACAGCCTTCTGGCCTTGGGAGCCCCGCCAGCCCTGTCCCCTCTCTGGGCCTCGGGGCTGTGCTTGGGCTCCGTGTCCCGAGCAGCCCTGCCAGGCCTAGCTCTCCTGGGCGTGTGTCTCTCTGTTGTCAGCCCCCCTGGCGGTTCTTCCTTGGAATCATCTTCTGGATGTCCCCTCTCCTTTTTCTCCTCTAGTCCCTGTAGCCACCCCCTGGCAGTGCTCAGTAAGGGCTAGCAAACTAGCAGCCTCCTGCAGAAGAAGTGGGGGTTAGCACCCCCATTGTTTCCCGGAGGCATTTTGGGAGGCCAAGCCAGAGGATTGCTTAAGCCTAGGAGTTTAAGACCAGCCTGGGCAACATAGGGAGACCCCATCTCCACAAAATATAAAAAATTAGCTGGGTGTGGTGGCATATGCCTGTAGTCCCAACTACTAAGGAGGCTGAGGTAGGAGGATTGCTTGAGCCTGGGAGGTCAAGGCTGCAGTGAGCTATGATGGCACCACACTCCAGCCTGGGTGACAGAGTGAGGCCCTGTCTCAAAAAGTAAAGAAATGCCAAAACTGGAATTTTTTTTTTTTTTTTTTTTGAGATGGAGTCCTGCTCTGTCACCCAGGCTGGAGTGCAGTGGCGTAATCTCGGTTCACTGCAACTTCTTCCTCCCGGGTTCAAGCAATTTTCCTGCCTCAGCCTCCCGAGTAGCTGGGATTACAAGCACATGCCACCAGGCCCAGCTAAGTTTTGTATTTTTAGTAGAGAGGGGGTTTTGCCATGTTGGCCAAGCTGGTCTCGAACTCCTGACCTCAGGTGATCCGCCTGACTTGGCTTCCCAAAATGTTGGGATTACAGGCGTGAGCCACTGCGCCCAGCCTTATTTTAAATGTTTACATTTAACAAATGAACGCTTTTAACGGACACACAGAAATATAATTGTGCCATTCCCAAGGTAATTACAGTGTTTATAAAAGAAGAACCTTAGTTCATGGCATGCTTCAGGCAGTGTGGTCCAGAAATGGGACCCAAGTTTGAAATTGGATGATGAGGGCTCCTTTCAAACTCGTCTGTCTCCTTTGGAGAGAGTTAAACCTCAAGGCCCTTTGGGTGTGTGTGGTCCAGGCTGAGCCTTCTCCCTGATTCCTTGTGATGGGCCCAATTGAAAGGTCCCTCTTCCCCTAATGCAGAGTGGCAGCCCATCCCTGCCCTCTTCCATTGCAGGGCAGCGGCCAGTGGGGAGCGCTGAGGTGCTCAGGTCAGGCTGACCAGAGGGGCTGAGCCCACCCTTGCCAGCGGAGAGCAGCACAGGCTGATGCCATCCTCTCCCTAACTGTCCAAGCCATGGGCTCTGCCTTCTGAACTGGGTCATACCAAGGTGGGGACTTGGGAGCCAGGTCAGGAGCTGGCCTGTCCTTTCGGCTGCCCAGGTTTATTCATGGTGCTGATGGGTGTGTGCTGTTGCTCTTGGGCGCCTATTGTGCATTTGCGTGACAGGGGGTGAATGGAAGAGTGTCTGGGGCCCAGAGGGCAGAATCAGAGACTGTCCTTAATCGTCTTTAGAGGGAATTATGTTTAACAGGAAGTAGTGAGAGAAAGTGGAAAAGGCCTCTTCCTTTGCCCTTGCTAGCTTGGTCTCCTTGACAAGTTCTGCTGTTTTCTCTGTGCTTCAGTCCCCTACTTTGTAAAATGGGGGCAAACGTGACACCATTGTCCTCAGGGCTGCCGGGAAGAGAGCGGAGGCAGGGGTTTGAGTGACATTCCCCTGTGTGGACAGACCACGTTTCGTTTATTCATCAGTTGGTGGAAACTGGATTGTTTCCACTCGTTTCCTATTATGAATTCCACGTTTAACTTTTATGAATACTTTCCTATGAATACTACTGTGTTTGTGTACAAGTTTTTATGTGGACACATTGTCGTTTCTCTTGGGCAATTACCTAGGACTGGAATTGTTGTACCATATGGTAACTGTGTTTAATTTTTGGGGTGAACTGCCAGCTGTTTTTTATGAGGTGGCTGAACCATTTCACATTTCCAGCAGCAACGTATGAAGGTTCTAGTTTGTCCACATCCTTGTCAACACTTACTATGATCTGGCTTTTTCACTGCAGCCATCCTAGTGGGTGTGAAGTGGTAGCTTATGGTTTTGATTCACATTTTCCTGATGACTAATTATGTTTGAGTATCATTTCATGTGCTTCTTAGCAATTTGTGTCTTTTTCTGGAGAAATGTTTATCCAACATCTTTGCCCTTTTTTTTTTTTTTGTTTTGTTTTTGAAACAGGGTCTTGGCTGGAGTGTAAGTGGCATGGTCATGGCTCACTGTAGCCTTGACCTCCTGGGCTCAAGGGATCCTCCCGCCTCAGCCTCCAGAGTAGCTGGGACTATAGGTGTGCACCACCACACCCAGCTAGTTTTTAAATTTTTTTGGTAGAGACAGGATTTCCCTATGTTTTCCAGGCTGGTCTTGAACTCCTGGGCTCAAGTGACCTTCCCACCTTGGCCTCCCAAAGTGCTGAAATTACAGGCGTGAGCCACCACGCTTGGACTTTTGCCACATTTTTAAATTGTGTTTTCTTTTTATTATTGAGTTGTAAATGGCCTTTATATTTTTTCTTTAATTTCTTAAAGATGGGGTCTCACTATGTTGCCCAGGCTGGTCTCAAACTCCTGTCTTTATATATTCTAGATACAAGTCTCTTATCAGATACATGATGTGCAATTATTTTCTCTCATTCTGTGGCTATCTTTTCTCTTTCTTAATAGTGTCCTTGGAAGCACAAAAATTTTAAATTTTGACTAACTCCAATTTACTTATTTTGTTGTTGCTTGTATTTTTGGTTTCCTTTTTTAGTCTTTAAAATATATAACATATATGATTCAAAATTAAAAGGCATGCTCAGAGCAGTCTCGCCTTCATCCCCACCTGCCCTCTATAGGGAGGCATTTAAATTAATTTCTCCTTTTATCGTTCCTGTGTTTATATTTGAAAAATTAAAAACCTTTTTTTCTTAAACAAAGGTGGTATGCTACAGATACTCTGCATTTCTTTCTTCTTTTCTTTCACTAAAGAAATCCCGGAACTGAGCCCCTGTATCAGCTGATTGAACTCACTGTGTTTCAGGGCCACAGTAGTCCAGGTGTGGATGTGCATCAAATGGTTTAGTCAGCTGGTTCCCCGCTGAGGACCTCTTGGGCTGTTCCCAGTCTTTTCCTGTAAGAGATCATGCAGCAGGGGATAATATCCTTTCGTTATAGTGGAGGTGTGTCTTCAGGACAGACTCCTAAAAGTGAGATGGCCGGGTCAAAAGTGAAGCCGTAGGAATCGTGGCTGTTGCCAGATTGTCCTCTGCAGGGGTTGGACTGTTCTGTGTGTCACCAGGGAGGTATGAGAGTGGTTCCCCCACAGGCTCACAAACAACATATTGTGAAGCAGTGAGATTCTTGCCAGCGTTATCTCAGTGCAGCTTTTTTTTTTCAATCAGCTGTATTGTGTGATTTACATACAATGAAATACACCCACTTTGTGTCCAGTTTGTTGAGTTGTGACAAATTATCTACTTCCTGTCACCACAGATGGGTTTTTGCCCTTCTAGGATTTCATATAAATGAAATATGAAGTATGATGTCTTCTGTGTTAGGGTTGTTTTCTTAAAAACTGTATATATTCAAAGTGTATAAGATATCTTTATATCACATAGTGAAATGGTTACTACAGTCAAGGAAATTAACACATCTGTGAACTCCCATAGCATGTGGTGAGAGCACCTAAAATCTACTCTTAGCAGATTTCCAGTATACAGTCCAGCATGATTAACAGTAGTCCTATGCTGTATATCAGACCTCCAGACTATTCATACTACGTAACTGCCACCTCGTACCCCTCGTACCCTTCAACCCCATTCCCCACCCCTTCCAGTTGGGCTTCCTTGACCCAGGATAAAGACACTGAGATTCATATGTGTTGTCGCACGCATCAGTAGTTTAATGGCTTAGGAGTATCCACTGTACGGATACACCACAATTTCTCTGCTTTCCCGTTGATGATCGTTTGTGTGGTTTCTAGTTTGTACCTATTCTGAGTAAGACTGCTGCGGACATTCTGGCTCAAGTTTTTCTGTGGACATGTGTTTCCGTTTCTTTGGAGTAAACAGGAGTGGAATGGCTGGATCACATGGTGAGCGCACACTTAAACAGTCACTAGACCTTTCTCCAAAGTGGTTTTGCCAGTTTCCATCCCCACTAGGAGCAGTGTGTGGGCCCTTCCTGCCCCACATCCTCACAGACATTGGGCATCGCTGGCCTTTAGCTTCAGCTCTCCGAGGAGGTGGGGTGCGCTGTCTCTTTATGGTTTTGATTTGCATTTCCCTGAGGACTGCAAACTGCACGTCTTTTCTTATTTGCCATTATATTTCCTCTTTGGTGAAGTTTCTCTTCCAATCTTTTCCCCAAAAATCAAGTTTTTGTCTATTATTAAGTTGTAAGAGTTCTCTTTATTTTCTAAATACAAGTTCTTTTAATCTAGAGATATTTTCTCCTAGTCTGCAACTTGCCTTTTCATTTTCTCAGTAGTATCCTTCCAAGATCAGAAATTTTAATTCTTGTGAAATGCAAACCCATTTTTTTTTCTGGTTAGTACTTTTTGTGTCTTAAGAAACCTTTGCATTTCCTTTATTATGAGTAAGGCTGTGCATCTTTTTTTTCCGTTTAAGGGCCATTTGCTTATTTTTTCTGAGAACTGGCCGTGTCTTTGGCCACTTTTTAAAAATTTGGTCTATTGGTCTTTCTCTTCTTGAATTTTATTTATTTCTTTGAGACACGGTCTCACCCTCTGTTGCCTAGGCTGGAGTGCAGTGGTGCAATCACAGTTCACTGCGGCCTCTACCTCCCAAGCTCACACCATCCTCCTATCTCCTGAGTTGCTGGGACTACAGACACATGCCACTATGCCTGGCTCATTTTTAAAAAATTATTGTAGAGAAAGGGTCTCCTTATGTTGCCCAGGCTGGTCTTGAACTCCTGGGCTGAAGTGATCCTCCCGCCTCAGCCTCCCAAAGTGCTGGGATTATAGGCATGCCTGGCCTCTCTTCTTCTTGATTTCTAAGAGCTCTTTGTCTATTACTGAGATGAGCCCTTTATGTTATGTTGTTATGTTTTCTCTCAGTTTGCCTTTTTGACTGTTTTCCCGTGCATATTGCATGCATGTGTTTTTGCAGAGTCCAGTGTATCCATTTTTTTATTGCTTATGGATTTGGGATCATAGGCCTTCCCTACTCCCAGGCTATAATGAGCTTACCCGTGTTTGTATCTAGTATTCTTATGGTTTCATTTTCTCTAACGTTTGGATCTTTATCCCATTTGGAGTTGATTCTAACATGCGGGGTAAGGCATGGAATCAATTTTATCTTTTTCCAAGTGACTCTCTACTTCTCTTCATATCATTTATTTAAAAAGTCTATATCTTCGTAATGAGCCGAGATGGCACTCCCCAGGCCATTATCATGAAAATCCTTGATTTCCACATGTTCTTGGACATGGTCTTCTCGTTTCTGTACTCGTCGTGTCCTGCGAGCCGTCTGAGTGTTCCGTGCTGACGCACCCTCTCCTCCTCGGGGGTTTCATGGCGTCTCCCTCGGCCCATGGTGGGGGCTTCTCACCGCTCTTCCGTTCGGAGCGTTTCCTGGGTGTCTCTGCTTCCTGTTTTTCTACATAGCCTAGAACCAGCTCGCCCGGCTCCAGAAAACATTTGTTAACTTTGAAAATTGAGACTTTGTTAATGTATTCACTTTGAGAAAGCTGACATCTTTATGGATGTTGAATCGTCCTATGCAGAAACAAGGGGTGTGGCTCTATCTACTCCAGTTTACGTCTTTCCAGGAGAGATTCTTCTAGGACTGTTGCAGCTGTTTTAGAGGCTTCATATGGATTCTGTACATCTGATGTTAGGTTTGTTCCCATGTGTTTAGCTTTTTCATTGCTTTTACAATTTTTTTAAGGTTTTTATTTTTATAGAGACAGGGTCTTGCTCTATTGTCCAGGCTGGTCTCAAACTCCTGGCCTCAAGCAGTCCACTCGCCTCAGCCTCCCAAAGTGCTAGGATTACAGGCACGAGCCGCTATGCCCAGCCAATATAATGGGTTCTTTTTTTTTCTCGAGGCAGTCTCACCCTGTCGCCCAGGCTGGAGTATAGTGGTGCAATCTCAGCTCACTACAACTTCTACCTCCTGAGTTCAAGCCATTCTCCTGCCTCAGCCTCCCAAGTAGCTGGGACTACAGGTGCCCACCACCACGCCTGGCTAATTTTTGTATTTTTAGTAGAGACGGGGTTTCACCATGTTGGCCAGGCTGGTCTTGAACTCCTGACCTCAAGTGATCCACCCGCCTTGGCCTCCCAAAGTGCTGGGATTACAGGCGTGAGCCACCACGACCGGCCTCTTTCATTCTGTTTTGAACTAAACATTGTTTGCACTGCATGTGGTGGGTTATAATTGGTTGTTGTCAATTTTATATCTTGCTCTTACTAAATACTTTTTCATTTGTATTCTAAGGATATCTTAGCACTTATTTTATTGGGGTTTCCAGGTGTGCTTTGATATTACCTACAAAGAGATCATTTTTCCTTAGGGTTGAACGTTTTTAAAGGTTTGTATTACATATTGCCAAATCTTTTAAAAAATATGGTACCAATTTATACTTCTCTTGTGGCAGTGTTTTGCCATACCCTTGTCGGCACTGAGTATTGATATTTTTTAAAATGTGCCAGTTTACTATGATCTTCACTAAGAGGACATTCACTGTGCCCCTTCTCTACACCAGTTGCACTGCCAAGGACACAGCTGCGGTGAGGACACAGTAGGGAGCCTGCAGATCCCAGCCCCAGTCCCACTCCAGTCCCCGTCCCTATCCCCAGGAGTCCCTGTTCTGGTTGTTTCTTGAGGTTTCAAATGAAGACGGCTGCTGCCCTCTGAGCCCAGCCAATGGGACAAGGCCAGTGGAGAGCCCGTCCCTGCCCCAGAGATTCGCTCTGGAAAATCCCTGAGTGGTTTTGTAAAATGCATTTTACAAAATAATAATCCCCGCACAATAAGCCTTCTGGGTGTCTCGCAGGATCCCCTGCACAGCTCAGGCACTGCCAGCAGCCGCATCCCCTCGAGTGGCTCAATCTGTCCAGGAGCAAGGGGTCAGCCAGGCACCTTCCAGGGCCAGTCCCAGGCCACCCAGTCCCAGTGTGGCTGAGCACCTATGCCTCTTCCCCATAGCTAAAAACCCAGTAAAATGGATGATAAAATGGGAACACCTCCCTGAAAGTTTCTACTTTTCTATAAAGCCCAGCCCCGGCCCAGGCCCGAGTCCTCTTATGAACAGAACAACCCCAACCACCCATTTGCAGAGGGCACGGCTGTTTGGTACTGACCCTGCCCTGCCCAGGCTGGCAGCCCTCCAAGGAGGCTGGGCATGAGGTCCCGGAGGACACGGCCCACAATGCTCACCCTTTTCATTCTCCATCTTGCCCCATCACCTCCCACCTCGGCCCCTTCCTCCAGGCAGCCCGCCCCGCCCTTTTCCACACACCCCTGGTTCCCAGCACTGAAGCTTGCTTGCTGTGTGATCTCAGGCCAATTGCCTTACCTCTCAGGGCTTGTTTCCATCTTCACCTCACAGGTAGATGTGAGGAGTGAAAGAGGGAGTATTCGCAGCAGGTCTACACAGCGCGTGGCACAGAGCAGGCTACATGAATGTGTGTTCGTTGGATGGGAGAGTGAGAGAATGGATGGATTGTGCTGGCAAACCCTCCAGTACTCAGTTTCTTCCACTCAGACCATCAGAACCCAGAGATCAGATCCAGGAGCTCCTAAATGCAGCCTCTGTTAGAAACACAGCTCCCCTGCCCTGCACTGCTCAGTCCCACCCTGGGGGAGTTTCCAGCCGCACTGAGGATGAGCTCGGTGGGGACCTGACCCAGAGATAGGGACACCTGGTCACTGGACCCCAGACCGGCCCATCCACAGCCTGGCTGGGCTGGCATCTAGACCTCGCTTGGCAGTCCCCTCCCGAGAGCTCAGATAGTTTGGCCTCAGGGGAGACGGGGGCAGTGAGAAGGCTGCCTCCCCTCAGCCTGGGAGCTGGGTCCTCAGGAGAGAGGAAATTTCCTTCTATTTATTTTCAACGTCCTTGACTTTGAAAGCCAAGCTGGTGTTGATATTTACCTTGGCCAGGCCTCCCATCTCCCCGGGTCAGCCTCGTGTAAACATGCTGTTCCTTCTCTCAGCTCTGCTAGCACTGAGGTGGCCTTTTGCAACCAATTCTAGGAATTTTGAAAGTCTGAAGGCGTAGGTTCAGGGACTGGCCCTCCAGGGAGCCCTGGGTGCCAGGGGCCCTGGGACCTGCTGTGCTGGCCTTGGGCTCTCTCCCTGGGGGTTCACACCAAGGACTGCAGGGAATGAATGGGCCTGGGCCCATGGGGGTGTCGGCCAGGGTGGCTCTTGCTGGGTCCCTCAGTTCTCCTCACAGCCACGTTGGGGCCTCCCGCTCCCCAGGTTCACTGCGAGGCTCAGACTCGGAGGACACGCATTGAGGGACTGTGGCAGGATCTGGCTGTCTCCACTGTCTTGCTCCAGGCCACCTCCACCCTGGCTGGTGGGGAGGGCTTGCTCTTGAGCCAGCTCTCTAGTGTGAGTTGGGAGTGTGGGCAGCTGGACTACAGTTAGAGGGAACATGGAGCAGGTGCCCAGGGTGCAGCCTCCCAAGGCAGCACGTGCCCACGCCAGAATCCCTGCTCTCAGGGAGCTTGCCTTCCAGAGGGCAGGTGGACCACAAGGAGAACAAGCTGGCTTGGGGTGGGGGTGAGTGCCGCAGAAGCCAGGATGAGCAGAGGCTGGCTGGGTCAGGGACAGTCCCCCGAGGTGGACATGCAGGAGGTGAGCAGGGGCACATTCCCCAGTGCAAATCCAGCCCTCCCGTTGGTTCCACCAGGTGGTTCACACACTAGCGACGCCTTGGCAAGTCTGAGATTTGGTTTCCTTGTACAGAACTGGGGTGACAGTCCCTCAGAGACAAGGGAGTGGTTCTGCAGGTGGGAGCTGCCATGACTGCTGCGGTTTTGAAGCATCTGTGTGCCCCCCACCGGGCAGTGGGACATCTCGGCTGAGCCTCTCTCTCTCCTTCTCCATGCAGATCTGGGACATGAGCGACGACGAGACCATCTGAGATGGCCCCGCTGTGGGGCTGACTTCTCCCCGGCCGCCTGCTGAGGAGCTCTCCGTCGCCAGAGCAGGACTGCTGACCCCAGGCTTGGTGATTCTGGGCCCCTCCTCCATACCCTGAGGTCTGGGATCCCCCCTCTGCTGCCCAGGAGTGGCCAGTGTTCGGCGTTGCTCGGGATTCAAGATGCCACCAGTTCAGAGCTAAATAATAACCTTGGCTTTGGCCTTGCTGTTGACCTGGGACTTGGTCCTCCATGCAGTTTTTATTTCTTGTCACAGTGACTGATAGCCATCCCCCAGGATCCTTTCCCCTTGGTTGGCCCTGAGGGGGTGACCCAACACAGACCAAATGGGAAAATGAGCCACCAGCTCCTGCCCAGAGCCGCTGCAGGAGGTGGCACCCTCATCCCCGGAATGTGCTGCCCACCACACCGCAGGCTCCTCCTGTGGGGGCCCTGGGCATGGGTGAGGGTGGGACCCTGTGAGCGCACTGCACCCTGGCCCTGGTGGAGCGGGAGGAGGAGGAGAGCCGAGCTGGGTGCGAGACTAAAGGGCCCACATGACCCAGTGACACCAGATTTCCACCGAGGACGGAGTGAGCTGCCCAGACATGGCTTTCTGCCTCCCAGCCTGTCCTCCACTGTGGGCATAGCATCTGTGCCTGCCTGCCTGCTTGAGGGAGAGGAGTTTCTGCTGCTGCCTTGAGCTGGGGGAAGAGCCCAGGGGCAGATCCTGGCAGCTGCCTGGATGGGGCTCCTCCCTGCCCTTATGAGCATGCCAGGCCCAGAAAGGCCAAGCCTGGGCTGCCTTCCTGCCCCAGCCGAGGGAGGGGTCAGACGGCTCTACCATGGGTAACTCAGGCAAGAGCTGGTTTTCCTCTTTATTCTGGGTGTGTGCAGCTGTGAGGCCCCCAACCCAGGAGAGGCCATGGCCTAGGTACCTGTGACCACCCTGCCCCGTGTAGAAGGCATTGTCTTTCCTGCTATTTTATTCTTTTAGCTTTTGTCCTAGGCCCAGAATCAAAGTGAAAATTGAGTCGAGCTGACCCTTACAACAGTAGGATTTAATAGGGTAGATTTCAAATGAGGCTTCGCTTCTCCCAAAAGTAGCCAGTCCAAGTTCCAGTGGCTGTCGTTCAGCTCATGGGAGCTTCATGGGGACACAGCCGGCACAGGTGCAGGGCCCGAGTCCGCCCACCCAGCCTGGCGCTGAAACTCTGGGGTTGAAGAGGCACACGTACACCATGTGGTTTAAGAGCACTTTATTATTGTTCTTAAGGCTACTTTTAAGTACAAAAAAAGATGGCCTGCCAAACCTTTTTTTTTCTTCTTCCAGGAAAAACAGGCCACAGAGAATGGTATATTACAGATTTACACACACGAAGAGAAGGTCAGAGCGCACTGCAGGCAGCGCGGCTCTGGGAAGAACTTCACGGAGCCCCTTCTTAGAGCAGGGAGGGGGCTCTTTCTCAGTGAAATGTTTGGTTTTCTGCTGCCTCCTCTGCCCCAGGCCCCCCTCCAGGGTACTGCCTATCCCAGATAGGTCAGTGCACCAGGGACCCGGCCGCCAGCACCGCCGACCCCTCCCAGAGTGACACCCTTGTTCACTGACAAAGAGACCTGTCCCAGGAGTGTCCTCCACCGAGCCGGTCAGCAGTGGGTGGTTTTCCTGTTACGACGCTCAGTAGCCTGTAGCAATAACAAACTCGTGGCTATGAATGCAGATGCAGTGTTCTCATAGAATAACTGTGTTCCTGCACTTTTACAGACAAATCTACGACAAAAAAAAGATCAACTTTTTTTTTTCCAAACGACAAAAAAAATGAATGATTACAATAGGAAAGGGAAAAATTAAATAGCTACATATCATTAACAAATTAATGTTCTTCAAAAAATACCTACAAATTTCTCTGTACATTCTTTACGCACAGCGTAACGATGGTCTCAAAATCACCCATATAGAAAAGTGTTCTCAACGATTTTTCCTACAGAAAATATAGGGGCCTGAATGCCAAAGCTTGGAAGCCCAGTACAGTGGGAGTGAAATGTGTGCGGGGCAAGGAGAAGGGCTTTTCTTTCCTCCACTTTTCGAAGGCCTGCAGCCACTCTGTGACTACAAGAGCCAGTCCTCCGACCTTTCAACCCAGTGCCAATTTCCAAAATTCAACAGGTAAACTGTAAAACCAGAGGTCGTACAGTGTGCAGAGTCCACAAAGCCTTGCAGGTGAGGCGACCACGCCACCTGGTCAGGTGCCAACGTCGTGAGCCTCTGGTGGGACACAGCACACCCCAGGGGGAGGGGATAGAAACGCTCATTGACCAAAAAGGAGCAGCTGTGACCTCCACAGCTGTGTCTGTCATGCTTGCTTCATCTAATTTCTAGTTAGTAGCTATTAATATAGCAAATAATAAATGCAGTAATAAATGCAGTATAAAGTCAGAGGAATGTATACTGCCTTGGCCCCAGCGTACGAGGAAGCGTATAAAACACCATATCACAGATTGTCAGTAATCTGCTGTTCAGCCAAGAGAGTTCAAAGGGAGCAGTTTCTGCATGTAGGGAAGTTGGAAGACACAAACCCCCACCTCCCCTGGGAGCTTGTAACAAAGCAGACAGGGATGCAGAAATAAGTGATGTCAGCTTTGATGTCAGCCTGCAGCCAAACTCCAGCACCCACACCGCAGCTGACCCACTGTTCATCGCGAGGCCCTGCCAGGAGCTGGCCTCCCGCACTACTTGTGAGTAAAGTGAATATCAAATACAAATCTTAGAGTACAACTGTACCAGCAGTAAGTATATCTAGGACTGTAACTGACAAAAATAAACTAATTCTGAAAAGAAGATAGTAAGTATTAAGGTTTTTGTTTACTGTCTATATAATTAATAGAAACCAGCTATTTTTTCTCCATTAAAACATGCATCACGTTTAAAGCACTATGGAATCCTCCAACCTCAGCTCTAGTCTAACAAACTGCAGTGTTCAGAGAAGATAAAATGCCCGTGATTGGTAGAGTCTGCAGTCCAGTTGCAAGCACCTGAAATCTAGAGAGAGAAAGACCTATAACCTGTATGAGACTTCCCCTTCCAAAGCTGTATTGTCTAGATTAAAAAAAACAAAAACAGTAACAACAACAAACACACAAATGGTCAGAAATGTCATCCTTAAACCCTTTGTTTTTCAGCAGTTTGCCCTCAGAGTTCTGGCATCACACGTAAAGTTGTCAGGCAACTTTAGTCCTCCTCCAATAGTGCAAATCAGACACGACAGTTCTCTTCAAGTATACACACGCACACACACGGACCGAAGCAAACACGCCGTGGAAGCTGAGCCACACACACCCCGGTCTCAAGAAGCAAAGGAAAAAGCACAAAGCGTCTGAGTCACCAATTCATCATGGCTTGTGACTGAGAGTCACCAATTCATCATGGCTTGTGACTGAGAAAGCGCTGTGGAGTCCTGGCCCCGTCGGGGCAGCAGACCTGCATCAGAGGTTTCTTTGGTAACTGAGGCAGGAAGTAAGGATGCTACATTAGACAGATGTTCCACGTGTAGTTCCTGCTATCATGTTTGAGGGCCCCCTTGTACGGATACCAAGCAAGTACAAAAACAGAACACAAATCCCAACAACATGGTTTTTGCGAATAAACCATCCCTTCCCTTCCCCCCACCCCACCCCCATTTTTTTTTTTTTTTTTTTTTTTTAAGTACTGACTGTTCAAAGCTCAGGCAAACCATGCAGATCCACGTGGTGTTGGAGGAGGCGCTCCCTTCAGGAGACCACAGAGGGGGAGTGACTGTGGCTGACCATGTGGGCAGAGGGGCTGGCGGGCTGGCCCCTGCGAGAGGCGGACTCAGGGCTGCTGGATGCTCCGTCCTTGGCCGCTTTGATCTGGAGCCACGTGTCACCCAGAGCTTTGGCAAAGTGGTCGTCCACAGAGCCCGTGATGGACACAGAGTTGGGTGCTGGCTCGGGCTCCTTGTAATTCTTGCCCAGGCTCCTGCGGAAATGCTCCTCCACCACAGGGTCACAGGTGGTGGCAGCTGCAGGCAAGCAGGAAGGAAGGCAGTCAGACACAGGTGGCTGCAGACAGACAGGCACGGTTGCAGCACCCTCCCTCAGGCAACCCAGAGCTGGACTGGCTGCCACAGCCAGTGTGGGCTCTGCAAACGGAGAACCCACCTCCCCTGGCTAAGTCAGGCACTTGGGCAGGTCACTTTCCTGTAAAATGGTGATGTACCAACTGCACTGGGCCAGAGTCCGAGTTCAGAAAGAGAATGTGGCATTAAATTTAAATAACAGTAGCTGCTGCCCTCCCTGCAACTAGGGCATGAGATCCTGGAACTGAGTGAGGCAGTGTGTTTCTCATGCCCTTCCCACCCAAGTCATACGCAACACTAGGCGCACACTGGACGTGCTCAAGAAATACTTTTTCAACCTCAGCAATAGATGGGCTCAGGGGCAAGAGGTTTCAGCCAACAGCATGACAGAGAAGGGCTCTGCTGCCACTAGCACAGCTGCGACAGGTGAGGAGGCCCGGGACACTCACCGCTCGGTGGCCTCCGGTAGCTGGCAGGCCCGGGCGCGGCACAGCCGCTGTGCGCGATGGGGCAGTGCGAGAGGTTGCAGTTGCGGGCGCCAGCCGAGGCACAGGTGATCACGGAGGGCCGGTTCTGCGGGGAGGAGGGGTGTCAGTATGTGGAGACCCGCCTCAGTACCGGGCACCACCCCTGGGGCCCTCCCCAGCACCCTTCAGGCTCTGTCCTGGTGCCCTTCCTGACCCAGTCTGCCACCTCCCACTTCAATACTGGAGTCCTGTTGCTAAACACAGCCAATCCACAGAGTGAGCGCAGCTCCAAGGGTGTGTGTGGTGGCCCTTGGTTGTGGCTGTTTGGATCAGTGAGGGTACAAAGGACAAAAGCTCAGCTGTTGAGTTGGTCTGTCCCCATCTCTCAAATCTGTTAAGACAAACACGGGGCATCCTGTGGAGGGCAGAGGGTTGCAGGAGGGACCTCGATTCTCCCGTTAACGTCCCCAGAGCCCTTCCCATCATGTCCACTGAGCCGCGGGTGTGCCTGGAGCCATCCAGGACACTTCGATACACGGCAATTAACTGGAAGCATTTTGCTTGAGCCAAAGCCAGCTCGAGTTGGCCTCAGTGATGACCTACAAATCGGGACAGAGAGGAAATGGAGGAAACATGCCTAAGTGTAGAACGGCACACATCCCACCCCCGCCCGATCTGCCCTGTGCACAGCCTCACTCTCTCCTTCACCCCCACCCCCAACGCTGTCTGCCTGGCAAACTCCCCTTGTTCCTTCAAGCCCTGTTCAGATCTCTCTCTGAAGCCTTTCACTGGCCACCGCCCCACCACCACCGCTTTTCACTCCTGCTCCCCTAACCCACCAAGATTCAGCAAGTGCATCGGTCTGTCCAGGTGCTCCCGTAAGACCATGCACACCAGGCAGTATGTCTGGCCCCCCAGCTTTGGTGCGGAACCTGGGACAGAAAATATTTGTGAACTAAACAGAACTTCCTCAGGTTCCCCCAGGAAAAGTATCTTCCAATACCCCCGAGGACAAGGTGGTGGAGTATGTGGGCTAAGTTCCAGGACAGCCAGCAAGGAGCTGGTTGAAATCACCCCACAGGGACCAATAGTGACAGCAGTGTCAGCCAGAGGGACGCTGCACCTTATCCTCCCCAGCCAGCCCTTTCCATTACAGTCAGAGCAGTAGCTGGTATAAAGACACAAAAGGCTTGCATGCCAGACCTTCTCGTGACAGACAGTGATTGGGAATGGTGAAAATGGATTCTAGGATGAAAATGCGGATCCACAAGGATGAACTGGGATTAAACCCAAGGGCCTGTGCTTGGGTCTAACAAGAAACGACACATGCCAGGGTAGGGGGAGATGTGGCTTAGCAACAGCAGACAAACCAAGAATTCAGGGTTTCTTAGTGGCCCAACACTCAGCAGTGGGACAGAGCTGCCCAGGGTTCATACGGCCTCCATGGTGTGCACAGGTGGCAGCGCAGAGGGAACCCGGGCAGGTGGAGCTGGGCTCAATGTCCACGTTCTGCCTGTGGACAGGGCCTCGGGTGAGGGACTTCACAGTGCTGAGCAGACAGGCTCGGAAGGGGGGTTGGGGACCGACAGATGAGGCCTGGAGCAGATCTCACACTGGCTGACCACAGGGGTCAAGCAGCAGCAAGAGAGCAGGATACCGAGACCTGGACACGCACAGAGCCAGGAGGAAGGAGGGCCCTGCCCCTGTCCAGCTCTCAGTGAGATGGCCAGGCCCTTCCTGAGCCTGGCTGTACCCAGGTCTGTACCTAGACCTTGGGCTCTAGGAGACCCCCCCCCAGGGTCCTCCCAATAAAACTCCCTTTTGTGCTCAGCTGGCTTGTTCTTCGCAGTGAGCGTGTCCTGACCCACGCAAATGTGGGGAACTGGGGAGACATTTCGAGCACAGGGAGGGGGAATCAAGGAAGATGAAGAAATGAGCTCACTGTCCAGCCTTTATGTCAGTCTATCCAAGGCAGGGAAGGCCACTTCAGAAGAGACTCTCTAACAAGGGACCAGCAGGGCAGGCTGGCTGACTGGTATCAGACCACCTTCAGGGTATCTCCTGACCTGAGCTGGGGTGAATTGCCTTAACCGGTCACCTGCAGATGTGAAGATGTTCAGTGTCTGGGCATCCTCTCCTCCCCACAACCCAGGCTGCAGGGTGGCCCGTGAGCCCTCCTGGGACTGGCTCCACCACCCCTCCTCCCCAGCTGGAGTCAGGCATCTCGCCCCTGCCTCTGTGGTTGAGTGCAGGCTGGGACTCGTCCACCTAGAACAGGCCCCAGGCCTCCAGATGGTGAGCGTTTATGGGATCCCGAGGCTCCCCTCCCCCACACCCTTATTTTCCAGATGGGGAAAATGAAGGCCAGAAACACCCTGTTGGAAGTTACGCTGCGGATTTGTGGCAGGGCCAGGATGAGCCCTGTCACTAACCCCTTCACCTGCTGTCCCACCCACCTGACCTGTGACTGTCCTCAGACAGAGGCTGCCCCAGGGGAGAGGGCTCCCACCACCTCTGCTATCTGAAAGCAACCCCCGAGGCTGGCTGCGCCAAACTTTTTTTTTTTTTTTTTAAGACAGTCTCACTCTGTCGTCCAGGCTGGAGTGCAGTGACGCGATCTTGGCTCATTGCAAGCTCCGCCTTCTGGGTTCAAGCGATTCTCCTGTCAGCCTCCCAAGTAGCTGGGATTACAGGCACCCACCACCACGCCTGGCTAATTTTTGTACTTTTAGTAAAAACAGGGTTTCACCATGTTGGCCAGGCTGGTCTCGAAATCCTGGCCTCGAGTGATCCGCCGCCTCAACCCCCCAAAGGGCTGGGATTACAGGTGTAAACCACTGCGCCCAGCCCTCAATGTGCGAATCTTAACCCCATCCTGCCTCTCCTCACTGGCTGCTGCCCAAGGCCACCCTCTTGGTGTTTGTCTGTCCTGAGCTGCTATCACAAACATGAAATGGGGGGACACTTTCTGTAGCCTCCCCATACATGCCCCTCTGGGAACTTTCCTGTCCCAGTTCCCAGAGATCTGAGTCACATTTTCTGCCACACAGAGGAAGGCTTCCACTGTGCCCACCCCACAGGGCTGCAGCATGCGTCCTGCCTGCCTGTGGACACAGAGCTTTGCTGTCACCCCAGGAAGCCCCCTCCCCACTGCCATTTCCCTGGCTCTGAGCTGCAGGATGACACCCAACAGACTTCCAGGAAGGGGCCTTGGAGCTGCTGGAGCACAGGCAACGTCGCTGCTTGGTGTCCTCAGCAGGGCGCCCGAGCCCAGCTTGGATTGGTGTGCGTGGCCTCGGCCCCGCCACGCTGCCGCAGGAAGGAGCCCCACGAATGGTTACGACATGAATGACATGTGCTGACAGCAGCCACGGCAAGGAGGGCAGGACTGACCAACCCCAGCCGAAAGTGACAGCTCCGGTCAGGGCCACTGTGCCCTTCCCAGGAAAATGGGCAGCTTGGGGTACCCCGTGGCCCCTGGCTTTGTCCTCAGTCCAGGCCAGGATCCCATAAGGACATAGCTGGGGGGTCGAGGTTCTTCCTCCTAGGAAAGCTGCTCAGGAGCCCCAAGGCACGAGGAGGGGCCCTTGCCACGTGTGCCGTGGGCAGCCAGGCCCATTCCAGGCTGGGGAGAGGGAGACAGGGTAAAGAGGGTCAGGCCACTCTGTTCAGCAGTTCAGTTTTTGCAAAGCAACTGTGACCGAAAACCAACTGCAAGATTCTCAAGAGCCCTGAAGAGTCAAGGAAATAAATCATCCAAGAAAACACTAAGCCCGCCAAGGGCCCACCCTGACCCTGTGGGCAGAGATAGCTTGTAAGGCTCACAGTTATGTCCCCCAGGTCATCAAGGGCCAGAGGCTGGATGTGGGTGCTCTGAGATTACAGCTGAATCCTCCCCTCCATACCCGTGTCCTTCAGGGACTCCCCAACAGCAGTGGCAATGGCCAGAGAGCCAGGTTCTGCCTGCACGGTTCAGGCCATGGCTCATGGCATCATTACAATGCCTGTTGAGCTTCACAAAGCAGAAAGGTCCACTCCCCACCCCGGGGGGCAGTGAGCGGGTCCCTGTGGGTCGCACTGTGCACACGCCTCTGTTCCAGCCCCTGCTGCTGCCCAACAGCACAATCCTCTCTTCTCATGTCCATTTCCCCAATTAGACTGGGAGCTCCCTGTGGCCGTGACAGTGTCCACACACACGTCTCTGGCTGCCCACAGCTCTGCTCTGCAGAGGGCTGGGTAAATGGTGAGCACTAGTAAAATGTTGAAATGAACAGCAGTGATAACTTGGCCTCGGGTTCCATCAGACACATCAGCGATCTCTCCTCCAGACTAAAACTGAGCGTGCTGAGAACAAAAACTGCATCTTGCTTGACTGGCTTCTGGTACCCCCTGGCACACAGCAGGGGTCTGTGCCATTTTGTTAAATGGATGAATCAAACAAACAGGATTACCATGTCAGGCTCTGAGGCAAGATGGGCAACTGTTCTCAGCTTCACCAGGATTCCCAAGCACCAGAACCACCTCTCCCAACTCCCTACCCCACCTGCAGTTCCAACAGACTCCATCAGAGATGGACACCAGGCAGTGCCACTTGGAGGGAAGCCCCGGTGAGGCCACAGGGACACAGAGGCTCTCGCAGCTGAATGCACAGAGCCCGGAGGCAGCCCCTCGGGGCACGGCACCATCCTCTCTGTCAGTCTTAGCAAATGCTGACTACTGACTAAGGACCTATTAGGTCGCAGTCCCTGGAGATTCGGAGAGCTCAAGCAGTAATTCTGAGCCTCCTCAATGCTGCTGCCTTCTCTCATATATTTCCCCAGGAACCCCATTTTTAAAAAGATTTGTTTCTACCAAGCAAGCTGTGTTTATTAAGCAATCATTTAATTTCCTATTTTCCTTTCATAGAAAAAAATCCCTATGTACCAATCATAGGCTTCTGACCAGCATGGGCTCACAACCCTGTGACCATCAACTGTGCAGGACCCCAGCCCAAGGCAAAGCAACCTGACATTTCCCTTCATCCACGTGACTGTCTAAAGGAGAAACGTAGGACCTCCCCCCCCCCCCCACCCGAGGATGACTACATTCATCCTGAGAATCAGGCCTGCCACAGAAGACTGCTGGAGGAAACACCTCAGTACACCACCCCTGTACTGGGAGAGGAAAGAGATGAAGCCCCAGTGACATTCACCTTGCCCAAGGCTGTGAGTGCTAAGAGGCAAGGCCCGGGCAGGTCTGGGCAGGAAGTAAAAGCAGAAGAGGACTCCTGTTCTGCTGTCCCTTGTCCCAAGTGCAGAACAGAGGCGAAGGGTGGCATCCCTCACCACCTCCCTCCCTCACCACCGCCCTCCCTCACCACCTCCCTCCCTCACCACCGCCCTCCCTCACCACCGCCCTCCCTCACCACCTCCCTCCCTCACCACCGCCCTCCCTCACCACCTCCCTCCCTCACCACCGCCCTCCCTCACCACCGCCCTCCCTCACCACCGCCCTCGGGGTCCTCTGCTTGGGGCTCTCCATCCAGCCCAGTCCCCCAGCCCCTGGACTCCCCGTGCCACCCTCCCAGACAGAGGCCCACCTGCTGCCGCTCCCCCGGGGTCAGTGTGGGCGAGAGGCCGGCTGGCCTGCTGGCGTCCAGGCTGTTCTTGGTCAGTGCGAGGGGCTGCTCCAGGCCAAGGCTGGGGAGGGAGGTGTACAGGTGGCTGCCGTGCAGGCTCATGGTGGGGGCCACGGCACGCTCGATGGGGCTGCGGCTCCGCTCCCGGGGGTCTTTGCGGCAGTCTCCATTGGCAGTCTTGTTCCTGAAAAAGAGGAATGAGCATTCAGGGGGTGTTTTCTCAAAGGCAAAGGGGACAGTGACTGTGCGCGAGGCACTCCGTGTTGCTTATTTAATTTTTTACCCTGAGGCTCAGGTCGTGTGGCTGGGCAGCACGATGAGCCGGTTGCCAGCCCGGGTCAGCCGGACACCAAAGCCTCTGGGTGCCAGAGAGGCTGCTGCCAGCGAAGTCCAAAGTCAGCTCCATAGAAGATGGAGCCCCCGACTCAGTGGCGTCCTCTGCCTGACTCTGTGTTCACTTGTATAATAATCTCCACTCCCTGGGAGCCTGGGGAGCTGGAGGCCAAGCTGGTTCGATAAGGACCTGCCATTTGGACAGGACGGGGACACTGACAACGATCCAGAGTCACTGGCTGCGTCCTACATGCAGGGCCCTGTTCTAAGCCTCCACAGCACTGCTCAGCCCATCTTCCTCACAGCACTGCTCAGCCCATCTTCCTCACAGCACTGCTCAGCCCGTCTTCCTCACAGCACTGCTCAGCCCGTCTTCCTCACAGCACTGCTCGGCCCATCTTCCTCACAGCACTAAGCAGGCAATGCTGCCACCATCCCCTTTCCAGACAAGAACCCCAAGACTCAAGAGTGGTGGAATAATCAGCTCAGACTCCCGGCTGACACGTGGTGGCACGTGCTCTGGGGTTCCCGGGGCGCTGTAGGGAGCCGGCGCGCAGCTCTCTCGTCCAGGACACACGAGCAAGAGTGACCTGCGTCCAGAAGGTCCATCACTGGCCCTGGCCATGTGCTGAGCACCCAGGCGATGCCACGTGGAATCCAGGTGAGACAGTCAGCACCACCTCCATCTGATGTGTTCGTCTGAAGGCAGCATTACATGTTGCATCTATTAGACACCAACCCCACACAGGTAAGGCACGGCCAGCCCTGGTCCACCCTCCCTGCTTTATTCCAGGGGTCCCACAGTTCCATCTGCCTTGGGTCTTGCCCCTTGAATCCACCATGTTCTCTGCTGACAGAGTAATCTTTTTCCATAACTAATGAGCTAGTCTTTTAAAGAAAAAGGTGGTGAGTTATGATTTGAGTGAATTTTAAGAAATACAAATTATTTTCAGAGTCTACAAGTAGTCACCTGTCTTAACTAGCAGAAAAGCCTGGGCCTGCCCTGGTGAAGCAGCAGCCACAGCCCCCGTCCTGGACTGGCTGAATATGTTACACACACAATGAATGTTACACACACAATGTTACGCATGCACACAGAATGTTACACACACACTGAATGTTACACACACGCACACACCACACACACACACGCATGTGATAGGCGTACCTTTCTAAAACTGTAGATTAACTTCAGTTGTAAGAAACAACACATGGCCATCCCATGCACCCTTTACCTTGACTCCCCCGATGGTGACATCTTGTAAAACTACAGTACAGTATCACAACCAGGATATCGACAATGAGACAACTACCAACCTTATTCAGATTTCCTGTTTTGCTTGTATCCATTCCAGAGCAATCTCTTTATAAAGCAAATCCAACCACATCCAGCCCTTAGTGAATGTTTTTAGCAGCTCAGCACAGGCCTTGGTAGCCTCTGGTCCTGACCACCTTCCCATCCTCATCTCTGGCTTCACGCCTCCAAATGTTGTGTTCCGTAGTTCCGACCATCTACTTGCCATTCCTCAAATAAGATGCAGCCACTCTATGCCTCTGTGGCTGTGTACACGCGGTGCTGCTCTAGCCTCCCTCCTCCCCGTCCTGCGCTGCCAACCACAGCTGCAGTGTAAAATCCCAAAGCGCCCCGTGCAAACCTTTAATATAGAACCCATCACCCACCGTCAATGATCTCTTCGTCTACGCACCCGCCCCTCCTCACACACGGGAGCCTCTGAGGGCGCCGAGTCCCTCCTGTCTCATTACGCTTGCTACCATGGGTGCACAGAGACTTAACGGGTGAATGAAGAGAAGCAGCATATGGGTGACCGGGTAAGAAAGGCAGGTATCGTGGAGCGGAACTGTGGGTGGGCAGAATCATGGAGAGCTGGAGGGCTGAGGAGTCAACTGGAGGCACATTCAAGCCTTTAGATGGACTCCGCGGCCCAGTCGGTGAGCTGCTGAGGGCTGAGCAGGAGAAGCACCAGAGGGGGCCTGAGTGCAGCCTCGGCTGTGATGTTGTGATGTCATTCTGCGCCATCTCCAGCAGAGGCACGTGCTCAGCTTAGTGACCCGAGGCGTTCCGAGCCTCGGCGTCCCCATGTAACCATGTGGTCATGGTAAGATCCACCCAGAGGACTCTAAACGGGGGACAAACAGCACACAAACCAAAACAATCAGAGCGGCGCAGTGCAGCCCTCAGTGAGCGCCAAGAGAACCCCGTCAGCCCTAAACCGAGTGTATTGATTATAGGGTGATTAGCTGTACAGGACCCAGTATTCGTTTATGGGGTTTTTTCTTCCCCTTTATTCTCTGGCTGATGATACAGAATGTCTTAAAAGCAATTAAGGATTAAGTGTTCAGCCCATTAAGACAATCATGGAAGAGAATGTTCTGGCAGAGTCTATATAGTAGGTTCCATCCACGCCACACACATCCTGGCGATTTTCAAAACGTTAAAATACTAAAAACCTTAATACTGAAACCAGTCTGTCCATAATGTCATCTGTCTGTGGCGATTCAGAAGACAGCACAGGTTTCTGCAATGAATGCCTCAAGGGTTATGATCCCAGACGCCGATGTCACCAGAAGACCTTCCGCGGAACGGACGTTAGGCCAAGCAGTCCTGAGATCCGCTGGCTTCTACCTAAATGGGACTTGGCTCCTGAATACTCAGTTCATCAGTGTCACCACACATCCTCATCTTCAGTGTCCCGCTCCCTTCTAAATTCAGATAAAGATACAATGTTATTGTTAACAACATGAGTGAATGGCTTCTCTCCACCCCGGGTGATGCTTCCACGGGCCACTTCATGAAGTGCATAGACCTGGGGGCTCATGTCCCAGATTCAGGAGAGCCTCAGACACAGTCTGCCTCCGAATTTAGACTTCCGTTTACTCAACCAGCGCTAGTTAAGTCCCTGTTCTGTGGAGGTTCCAGAACTACACGGTTACAGCCCTGCCTTCTCATGGGCTTACAGTCTAGCAGGGACAGAAAGGCCCGGGAGGGGCTGCAGCTCCCAAGTGACAGCTCTGGATCCGGGCAAGGTGGCGCCACCGCCATGGGAGCTGGCACAGGGCTGCAGAAGTCCAAGGATAAAGACACCCCCGGGTGGCATGGAGGAGCAGACTAAAGGTCAGGCGTCTGCCCATGTCCAAAGCCAAGGTTGTGGTACATAAGGCACTGCCCACCCCTCGCACCTTATGTCCTAGGGGCACGGCACAGTCACGCAGATGACTCAGCTGCACCTTAGGAAATCCAAGCATGACTATGAGACCACATCACAGAGGAAAGGGGTGCCACGGCCGCCAGCTGCCAGGGCAGAGGTAAGGACGGGGCAGCCCTGCACCTAAATCTGCCATCTGTGCTCCCACAGCCCCACTGTGCCCCCACCCTACGCAGGGCAGTAGGGAGAAGGGGACTTCCAGGCCCACTAACTGGAAAGACAGTCCGTGGAACACAGCACAGTGGGCACTATGGGTCAGACAAAGACACTGAAAACAGCGAGAAAAGGCCTGGAGAACTGGCTGGTTAATTTTAGTAAAATTATACATTACTCACATTTCCAGCTCATTTTCCTGGTTCCCGGAGCTTCAAGACAGACATTGTTTTCCAGGCCCGGCTCGCCCGGATGAATCACCTCCCGGCCACTGCTTCCCAGGCGTCATGTGCTCCCGGGGACGGCAGAAAACCGCACGCATCCTGCCCGGGAGATGGAAGTCGCCTCCGCTCCTGGTCAAGACTGTGCCCGAGAGAGCCCACGGCATCCCCACGAACACCCAAAGGACTCTGAGTGGCTCCGTGCCAGGCCCATCAGAGCCGCTGAGGCTGCACGGCACCCGGCCCTGCCCTGGGCCTCATCCCCATCCTAGGCGGGCACTTCCACTGCCAGCTGCCCACGGAGAGAAAGATGGAAAGAGGAGGGAGGGAAAGAGAGGCCTACGACACTATCATCCAGGACAGAGCTTTCTGAGTACTGAAGGCCACACGCTCTCTAAGCTAAGAAACCAAGAATGTCCATAACATTTGGGGAAAGTAAACCAGATTCCAAGCAGTGACATTGAAAGAATCCATCACGTGAAAGAAGTGCACTGCGTCTATTTGATACTCATTAAAACGAGTTTCCCACCCTCCAACAAACGTGCTCTGGGATGCTTAGCCCTTAGCCCCATCACCTGACGTTCTGAGCCTGCGCTGGGTTTCATTCACCGTGGACCGCCACAAGCTACACTGATCTGAGTCTGAGTTCCTCTGCCTGGGGAGGGGGTATGGGTACAAGACATTTTGAGGATACATTCTGGGGTCCCCAAAGGCCCCTGAGCACCGTGGCATGGCAGGTGCTCCCACCCGGTGAAAGAGATGAGGCCCAGGGCAGCCTTGGGCCCTGGCCTCCCAAAAGCCAACATCCTGAGGCGGCAAAGCAGCCCGTCCCCATGCGAGGCATTGCCTGGCAGGAGTAGAATGAAGGCTATGCAGAGACATCCCCCAAGCACCAGAGTCCAGGTGGAGACAAGAGATTCAAAGGAGGAGGGGCCGACACAGGGCCAGTGAGTGGGCCGGGACACAGCCCCATCTCCAGCCCTTTCGTCCTCTCTCTCCCACCGCAGCAGTTACAGGAGAATCCGACCTCTGAGAACTGGCAGGACAGCCAGTCGTTCACACAGTCTTAACACATCATAATGAGGCTGCTGGCTGGGCATGGTGACGTGCACCTGTGGTCCCAGCTACTTGGAGGCTGAGGTGGGAGGATCACCTGGGCCCAGGAGGTGGAGGCTACAGTGAGCCATGGTCACGCCACTGCACTTTAGCCTGGGTGACAGAGCAAGACCCTGTCTTTAAATAAATAAGATTGCTAGCACATCTTTAATCTTAAAAAGCTTCCTCAGAAAACAGACTTAATGCCACTGAACGGTGACCTGAAACCTGGTTAAAGTGGTCAGCTGTATGCTCTGCTATTTTACTACAGCTTTTTAAATAATAAAATTTTACCTGAATAATATAGACAGAACTTCCTCCCAACCTTTACCTGCTGCCCCCTGGGGTTTCTGATGTGCACAGGGCAGGTCAGCACCATCCCAGTTTTACAGAAGAGATGACCAAGGTGGAGAAGATGAAGGCTTTGCCTAGACATGCCGCCCACCACAGACACCGGTCCTGTGGCATCAGCCGCTCAGGGTTGTCACACCAGGCCCACCAAGAGACTCTCCATCACCTCCCAGCTCCATCCCAAGCTGCCAGGAGGCCTTTCCGACCCACCAGCACCATTTCCACCCACCTTCCTGCCCCAACTGCAGAGACACAGGAAAGAAGCAGTGCGGAGATGCCGGCCACCAAGGCCTGTCCCCAGACAATCCTGCCATACTGGCTTTCTCAGTCAGTAAGCTCCTGAGGCACAGCTCCCAGGGGACCCCGGTCCCTGGCTGGACCGTGCACTCCCGGGAAGGCTGACACTGCAGCCCCCATGCCCTAATCTCCTTGGCTCCACACGGGTGACCACATACCAGATGTTCTAATAACTGTCCATAGAGTAAATGAATCATTAAGGTACACATAGTATGTGTGAGTCCAGTTAACAGCGTTTGTGGCAAATGACAAGGGAGTTAAGGAGATTTCGGAGAAAATGACTGGTGGAAAAGACTTTTCTCTGAAAAAGCAGAATTTAAGGAACATTTAAATGTTGGGCATAAACAGTGGTGAGATGTCTTCTCCCTTCTAGTTCCTTCCTCCAACTTCTGTTGTCCTCCTCACCTCCTCCCTGCTTCTAAATGTCCCCGAGCTCATCCAAAGCACCCCACAACACACACACAGGAGTGAACTCATCACCGGGGCTTCTCTCCCCTTGTGAGTGGGAGAATTCACTGCTTCCCAGCGAGCAACAAGGTGCCTGGGTGTGTCCCCAAGACATCCTGGTCAAGCTGCGTCACTCCTCTGTGCCAATTTTAGATGGGAAGTGAGGGAAGTGGTTGCAAAGGAAGGCCTGGGTGAAGACGATGTTTGCAGAGGTGGCGGAGGCTGAGGCAGAGACACCCTCTTAAGTACAAATGGCAAGAAGTGTGTCGTGGGCAGGAAAAAGCTGGGAAAATACCGGCATTCGGACTGTCCCAAAGACAGAGATGACCCTGAGGCTCCTGGCTTCAATAGCGGGGCCCATCCTCGCTGGCAGGGACACAGGGCAGAGACTGTCTCTGCCTGCTATGCGTCAGCAACTACTGCCATAGCCTAACATTGCTTAATAATTGAAAAAAAGCCACCAAAAAGTCAAGGGAATGAAACCCGAGTGCGAATGCCGCCGCAGCCAGCATCACTGCCACAACCATCCACCCACGTAACGTTTCCCCCATTAACTCTCCATAAAGGGGCCAGGTGCAGTGACTCATGCCTGTAATCCCAGCACTTTGGGAGGCCAACGTAGGTGGACTGCTTAGGCCCAGGAGTTCGAGACCAGCCTGGGCAACATGGCGAAACCCCGTCTCTACAAAAAATACAAAAATTAGCGGGGCATGGTGGTAGCACCTGTAATCCCAGCTACTCAGGAGGATGGCTGGAGCCCAGTAAGTTAAGGCTACAGTGAGCCATGACAGAGCCACTGCACTCCAGCCTGGGCAACAGGGTGAGACCCTGTGTCAGAAAATAAAAATAAAATACTCCCCACAAAGGTAGTGTCCCTCTTTTTGCTGGTTCAGATTTCAGAAATCAACTCCGTGGACCCGGCAACACAGGACTCATTTGCTCCATCTATTGCGAGACAGCTGTGGCTTGCGGTCCCAGCATGAGAAGCCTATTGGCCGGGCACAGTGGCTCACACCTGTAATCTCATCACTTTGGGAGGCCGAGGCCGGCAGATGGCTTTAGCCTAGGAATTCAAGACCAGCCTGGGAAACATGGCAAAACCCTGTCTCTACTAAAAATACAAAAATTATCTGGGCGTGGTGTCATGTACCTGCAGCCCCAGCTACTCTGGAGGCTGAGGTGGGAGGATCACCTGAGCCCAGGAGATGGAGGTTGCAGTGAGCTGAGATCTGCACCACTGTATTCCAGCCTGAGTGACAGAGTGAGACCCTGTCTCAAAAAAAAAAGTTGGGGAATCTCTGAGTAACTGATTGACGTTGAGTATCTTTATTATCATCAGCTCTCATTTATTGAAGGACATGCCCAATCATATGCCAGACCTCATCTTAGTAAATTCACTGCCCCACTGCAAAATAAGCATCATCTCCATTTTACAAATAAGTAAACTGAGCTTCAGAGAGGCTAAGTAACTTTTCTAAGTTTACAAAACTAGTACAACGATTCCAATATATATTGGACTGGCTCCAAAGCCTTTCCATTTTCCGGGAGGGAGGAAAATACAAAGACTCGTGTACCTACCACTCAGAACTAGCAAATGAAAATGTGCTCTCATATTTGCTTCGGGCCGTTTCTTTCCTCTGGCCATGATGAAAGCAGCAGAACATGCAGACGCATGAGGTCCCCGCTCCAGGCCCTCCTCAGTCCCATTCCCCTCTCTTCATTGCCTGGGGCATCCTCTGTTTTGTATTTGGTGCCTCCTGCTACCTGACTGTCATCCTCTTGCCACACGTGGATGTGTCTGGAAGCACACATCCGTTGCATGCTTCACACTCCAGCATGCCAGCACACTGTATGTCTTGTTGTACAACCGTGTCTTTCCCTCATGTTGGTCTTGGAGCTCTACCCATGTTCCAACACAGAGACCTGGCTTATCCATGTTATTTGCCTGCTCTGTGGTATTCTTCCATACGAATACACCACTGCATATGTACCCGTTCCTTTATTGACCGGCACCTGGGCACTCTTTGGTTTTTCCTTATGAAAATGGCCCCCGTAGGCCAGGCGCAGTGGCTCACACCTGTAATTCCAGCACTTTGGGAGGCCGAGACAGGTGGATCACCTGAGGTCAGGAGTTTGAGACCAGCCTGACCAACATGGCGAATC